>NC_028353.1:5361100-5405196 GCF_000741045.1 Vigna radiata var. radiata
TTGTAAGTCTCTTCATAAGTGGACTTTCTAAACCAGTGGGTTATGTAATCTTCTGCATTGATGTTCAGAAACTTCATTGATGTTATGGCATGCGCACAAGGAATGCCAGTAATTGCCCATTTTCTACGTGTGCAGTCCATGGTGTCCACATTGACAACGAATTGGTGGCCAAATTCTGAAATATGCATGACTTCAAATAATTTTTCTCTTGACCACCTGTATGTAACATAAAATTTACATCAAAGAACTTAGAACAAATCAAGATAAATGGCTAATATTATGTAGTGAGACAGTTTATAAAACTAACCTTGGTAACCAATATCTTCCTAAGGAAGACTCCTTCTGAAATCTATTCCAAACCTTAGGGCAAATTGAAGCATGATATTGTGTCATCTTTGTCTTGTTGGCAGCCCATCTCTTCATAATGTATACCCTAATGTCTTCTAACATGCTAATAATAGGCTTAGACCTACTATCTACTAGCACACTATTAAAGGCTTCAGACATGTTGTTTACAAGAGTTTCACATTGTGATCTAGGGGTGAATCTAGATCGTGACCAATACCTGTCATAAAATTAAGAAATAAAAAATATTAAAGTTCTGAAGTTTACAAAATTCAACTATGACTATAACAAATAAAATTAACAATTCAGAAACATACCTAGGTGGAATTGAAAGCAAGTATTTAAAAGCCTCATCATTGATGGCTTTAATATTCCTCATCTCAGCTTCCCATTGTTGTGGATGTGTGGCTACTGCTGCCCTCCACATGAGACATTTAAGGTCTTTTCCTGGAAATGTTTTTCTAAAATTTGAATAGAGATGCCTAACACAAAACATTTGCTCAACCCCTGGTAAAAGATCTTGAAAAGATGCCAAAAGACCCTGCCATGTTCAAAATATTGAGTTACATATTGTGTAATGAAGATATTAATTTAAATGTACAAGAACCAAGTTCATTGACCTTTTGTTGGTCTGACATAAATGTAATTCCTGCACACACATCTTTCCCACCAAGGTCGTCAATTAGCAGCTGCAAGAACCAAGTCCAACTCTCTTTGTTTTCAACCTCAACCACAGCATATGCTATGGGCAGCATTTGCTCGTTTCCATCTCTTCCAACTGCTGTTAATAACTCCCCTCCATACTTGGTTTTCAGAAAACAACCATCCAAGCCAACAATAGGTCTACAACTCACAAAGCTATCCTTGCATGCCTTCAAGCATGCATAAAATCTTTGAAAAATCACCTCACCATTAATGTTATCCACTTTAATTTGAATTGTTGATCCTGGATTTGTTTTCAGGAGCTCATGCCCATAATCATAAAGTCTTCTATATTGTTCATGGAATGATCCTTCAATTTTATCTTTTGCCATGGCTCTTGCCCTAAAAGCCATATTCCTTGATATCCCTACATTCCATTTCCTAGTCACTTTATCTCTAATATCCATCACCTTCATAGTTGGGTTCTCTCTCACAGATTTCTCCATCCTTTCACTCAACCACTTAGAAGTCATTAACTTGACATTGAAATCCCTACTACAGCTGTGACTATCAACAACTTTTCTAAGTTGCCATGCATTAACATCAATCCTAAAAGCACAATAGGCATACCAATTACATTTTACTTTTCCACCCAAGCACTTCACAATAATCCTTTTCTTGTCATTCTTTATAAATTTCATGTTTCTTCCATTACTAAGTGCATAAGTCCGAATACCATCCATGAATTCCTTTTTCTCAGCGAAAAAGGTTCCTACCTCCCATTTATAACCTTCCATACTTCTTGGCATAGTAAAAGTTGGAAAGGTTGTCTTCTTCTTACTGGACCCACCATCCTCCTCACCCTCACTGTCCTCAACATCACTGATCAACTCCTCTGACAGCCACTCATTGTCAGACAACCCACGCACATCATCCATATTGTTCTCATTGTCAGAAGATTCTGAAGAATCAAGCACTAGACTGGAATGTTGTTCTCTAACATTTCCTTTGTAGCACCCAAATGTCACACTGCACGGTGACATCATGTAGATCTTCCTCCTCACTCTCATTCTCATGTAACTCTTCACCCTCATTGTCCTCTACATCATCATCTTCTCCTAAATCTTCTACCTCAAAATCATCAACCTCATGCACCTCTGGTTCCTGTACATGATGGAGGTTACCTTGGACCTCAACCTGGACCTCATGTAACTCCTCACCATTCTGAACCTCATCCACTCCAGCGTCCTCAACCTGGACCTCACCCCGGACCTCACCATCCTGAACCTCATCCACATCAGCATCCTCAACCTGGACCTCACCTTGGACCTCACCATCCTGAACCTCATCCACATCATCATCCTCAACCTGGACCTCATCCTAGACCTCACCACCCTCAACTTGGACCTCAACACCCTCAACCTGGACCTCACCAGCCTCTTGGCCACAGTATGCACCTCAACATCCACACCATAACCCTCTTCACCACCAACCCAATCAATGAATTCTATTATTTTTGGTTCCACCATATTATGAACCACATACAAATGGACTTCGTCATTTAACCTACCAATGTTCAACATATGCATGGCACCCTTGTCATCAGTTAATAACTCTAACTTATCTGGGTGCACAGACTGACCTCTTAAACCATACCATAATTCTTTAATGTCCATATGACCTAATTCTTTGACTGAGGCAACTATGCCAAAATAGCTCAACAAGTCTGCATCAACACTCCATTCTGCTATCTCTCCATCAAATTTAAACACACCATTATCATCAGTCAAAAATTTTCCACTATGGTGGACCACAATCTTAATTCGTTCCTCATCCATTATGAAACTTTCTTTTATAACCTGTACATTGGGGGAGACAAATATTATATGTATTTCAGTGATAGCTAAGTGGGGAACTCACTCACTCACTACATATACAATAACACCGACATTGACACCGACAGGGGGACATGGACACAAACCTATATCCCACTTACCCATCATTAAAAGGAAGGGGACCACTACACCGAATAAAGAATTCAAACATTCAAAATGGGATCACACACTCTAAACTACAATATAACCACTCAACATGCAAAATGGGACCACAAATCATGAACACGACTTACAAACACACAAAACCCCAAATATCGCACATGCTCGAAGAAGGTAAAGGACAACGAAAACGACATACCTTACCTCTATTGGCGTCATCAGTAGCCTGGATTGACCTCGTCTTCTCCAACAATGAAATGCGTGAATGTCTCTGGCTTCCTCTCGCAACCACTTGAAGAAATCCCCAAACTCAAATTCGAATCCCTAATTCTCAATTATCAGAGGTCTGATTTTTTAATACCCCTAAATCCCTAAATTCCTAAATCTCAATTGCCACGTAAAATAAAAAAGAACACCTCACCACATTCGCATTCCAACACATGTCCAACATGTGGATAATACTTAACGTCGTCTGCTACCACTTAACGGATAGGATACAATGTGTTCATATTTTCAAAATTTGTGACTAAATTGAGACTGTTGCAAAATAGAGAACCAAAATAAGATTAGTTGCCAAATTAGAGGACCAATTGAGGTATTAACCCATGAAATTATTTACATCTTATTTCTTCTGGTAATAATATATTATTATTTTTATTAATATATAAGTTCAGTTTTTAATTTACATAAATGTTTAATAATTTTAGTCTGTATTATCTAAAAATTACTTTGTTATTAAAACTGTTTGTGATTTATGTAATTTATTTATTTAAAGTTTAGATTAAACACATAAAACAAAAATGATTATAAACTAAATTTGTTTAATAAGTTTTGTTTGGTAATGTAATATAAATTGAATGGATTTTTCATAGCTTCACAGAAGCAAGCTTAGCTTTGCAGCTTTGAGGTGGTAGGGAGAGATAAGTAGAAGTTGAAAGAAACCGAGCAAAGAGTGACAAGACGTATTTCTTTATTTTCATCCTTTTGGCAGAGAATTTTCTGACGCCAAAACTCTTACACCTTCCCTATCCATGCACTGCAACCACAATAAATTATTATTAAATCCTTCAAATTCATTATTTATCTGTAAATATATATCAACCACAAACTAATATAATTATGTCAGCCTGTAAAAAATAAGTATTATTTTAGACACGATACTCCGTAGATAATCTATTTTTTTATACGTGTGGTATGCTTTTTATCTACGTCGTAGATATATGCTTTTTATCTACTTACCACACACTCTCATTGTATGAAATTTAAAGAGACATTTTATGACGTTTTATCTATAATTTTGTCCACGATTAATTTTTTGAAAGGAAAATATTATGAAAAATTATCGGTGGATTATTTTTGTCCACATTTTAATCAAAAAAAAGAAAAAAGTTTTAGATACAATTCCAATGGCCTAAAACACTATTGTCATTCACTTTCCGTCTTATAAGAGAATTGAAAAGCTTAGCATGTGCGTGGGGGCAACGTCAAGGTTCAAGCCCTAAAACTAATATCAGTTACTTCTCCGTCTTTTGTTTCGGTTTCATGTCAAATTTATTTTAATTCTAACCAGACTTGTTGTCCACAACTTTAGAATATCAATTATAAGATATCGATTTAGGTTATATCTATCTATCTATATATAATATAATATAGTATAATATAATTAAATGTGTTATTTAATTATAACATTATTATTTGTTAAAAATATGAATAATTTGTAATTTATATAATCAAAGGATTTTAGTAACATTAAAAATAGATTCTGAAACCCAGTCATCTAATTCTGGTTCGCCCGTTTTAGATAATAAGAAAATAATTGCATATGCTCTTACATCATCCCCACAAAATACGGTTTTATATAAGTGGGACAATTAAGCAGACGCGAAGAGCAACACCATAGCCACACTCGAAAGACTCTCATTTGCCTCTTGCAATCATGGTGTTCCTAACACCCAATCTTCACTTCGTCTTGTTTCCCCTAATGGCTCAAGGCCACATGATCCCAATGATGGATATTGCAAGAATATTGGCACACCGCGGTGTAGTTGTTACCATCTTCACCACACCAAAAAACGCATCACGTTTCAATTCCGTCCTTTCTCGTGCTGTTTCATCTGGTCTCCAAATCCGACTTCTACAACTCCATTTTCCAGCAAAAGAGGCAGGACTACCTGAAGGCTGTGAGAATTTCGACATGATAAGACCTGCGGATATGATGAACAAAATGTTCCATGCCATCAGCATGCTTCAGAAGTCAGCAGAGGAATTGTTTGAAACGCTAACACCAAAACCAAGTTGCATAATCTCTGACTTCTGCATTCCTTGGACCGCTCAACTAGCTGAAAAGTATCACATTCCAAGGATTTCGTTCCACGGATTTTCTTGCTTCGCCCTCCATTGTTTGCTGCAGCTACACATTTCAGGGGTTTGTGAAAGCATCACTTCAGAATCCGAGTATTTCACTATTCCTGGCATACCTGACCAAATTCAAGTTACCAAAGAGCAAGTACCTTTGACAACCACAACATCAAATGATGAAAAAAGATTTATGGAGCAGATAGGCTATGCTGATATGAAGTCGTATGGGGCAATCATAAATACTTTTGAAGAGTTGGAGAAAGCATATGTGAGGGATTACAAGAAGGCGAGAAACGATAAGCTTTGGTGCTTTGGTCCAGTTTCATTATGTAACAAAGATAGTTTGGATAAGGCTGAAAGAGGCAAGCAGGCCTCAATTAATGAGAGTCATTGCTTGAAATGGCTAGATTTGCAGCAACCCAAGTCTGTGGTGTATGTTTGTTTTGGAAGCTTATGCAACTTGATTCCTTCACAGCTTGTGGAGTTGGCCTTGGCCTTGGAAGACACTAAAAGGCCATTTGTATGGGTTATTAGGGAGGGAAGTCAGTTCCAAGAACTAGAAAAGTGGATCTCTGAAGAAGGGTTTGAGGAAAGGATGAAAGGAAGAGGTCTTATAATTGGAGGTTGGGCACCACAAGTAATAATATTATCACACCCTTCCATTGGAGGATTCTTAACGCACTGCGGTTGGAATTCAACACTTGAAGCGATAAGTGCTGGAGTGCCACTTGTTACATGGCCTCTATTTGCTGATCAGTTTTTAAATGGGAAGCTTGTTACTGATGTGTTGAAGATTGGGGTGAGCGTTGGGGTAGAAGTTCCATTGAAGTGGGGAGAGGAAGAGAAGACAGGTGTGATGGTGAAGAAGGATGATATTAAGAGGGCAATATGCATGGTGATGGATGAAGATGGAGAAGAAAGCAAAGAGAGAAGAGAAAGGGTATGCAAACTAAGTGACATGGGAAACAGAGCTGTTGAAGAAGGAGGCTCTTCTCATCTTGATGTCACTTTACTTATCCAAGACATTATGCAACAATCAACTACCAAAGTGGATGCATATTTGACGCACGCCTGAAGAGTGACAGTTTACATCCAAGCTAAGTTTTTTTTACTAATATTTGACGTAGAATCTTGTTTTAACTTAGCATTCCTCTATTTTCTCTTGTTTACTCTTTTGATTACCTTCTACATTTGCTCACCGTGTTCTTAACGATATTAACTTCGCTCCTTCTCGCTGTACTAAGTCAGGATGCAGGCAATGCAAGCACACTAACAAACTTATTTCTCTCATATTATATCATGAATATAAAAAATAATACTTTCGTTTAATTTTTTAATATTTTTCTGTGAAATCATTTGATATAATAAAATACAAATTTCTACATTTTTCCTTTAATTCTATAATATTTCTTTTTCACATTATTAAATATAATAAAATAAAATAAAAATAATATTTTTTTCATAGTCCTCCTCAAGCTAAATTATTGATTGATTCAAACTTGAAAAGTAAATAAAGAAATTATGTATATATAACAACACTGTAAATATATGATTTAATTTATGATAATTTTATATTTAATGATTTTGCACTTGCTGCTATGGATGTAAACTTAATATCCTTTAATCCAGTCATAAAATACAATAGTGCACTATGCATATGTGTAGTTGGTTGATTCTCACAAAAATTATGTCACTAATTTTTTATATCTCACTAAGACAAGGACTCTTCAACATAGAAGAATATAAATTCTTGATGAGGCTTTTGAAAAAACTTATCAGAAAGGTAAAACGTCAATCAAATATGACTACGAAAAAAATATAATTTTAATGAGACATGCGTAAACCAATTTAATACAAATTCTTAAGTTAATATGAGTTTTATTATTCAACTTTTTTATATTTATTTAACTAGAATTTTCAACTATTCTCAATATTTAGAACCATTTAGAAAATTGCTATTATTTAATTTTTTTTAATTACCATAATAGCTTTGGAAACATGTGATTAGAGAAAGTCTCAAAATCCTCTTTCTCA
Organism: Vigna radiata var. radiata; assembly: GCF_000741045.1. Classification (NCBI taxonomy): domain Eukaryota; kingdom Viridiplantae; phylum Streptophyta; class Magnoliopsida; order Fabales; family Fabaceae; genus Vigna; species Vigna radiata. The sequence goes on from NC_028353.1 coordinate 5,368,474, forward strand.
TTCCATGAAATTGTGTTTCCTTTTCATTGCACCAAATCAGTCATCTTTAAAGTTTCGAATCGAAGTGTCCTATAACCAAATCGAGAAATCATCTCATATCCTATTATGATTTTTATTAGGGTTCTTTATACGTTTATATGGTAGCAGCTATAAGAAATTTTGCAACCTCTGGAACATCGTTGGGGGCATAACGTTTTTGCGTATACGTAAGATCGGAAAACAAATTCAGTCAGTTTTTCTCAAAAAAAAAAAAAAAAAAAAAAAAAAACTACCGTAACCTTAGTTAATTTTTATATATTAAATGAGCAACTTCAATTTTTTAAAAAAGAAAATATAAAAGAAACCAATTAAAAATTAAACAAAGTTTTTTGAAAAATAGTCATTGAATCTGTTCTCTAAAATTGTAATCAGCATCTTTAAAAGTTTGATTTTTATTGAAAAGATAAGAAAAATACTCTACAATATTCTTTACAATTTTTATCCAAATTAATAATCAAATAAATTCACATTAGTTAATAACTACTTGCTTGCCAATTCTAATGTTCAGTCCACAAGGCAATTTAAGAAAATAAACATTTATTTGAAGAATTTGAATTTTTCTAATGTAAAATGATTTGTTTGGATGAAAAAAAATTTTAAATATTTAAGAGTTTTAAAAAATTATTTTAAATAAATAAAATAATAAAATTTATAATTTACTTAAAAACAGGAAAAAAAATTAAAATTTCACTATGGAATTCCTCATTAGTATCAAACAATTAATACAACACATCATAAAAATATATTAAATAAAAACTAAATTTAAATATAAAAATAATTCATTAATAATTAAATTAAAAACTTTTATAAACTAAAATTTATTAACATTTAAAATAATTTTTATTATTAATAAAAATGTAATTAGCTTGTGAATTATAATTTATTATTTCTTTACACTAGTTTCTAATTTTAAAATATAAATTAATTTAAAATTAATAATAGTATGTAACTATAATGTTAGAAATTAATTTAAATTTTAATTCACAACTTAATATATAATTTTCATGAATATTATAGATTATTTTAAATATCAATAATTTTTAAAATAATTTTTAATTTAGTTAATATATAACTTAACATATTTTTTTATGAATATCTTTTACATAAAAAAGTGGGATAAAGTCATTTTCATTCTTACTTCTCCCGTACATGTCTTGTGTGGAATGAAACACCAGTATCTTACCTATTGAATGATTTTTAAAGACAACAAGATAATATCAAAATCATACAATAGATTTCTTCAAGCAACAATCCAATTAATCCTTGAAAAGAGAAGAAGAAATATAATCACAATTTTATTTTATTTTTTGTCTATGCTGTCCAAATTTTCCTGATATATTTCAAGTGAATATATTTCAAATTCACAATATATCTACTTTCACGTTGGAAAATTGATCAGAAGTTCCAATTTATTTTTGAAAATAGATAAAGAGGAAGAAAAATAAAACTGATGATATCAAGGATGCGAATAAGTGTAGTTTACAGATTATATCAAGGATGAATTCATTCAGGTAAATTTAATTAAAATGGATTATTTTTTAGAAGGAAAATGATATTTTAATACCAATTTTTTGACATCATTTTGGCAGTGCATATATGTCAAAATGTGATTGGACGATTTCAAATTAAAAAAAAAAACTTTGGTTTTTCTTTTCTAAATATATTCTTGTTTAATTTTTTTTAATTTGAAATCGTCCAACCACATTTTGACGCGTGTGCAGTATCAAAATGATGTTAAAAATTAGTGTTAAAATATCATTTTCCTTTTTAGAAAAAAACTTCTATGATGTGATTGAAATCCAGAGGAGAAAAAAGCTAAAACAAGCGGCACATAATCCTATGTTACGTAAGTGCTTACGTTAACATTCACTGATACATCTATGCTTATATATAGCTTACAAAAAGACTATACATGTACCTATCGAATCATTGTATTGTGATTTGTATGTACTTTATCATTTCACCCGAAAAGATGCCTTCGCAAGAACAAAAGCTACACTTTGTCCTGTTTCCATTGATGGCCCAAGGCCACATGATCCCTATGATGGACATCGCCAAAATATTGGTGCAACGCAATGTTATTGTGACAGTAGTCACAACGCCACACAATGCAACTCGTTTCATCTCAATCTTTGATCGTTATATTGAGTCTGGCTTTCCCATTAGATTAGTTCAAGTTCAATTCCCATGTGAAGAAGCAGGACTACCAGATGGGTGTGAGAATCTCGATATGATACCTTCACTAGACACAGCCACAGGTTTCTTCCAAGCAACAAGCCTTCTGCAACAACCGGTGGAAAAACTATTTCAAGAGTTAACACCAGCACCGAGCTGCATCATATCTGATATGTGTTTACCATATACATCCCACATCGCAAAAAAATTCAATACTCCAAGGATTTCTTTTGTCGGAGTCAGTTGCTTTTTTCTTCTGTGTAAGCATAATATAATGATCTATAATGCCCTGGAGAGTATAACATCTGAGTCCGATTCCTTTGTTGTGCCTGGTATCGCTGACAAAATTGAAATCACCAAAGCCCAGTCTGCACAGCCGATGAATGAAAGCTGGAAATATTTTAGTAGTGAAATTAATGTTGCTGAAATGGATTCTTATGGGGTAATCATGAATTCTTTTGAAGAGTTGGAGCCAGCATATGCAAGGGAATACAAGAAGGTGAAAGATGATAAAGTGTGGTGCATAGGACCTGTGTCTCTTATTAACAAGGATCACTTGGATAAGGCTCAAAGAGGTAGGGCTTCAGTTGATGAGTCTGAACATATGAAATGGCTAGATTGTCAGAAGGCAGGGAGTGTGATCTATGCATGCCTTGGAAGCCTGTGCAATTTAACAGCACCGCAGTTGATAGAGCTTGGTTTGGCCTTGGAAGCATCAGAAAGACCCTTCATTTGGGTTATCAGGGAAGGAAAACATTCAGAATCATTGGAAAAGTGGATTGAGGAAAACGGATTTGAGGAAAGGACAAGTTGTAGAAGCCTTCTGATTCGAGGCTGGTCTCCTCAATTGTTAATATTATCACACCCTGCAATTGGAGGGTTCATAACACACTGTGGGTGGAACTCTACCTTAGAAGCCATATGTGCTGGTGTTCCAATGATTACGTGGCCACTGTTTGCGGATCAGTTCTTGAATGAAAGTTTTGTGGTGCATGTTCTAAAAGTTGGAGTGAAGGTTGGGGTGGAAATTCAGATGACATGGGGCAAGGAAGAGGAAATTGGCGTGGCAGTAAAAAAGGAAGATGTTGAAAAGGCAATAATGGAGATAATGGATGTGACAAGTGAAAGTGAAGGAAGAAGAAAAAGGGTCAGAGAATTGAGTGAGATGGCTGAAAGAGCCGTGGAGAAAGGGGGATCCTCTCACTCTAATGTCACCTTGCTCATCCAGGATATCATGCAAAAGATCCAGATATAGAAGTGTGATAATCACATTTACCATAAACCAATTTAGTATTTCCCTTAATTCTCATGTTCATGATCTTTTTCAAATATATTAATTATCTTCTATCTTTTTTAATACCTTGACATATTTTAAATGTGTCTTTATATTTGTGCAAGTCCATGTAATATTTGAAAATTTATATGGTTGAAGAAAATTTTCACTTTTTTGACAACCCACTCTAATTTCCAATAATAAAATATTATATTAAAATAATAAGAAATATATGAAATATTCTAATAAAATGATATTTTATACTATTATCCTTATTTCACTATTATAACATATCATTACGATATGATTATGTTATTTGACTTGCAAAATTTATTTCATTTTATTCTTCTTCTAGAGTACATAACTCCTTTTGTGAAGATATAATTTTATTTTACTCATACATGCGATTATTTTTCCTAATGATTTTTTTGTTAACATTAAACTTGAAAGTTTAAAAGGGTATCCCCTATAGTTAAACTGATAACTAGTTACATAATAAAAATAAAAATAAGGAAAAAGTCTCTTTAATAATTCTTTTTTAACAATTTTTTTTATAACGTATACATGACAGTTTATGATTGGTCTGTTTCAAATATTATTTTAAAATAAATTCAAACATACAAATAAAATTGTGACACATATACTATTGTAAAAAAAATTGTTAAAAAAAAGTTATTAAAATATCATTATCCTAAAAATAAACGTCATTTTCATTTTGAGGTTATCGAGCATGGCGTATTGGTTTTACGGTCAAACTTTATGATCACTTCGTCTTTTTGCTTTTTGAACTCACGCTTTTCAGTAAGTGGGTTTCTTTAGGGTAATTTGCAGTAATTTTCTGGCAGATTTAAAATCATCAGAGACATTTTTTTATTTTTTTACAGTTTTGTCACAATACTAATATATTATCATTTGTTATACTATAATGATCACTATGTTCTTAGATTATCTCAAAAGAATCTTATAGTGTGTCGTGTTGTAGCAACTCACCAAAAATATAAACTTTACTGGTTAGAAAAAACTGCTAGAAAACTATCACCACTAGTTTAGTCTCATTTCGGTCATTGGTTTCAGAAAATGTTTTTGGACAATAATTGATAAATAAGAGAGTAATCACTTTGATCAGTCAAACTAATTGTTGTGTATAATGATTAAGTATTGAGACTTATTGAATGATGACAGCTTAGTCAAGCACATAATATTTCTAAGTCATTACACACGTTTTCCTACAATCACAATGGGCTCCACCATATCAAATCGTCTACAATGTCACCTTCTCCTCTCTTTTCTTTATCTCTACTAACTTTATATTGTTTCTAGACAAGAAATTTTAACAATTATGTATTGTATGTGTCCCGGTACATATCAAGAATAATAATATGACCGACCGTTTGAGTATGAAAGAAATCCATCAGTAACTATTAATTAATTTAAATGAGTTAATAATTAAGTTTAAAAAGAGTTTGATAGTAATTAAGTTGATTTTAATTAGAAGTTTATGAAAAATTATAAATACAGATAAAAGATATTATTGATGGGACTTTTATTACCTGTTTATTATAATATTAATTGTTTGATGAATCAGGTTTCTAATCATAAATAGAGATAAGTTGGCTTTGATCAAAGGTCGCATTAAATTGTCACGGTATTGACTCAACTTAAGTTAAAGACTAATATGAGTATAAGGTTTTGAATTTGTGAAGTTTTTTTATCCAAACTAATAGAAATTTCACAAATTTGGAATTTCAAATTTCTTTTTTTAGTGTATTTCTAATTTTATTATTTTAATTATTTAAAATTATTTTTTAAAATTTCTCAATTTATTTATTTTTTAAAATTTCATCATCAAAAAAATCACTTTGTTTAAAATAAATTAAATTTTCTAACTAAATAAATCACTCTCTTTAACTCGTCCAAAACACAACATTATTATTTTCATGGTAAAGTAATAAGGATTGGTGATGAGTACTAATTTTCTTGTATTGTACTTTTATGTTGAAGTTATTATATTAAGAAATTTGTTTATATATTTTAAAATGTTAACATTAATCTCTATTAGTCTAATTTGAAAAAAGTAAAATAGAAAAACAAAAACAATAAAAAAATGGATAATGATATTTAGACAACATTTTTTTGATAACATTTGAATATTGATTACGTGTCAATCTGTGATTGGTCAAAAATTACTCCACAATAGTGTTTATGATTATTATTATTGATTGTAGAGTAATTTTTGACCAATCACAGATTGACACGTAATCATGTTCAAATGTTGTCAAAAAAATGTTGTCTAAATATCATTATCCTAAAAAAATATTCAACAAATAATTCAAAATCGCACAAGCAACCTCTACCTTTACTTTGTTTTTGGTTACATTAATTTACCTAGAGAATAAGTACCACATGGATAAAGAGTTATACAAGAAAGATGAAAAAAAATGGGAGAGAAAATGTGTAACCCACACATCAACACGAGGTTTTCCAGTGTGTTTTGTCCTCACTCACACACTCTCCATGGAGTTCTTATGAGTTAGGCTACCGAAAAGCAAATGCATTTGTTGATATGAGTAGTCAAATCAATTCTTTTAAGCTATCCTTCAGCTGTATAGTCTCATACCTATACAGTCTCTAGATCCCTCTCATTCTGGTGTATGTTCGATTCGTCCATGTACCCCTTCCACTAGAAGCCTGCCAGGAGTCGTTCCTTGTCCGTGCCCCCTGCACCATGCCTCTTGCACCGACAATCACTCTCTGCCTTCGTCAGTGCCCGGGTGTCACAAAATGCATAATTTCTATCTGAGTAATAATATTTTTACACACAAACATTTTACATTTATTTGATATTATTTTTCATTTACTTTTAAATATCTTTTTTCTTTTACAAAAATAAAAATTTATTTTGGTTATCTTACTCTTATAATATATATCAAATAAATATCAACATGTCCCTATATTATTACTGCTATTTCTATTTTGTATTCTCTTGAAACGATAAAGTCAATAATTTGATAGTGCTGGATATTATGATATTATGGTACTTTTCTCAATCTCTTAGGTTGTGTTGCTTTTTATTTATATTTTGAATAACTTTTGTAAATACTTTAATGTTGTACATTCTAATACACGATGAGGAAGGTTTTATCAACAACGTCAAATATGTAGAGACAATTTAGGTACACGTTAACCATTAAAAGAGTAATTTCTAAAGATTATCGTTATAGAGGTTTAATGTCTTTTCCAAAAAAAATATATCATTAATGAATGACCTAAAAAGATTATTGGTATTCATAGTGGAGCAAATGATATTTAATTAGCTTGATATTTGTTTATAATCAATAATATGTTTAGTTTAACATATTAATTTGTTTAAAGTTTAATTGGTTCTTTTGTCTCTAGTTTAGTTGAAGTGTGTCAAATTCATCTCCTTCTTAGAAAAATGTTAATTTCGTCCACATATCGAAAACATTTGTGTCAATCAAGTCATCTCCGTTAAATACAAAGTAACGGTGTTAACTGCATTATTTTCGTTTAGGCTAAACTTTCTCGCCTGAGCAAGATTTGCAAAAACTAATACACAAATTTTGTTGATATTTTCGGTTAAGCTAAACAATTTTCACTTGAACTAGATATTTTCGCTTGAGCTAAAATATTTTCGCTTGAGCTAAAAATGTCCTGCAACTAAAGTTGAGCACTTGAAACTCTTTCACGTGAGCGAAACTTACTTCGTCTGGGGCTAAAACTTGGGGTGCTCACTGGACATTGATAATGCTAATTCTTACCATTATCTAAGCATCATTTTACTAGCAAAATCAACTCCTTCATAGCTTTAACCTTGTTTTATCCTTACGTTTAGTGTGTTTCCTAGTTTTCTTGTGTTTATTTAGTATATGCTTGTTTGTACCTCTAATCTCTATGTTTGAGTGTGTGAAATAAAGGAATAGGAAGCAATTCTAGTGGAGGAAAACAAGCAAGAACTCAAGGGAACATGTCTTGGGACAATAAAAGATCAATCTGAAGCAAATACCCATTTTGGACGCTTTTGGAAGCGCACAAGAACTTGAATTGTAGAAATGTTGAAGCTGTTTTGGTGTTGAGCGCCACTTTCCCAGCGCTGAGCACCAGAGTTGCAGAGTTTCCAGAGAATTTCCGCGCTGGGCGCCAAGAATCCGCGCTGGGCGTGAGAAGTTGTTGTATCTCACATCTGATGCAGTGAAAAATGGCGCTGGGCGCCAGGAATCCGCGCTGGGCGTGAGANNTTGNTGTNTNTCACATCTGATGCAGTGAAAAATGGCGCTGGGCGCCAGGAATCCGCGCTGGGCGTGAGANNTTGNTGTNTNTCACATCTGATGCAGTGAAAAATGGCGCTGGGCGCCAGGAATCCGCGCTGGGCGTGAGAAGTTGTTGTATCTCACATCTGATGTAGTGAAAAATGGCGCTGGGCGCCAGGAATCCGCGCTGGGCGTGAGAAGTTGCTGTATCTCACATCTGATGCAGTGAAAAATGGCGCTGGGCGCCAAGAATCCGCGCTGGGCGTGAGAAGTTGTTGTATCTCACATCTGATGCAGTGAAAAATGGCGCTGGGCGCCAGGAATCCGCGCTGGGCGTGAGATCTTGCTGTTTTTCACATGAAAAAGAGTTTCTTGTGTTTTTGTGCACTTTGATGTCTAATNGAGTTATAAAAGGAAGAATTGTCATGTGTTGCACAAGTCCCTTGGGAGAGAACGATATTTATCACTTGCTACGCTGCGACCGGTGCACTTGCCGTTGGTTTTACAGCCAACAGACATAAGTTTAGTGGCTTCATGGGTCATGGTTGGGGATAAAGTTCAATGGTGATGGAAAGGTGGAAATGATTATTTTGAATAACTTTAACCTTAGTGGTACTTTATCCAACAAGAGAATCCAATGTTACCTCCATTGCATGGTCTTTAATAATTGAATGGTGTATTCGTTACCTCCATCACAGATTATTGTCACTCCACGAATCAACCAAAATCTGAGGGTAACCCAACCCCCCAAGAAAATCCAACAGCGCTATCACCTCAAATACACACATAGCTCTAGGCTTCGACAAGCAAAAATCATTGCTTTCAAAATTCACTTTATCCGCTGCAAAATCAAGGATCGGACCCATGAAGTGGATATTATTCAAATCCAACCGCTCCAACTTCATCCCATTTAAACCATGCGAAATCAACCCAACAAACTCTTTCCCATTAAGATTGAAATCCCTCAGCGAGACCAAATCCTCAATGTTCATCGAAATACTCCCACTAAACTTATTCCCGTGAAGTCACTAAACTTATGTCCAGTGAGCACCCCAAGTTTTAGCCCCAGACGAAGTAAGTTTCGCTCATGCGAAAGAGTTTCAGTGGCCCAACTTTAGTTATAGGACATTTTTAGCTCAAGCGAAAATATTTTAACTTAAGCGAAAATATCTAGTTCAAACAAAAATTGTTTAGCTTAAGCGAAAATATCAGGTTTTCTGCAAATCTCGCTCATGCGAGAAAGTTTAGCCTAAGCGAAAATAATGCAATAGTTAACATCATTAGTTTGTATTTAACGAAGATAACTTTATTGACACAAATTTTTTCTATATGTAGACGAAATTGACATTTTTCTAAAAAGAAAACGAATTTAACACATTTCAACCAGACTGGGAACAAAAGAAACAATTAAACCTTTGTTTAAATATTGACACTTTGTTATATTGTATGATGACACTAGTCATTATTTAAAAGCACATAATGTTTTTTAAAAATACTAATATTAGTATATAGTGTTATAAGTTTCTTTTAACTTATTTGATTTTATTCTTTATTTTCTCTCTTTATTTTTTTTTAATACAATGGTTTATGCAAATAGTTCTTCCTTAATAGATTATAAAGATAAATAAGAATAGAAAGGAAGAATAAGTTATTTTAAAGTAATTTTTATCTCTTCCTCGCATATCAATAATTATTTAAATTCTTAAACCATAAAAGTATTAAAATTGAAGGATTAAATGAACATGACAAGTGCTTACGAGATAATAGCGAACATTTTTTTAACAATCATGATATTTTCTGTGAATTATACTAATTTTGTTGATTATTAATTAATGCTACAAGAAAATTATTGAATGTGGACAAAAAAGAGACATCACAGACATTTTTCCACAACCTCCACACGTCTCTACCTCTTTTATTGAGCTATCAGACCTTCGGTAACAATCTTTGTTTCACATCTACTTGCAACACATACATCACATGTGACATCTCTAAAATGTTATATAAGGAAAATTGAGAAAACTGAAAGTAGGAGAGAAAAAGGATGAGATTTCTGATAAAAAAGAAAAAGAAAACTAATTTTAAATTAATTGATTTTGGCAATAAAATATATATTTTATTTAAAATTTAGGAATTAATATCAGTTAAGTTCTAACTAAATATAATTAATTTTTTATGTTACCGTCAATTAGGTCAATCTAACAATAAATTAAATTCATAATCAATTATGAAATATATATATATATATATATATATATATATATATATAATAAACTATATGAGCGTGTGTTTTATTTTATTATTATAATAATATTTAAAATAATAAATAAAATTACATTACCTTTTACCCATATTTTTTAATTACTTTGTTTTCTACTTATTTTTCTTCATCTCGCAGGATATTAATATCAAACTAGGTCAATGTAACTATTTTCATATAAAATAAATCAAAATGTTGCTTTCACAAACAAATCGTAGTGACAAAACCACCAGTTTGGCTCGTCTTGTCTGTCCCACAATTGATATGTTAAAAATAAGATGGTTGAAGCTAGTCTTTCTTATAAAAATCAGTTGAAAATAATCTCTTAAAACACGGGTTGGAAACTTATTTTAAGAAAACAAAATATTTTTAAATTTTTTTTATACATTATGGTATGGTCAACTTAGGATTGTAGGGTCTCGTTAGTTAAGAATATCGAATCAATTGGTCAATGAAACAACATACATCCAACTTAAACAACAAAATTTTTAATTTAAACCAAAACAAAATTATTATCAGCTAGATCATAATTAAGTCAAAGTTAATCTAAACACTCATTCTAAAATCTATAGATACGGTAATTATACATGTTGATTACATTTATTGTTGAGTCTTTAAACAAAATAAAAAATAAATCATAATTAAGACAAATAGTTAGATATACAAAATATAAAAATTATAATCTCAATCTGTCAATCTATAAATATGTTTGAAGTTTTTAATTATTTAATTAACTTTTTCAATCTGATAAAAAAATTATTATATTTATATATTAAATTATTTTATTATAACTAATAATCAGACTTAAATATAAATATTAATGATTTAAGTTATAATAATAATACATATTTAAAGTAAGTTTATATAAAAGAAAATATTTTTTACATTCTTTTTATTTTTATTTTTAATTAAGAAAATGTCTGATTTTTATCATTTCGATGCACCATTTTGAATTATTAGGTGAGGTAAATCGAGTTGATGAGTTGAAAAGTCCAACTTTTGACTTGCAAATTTTGGTAAAGTGACATACAAGTGGTGGACTATAATCCACTTTGTCACCAACCTCATACATATCCTTATTTTTAGTCAAATTATTTCCGTATTAAGTTAAGTTAGTTCACTATAAATATTTTATTCAAATTAAAGAAATACATATCCACTAAGTAATTTTAAATTTAGTTGTACACTGTTTGTTTTTTAAATTTAGTCTACTTTTTGTTTATTAAATTATATTCCAGTGTTTTTTTTTATTGACATTGAATTCCTATTTCAATTCCTCATTTTACTACCCTTATTCTACCTATAAATTATTTTCTTTTAATTATTAAATTACGTCAATTAATTTCATTGAGTAATAAAATATGATGTAACATATAGATTGTCAAAGAAAAAAAGTTGTGATTAGTTAGGATACAGCTACACTTATAGTTTCTTTTCATTGTGTCTTTTCTTGATAAAATACGAATGAATGAAGTATTTTCAAAAGTTGTGGAAAAAACATAAACTTTACATTCATAATAATAATGTCTTAAATAAAAAAAAGTCAGCTCGTACACAAGACACAAATCTCATGCCTCATGAGACAAGATTTTTTTTTTCTGACGTAGCATAATGTGCATTTTATTTACATTTACTAAGATAGCATAATGTACATTTTATTTACATGAATAGCACACTTTTTTATTATGTTAGAATTCGGTTTTTGAAAAACCAAATTCTGATTTTTTTTATAATGTTAAGTTAGAATTCAGTTTCTGGAATATCGAATTCTAAATTATTTTTTTTAGTAATCTTAAGTTAGAATTTTATATTTGAATACTTTTTTTAAGACTTTTATTTTTTAAGTATATATATAAAAACATCTAAATGACCTTTCTTCTTAATGATTCAATGGCCTAATGTGTTCATTGGTACACTAAACACCACCCATGATCATTAAACTCACTCACTCATCTAAAATAAGAAATATGAAACAATAATTTATTTAGGAAGCTTAGAAAAACGTTTTTTTTGGAAATTAACTGCAGCGAGTACGACGGTCTAAAAATTATGAGTTAGCTGCGGCGAGTACGACGGTCTAAAAATTATGAGTTAGTAGCCATTTGAAAGCTCTCTGAGTCTAGATTCCAACAAAACAAGAATCAACTCATTTGAAGTTCGGTCGAGAAAGTTAAAAACAAAAGAAGCAGCAAAAGTCAAAAAAAAAAAATTAAAAAAGTTGTTCATCCAGCAGAAAAAAAACAAGAATCAACTTATTTAAGTGCTTTTATATAAATGTTTAAAAAATAAAAGTCTTAAAAATAATATTCAAATATAAAAATTACCTAAAATTATTAAAAAAATAATTTTGAATTTACTTTTCCAAAAACTAAATTCATACCTAACATTATGAAAAAAAAAAACGTATAATTCGAAATTCGGTTTATGAGAAACCGAACAAAAAAAGTTTGCTATTCATATAAATAAAAATGCATAGTACGCTATCTTGGTAAATGTAAAAGGGATATCTGCTATGTCAGAAAAATAAATCCATCAGACAGAGTTATTTTAAATCATCCGACTAGAATTACGTAAGCTATTACGTCATAACCTTCTAATGATAATTTTGTAGTCTTCAATCGCTCTTATAAAGGATAACGACACTGCAGAGGGAAAACCACAAAACCAAGAGAACCGTTTTTCATTTGCCTCTTGGTAGCCATGGTTCTCCAAACAAGCAATCCTCACTTTGTATTATTCCCCATGATGGCTCAAGGTCACATGATCCCCATGATGGACATTGCAAGAATATTGGCACAGCGTGGTGTGATTGTCACCGTATTCACAACCCCAAAAAATGCATCACGTTTCAATTCTGTCATATCTCGAGCTGTTTCATCAGGCCTCAAAATCCGTTTAGTACAGCTAAATTTTCCATCAAAAGAAGCAGGGCTACCCGAAGGGTGTGAGAATTTGGACATGGTCTCATCCAATGATATGTCCAAAATTTTTCAAGTCATCCACATGCTCCAAAAGCCATCAGAGGAGTTCTTTCAGACACTTACCCCTAAACCAAGTTGCATAATCTCTGACTTCTGCATCGCTTGGACCCTTCAATTAGCTGAAAAGTATCACATTCCAAGGATTTCTTTTCACGGGTTTTCTTGTTTTTGCCTCCACTGCCGGTACGTGATCCATACTTCAGATTTTTGTAGAAGCATCACCTCAGAATCCAAATACTTCACTATTCCCGGCATACCCGACAAGATTCAAGTGACCAAAGAGCAGTTACCAGGATCACTTGCCAATGATTTGAATGACTTTAAAGACCAGGTGCGTGATGCTGAAAAGAAGTCTTATGGGGTTATCGTAAATACTTTTGAAGAGTTGGAGAAGGCGTATGTGAGGGATTTCAAGAAGGTTAAAAATAATAAGGCGTGGTTCATTGGTCCAGTTTCATTATGTAACAATGATGGTTTGGACAAAGCTCAAAGAGGTAAGCAGGCCTCAATTGATGAGAACCATTGCTTGAAGTGGCTAGATGTTCAGCAACCAAAGTCTGTGGTCTATGTTTGTTTTGGAAGCATATGCAACTTGATTCCTTCACAGCTTGTGGAGTTGGCCTTGGCCTTGGAAGATACAAAAAGGNCATTCGTATGGGTTATTAGGGAGGGACGGCAGTTGCAAGAACTGGAAAAGTGGTTCTCTGAAGAAGGGTTTGAGGAAAGAACAAAAGGGAGAGGCCTTATAATTCGAGGTTGGGCACCACAAGTAATGTTATTATCACACTCTTCCATTGGTGGATTCTTAACACACTGCGGTTGGAATTCAACACTTGAAGGGATAATTGCTGGAGTGCCACTTGTTACATGGCCTCTGTTTGGTGATCAATTTTTAAACGAGAAGCTTGTTACTGATGTGTTGAAGATTGGAGTGAGCGTTGGGGCAGAGGTTCCATTGAAGTGGGGAGATGAAGAGAAGAGAGGTGTGATGGTGAAGAAGGAAGATATTAAGAGGGCAATATGCATGGTGATGGATGAAGATGGAGAAGAAAGGAAAGAGAGAAGAGAAAGGGTATGGAAATTGAGCGAAATGGGAAAGAGAGCTGTTGAAGAAGGAGGTTCTTCTCATCTTGATGTCACTTTACTTATCCAAGACATTGTGCAACAAACAAATACCACAGAGGATGCAAATTTGACACTCGTATGAAGTTTCTCGATTCACATGTTGACGTATTCCTTTCAGTTTTAGGTTCATATAACCCATATGGTTATAATAGAGAGAAGCAGTTTAATTTATTTGATTTATGGGGAGAGAGTAATTTTGATATCTAAAAAACAATGGATAATAATATTATATTGAATTAAGTTATTTAATTTAAATATATAAATAACAAATAGATTGCAAAAATGGGAGTAAAATACGTAGTGACTGAGATGATGGTCCTTTGATTTGTCTTTATCAAATGACAACCTGTATAGGTCCATGCGCTCTTATTGTCTGTCTTATTGTGTTACTTTCCCTGAATCTATGTCTGCATGTGATTCATTATCACTTTAGGTATTAGTTATATTTTTGTCTTGTGATTTTGTTTAATTTCGATTTGATTATGTTAATTAACTGTGATAGGTTTAGATCCTCACTAAAAAACTATTACTATTCAATAATTTTTCAGTAACATATTATTCAGGACTTAACAACACTATTTCAATTTAGACAGAGTATTAAATTGTATTAACTCTTAAAACTTATAAGGAACTAAACTGTCTTAATTTGAAATTAACGTACCAATTTAAACAATTAATTTAAAGCTAAATAAGATAAATAAATAATGTCACAAAACGTAATTATTCCTTTACTTTAAAGTGCATGTATACTGCGCGTTAAATGTTTTCTTAGTCAATCATATAATAGTCAGAAGATTTTATTTACGGAATATATATATTATAAGGGGGGAAAGTTATACATACACTATATAAATTATACTTTTACTTCGTATATTTCCTTATATATGTATTTCAATAAATTTTTCCTTTATATATATATATATATATATTTTTTTTTTTTCAAGAAGACAATAAATTATAATATATGTATAATACATACGTATCCATTAATTTTTCTTTAGGAAAACATGTTACTAAAACTAATTTCATAAAATATTAATTAAATAAAAAAACTTTATAACCAAGAAAAAAGTTATTTATATATTTGTATAAACTAATGCTACACTAATAACATTAAATGCAACAATAATAAATAGTTTTGTAATACATTACAGTGCATTACAGTGCAGTATGATAATAGTTATTTTAAATATTAGATTTCAGTTCTATATATTCACGTGGGATAAAAAAAAAGTGTGAAATTTTAGCTTTAGTTATCAACATTGCATAAATGTTTGTGTTTTTTTTAAAGTTATTTAAGAACTGAAACATTAAACTATATATAAATACTAAAAAATAATGTGAATATGGTTTCAATTATAAGTAAAATTGAAGTTAAATTTTTTATTTAAAAATATTATTTCATTATAAGGGTATTTAGTTTCAATTATAACCATTTATTTTTAAGCACTGTCATGTTTGAAATATTAATACTTAGCCAATTTAATATCATGTGTATATTTATGAGTTCATTCATCATAAAATACATATTTAATCCAAATTCATATTCTAATATTAACATAGAATAATGTTCAAGTTAATAATACAACTATATATACATACAAATCAATAATACAATTATCCAAATTTCATCTAATATGATCAAATATTATTAACAACTTAAACAATTGAAATATTATGTGGGAAGATTGTTCTAACTACAGACTTTTAATTAAAGATATGACCAAAAAACATGTTTGGAATTAACAGTAAAATTTTCAGTTCAATCAACGGTTAGCGAAGGAAATCTTAATTTTTGCCTAGACGATCCAAAAACAGAATTAAGGTGGTATTAAGTTTCCAAAGAAACACGAAACTAATTTATCTGAATATAGACCTCTAATTACAAATCCGAGCAGTCAACATGAATCAATATGTCTTATGAACTATATATTCAAACTTCATATTAATTTAACGGTTAACTAAGTAGAAATTGAGGTCTTATTGAGATAACTTAAGAAGAGAAATTCAAGTGGTTTTCAACTCTACTTAAAATAAAAAATTACTTCCTCTAAGAACATATATTCAATTAAAAATTTGAACAGTCAAGATGAATCATAATGTCTTATTAACTAAATATCAAAATTTTAAATCAATCTAATAGTAAACGAAATAGAAATAAAAGTTTTATCAAAGTAACTTAAAAACAAAAATACAATGTTAATCTAATTACTCAAAAATCTAAAATTAATTCCTCTAATCATAGACCCTATATTAATAATACGATCACTAAAAAATAATATATTTTTTTTATCATATATCAAAATTTTAATTTAATGCCTTGAATACGAGCTATCACTATTTTTTTTATTTAACTTACTATTTTTCTTTTATATATTTTACCCATAAAAAAATTCATTACTAGTAATAATAAAAAAGAAAATTATTTTATTATTTATTAAGATGAATATTTTTATGGATCTTATCGATAAAGTTTTGATATATTTTTAATTAATATTTGTAAGGTAAACATAGTTATCAAAACCCTAAATTGTTTGGAGAAACTGTTACTTCCCCAAATTAAAAATAATAATAATTAAATCGTTTAATTTTTTTCTTGTAATATTTGAATAAAATCTCTAGAAGTAGTTTACATTATTAAGAATTCAATTAGATATTGTGTTCAGTACTTACTAGTTAATTTAACCTACTTTCAATAACCTGGACAGCAATATCGATTAACATATAATATATATTTTGAAAAGATTTTCACCGTTGATTGATTGCTGACATATGAATTACACTTATAAACAAACAAACTTTTCACTGGATAATTTTGATAATGGTCAGTGCTCCAATATTATATATATATATATATATATATATATATATATATATCACAACTATCTATGGATACGTGATTAGCCATGATTCTTGTTCTAATTCCTTTTGGTGACTCTCTCATTGACAGCTATCGTGTGATGGACGAAAGGACAGACAAAGGAAATAAACAAAGAAACATAATCCTAGTTCATGTATTTAGCCAATAGATTTGAATGCGGCCGAAAAGGTCAGAATTCTTGACTCGGGAGTGTGGCATTATTCCATTTTTGCTTGCGTAATGGCTTACATTAATATTCACTGATCCATTACAAATTGACAAGCAAATGCGAATTCTTTGCATTGTGCATAATCATTTCACTGCAAAACTATGTCTTCCCAAGAACAAGGGCCACACTTTGTCCTGTTTCCATTGATGGCCCAAGGCCACATGATCCCCATGATGGACATCGCCAAACTATTGGTTCACCACGCTGTGACTGTGACTGTAGTCACCACTCCGCGTAACGCAGCTCGTTTCACACCAATCTTTGATCGTTATGTTGGGTCTGGACTTCCTATTAGATTAGCTCAACTTCCATTCCCATGTGAAGAAGTTGGACTGCCAGAAGGATGCGAGAATATCGATATGATACCTTCACTTGGCACGGCCAGGACTTTCTTCGAAGCAACAAACCTTCTGCATCAACCGGCGGAAAAACTCTTTGGAGAGTTTTCGCCACCACCAAGCTGCATAATATCTGATATGTGTTTGCCATATACATCCCATATCGCCAAAAAATTCAATATCCCAAGGATTTCCTTTGTTGGGGTAAGTTGCTTTTGTCTTCTGTGTCATCATACTATACTCGTCAATAATGTCAGGGAGAACATAGCATCGGACTCGGAGTACTTTGTGTTGCCTGGTATCCCTGACAAGATTGAGATGACCATGGAACAAAGTGGAGTAACGTTGAATGAAACATGGGAACAGTTCCGTGAAGATATTATGGGTGCTGAAATGGCTACTTATGGGGTAATCATGAATTCTTTTGAAGAGTTGGAGCCAGAATATGCAAGGGAATACAAGAAGGTGAAAGATGATAAAGTATGGTGCATAGGACCTGTGTCTCTTATTAACAAGGATCACTTGGATAAGGCTCAAAGAGGTAGGGCTTCAGTTGATGAGTCAGAACATATGAAATGGCTTGATTGTCAGAAGGCAGGGAGTGTAATCTATGCATGTCTTGGAAGCCTGTGCAATTTAACAGCACCGCAGTTGATAGAGCTTGGTTTGGCCTTGGAAGCATCAGAAAGACCCTTCATTTGGGTTATCAGGGAAGGAAAACATTCAGAACCATTGGAAAAGTGGATTGAGGAAAACGGATTTGAGGAAAGGACAAGTTCAAGAAGCCTTGTGATTCGAGGCTGGTCTCCGCAATTGTTAATATTATCACACCCTGCTATTGGAGGGTTCATAACTCACTGTGGGTGGAACTCTATCTTAGAAGCCATATGTGCTGGTGTTCCAATGATTACGTGGCCACTGTTTGCGGATCAGTTCTTGAATGAAAGTCTGGTGGTGAAGGTTCTGAAAGTTGGAGTGAAGGTTGGGGTGGAAACTCCGATGATATGGGGCAAGGAAGAGGAAGTTGGTGTGGAAGTGAAGAAAGAAGAGATTGAAAGGGCAATAGCAGAGATAATGAATGAGACAAGTGAAAGTGAAGAAAGAAGAGAAAGGGTTAGAGAATTAGGTGAGATGGCTCAAAGAGCGGTGGAGAAAGGGGGGTCCTCTCATTCTAACGTCTCTTTTCTTATCCAGAATATCATGCAAAAAAACAACGGAGTTACGCCATAGTTTCATTAGCCATACACCACTTTTTCACTTTTAAGATTTTTTCTTTCAAATGTTGTCCGTGATGGCTTTAATAAAATTTACCAACTTTCCATGTTTTCTATTTTACAACACCCCAATTATGTATCTTTTGAACGGTCTATCATCACATTTTTCAAATATATTATTATGGAAAATGACATTTTAAGATTATTTTTTGACACCATTTTGACACTGCACACATATCAAAATGTAGTTGGACGATTTCAAATTAAAAAAATAAATTTTGATTTTTCTTTTTCAAATATATATCTATCTCAACATTTTTAATTTAAAATCGTCCAATCACATTTTGACATGTATGCAGTGTCAAAATGGTGTCAAAAAATGATATTAAAATATCATTTTCTTATTCTTTTATATATATATATATATATATATATATATATATATATATATATATATATATATATATATATATATATATAATAAACTATATGAGCGTGTGTTTTATTTTATTATTATAATAATATTTAAAATAATAAATAAAATTACATTACCTTTTACCCATATTTTTTAATTACTTTGTTTTCTACTTATTTTTCTTCATCTCGCAGGATATTAATATCAAACTAGGTCAATGTAACTATTTTCATATAAAATAAATCAAAATGTTGCTTTCACAAACAAATCGTAGTGACAAAACCACCAGTTTGGCTCGTCTTGTCTGTCCCACAATTGATATGTTAAAAATAAGATGGTTGAAGCTAGTCTTTCTTATAAAAATCAGTTGAAAATAATCTCTTAAAACACGGGTTGGAAACTTATTTTAAGAAAACAAAATATTTTTAAATTTTTTTTATACATTATGGTATGGTCAACTTAGGATTGTAGGGTCTCGTTAGTTAAGAATATCGAATCAATTGGTCAATGAAACAACATACATCCAACTTAAACAACAAAATTTTTAATTTAAACCAAAACAAAATTATTATCAGCTAGATCATAATTAAGTCAAAGTTAATCTAAACACTCATTCTAAAATCTATAGATACGGTAATTATACATGTTGATTACATTTATTGTTGAGTCTTTAAACAAAATAAAAAATAAATCATAATTAAGACAAATAGTTAGATATACAAAATATAAAAATTATAATCTCAATCTGTCAATCTATAAATATGTTTGAAGTTTTTAATTATTTAATTAACTTTTTCAATCTGATAAAAAAATTATTATATTTATATATTAAATTATTTTATTATAACTAATAATCAGACTTAAATATAAATATTAATGATTTAAGTTATAATAATAATACATATTTAAAGTAAGTTTATATAAAAGAAAATATTTTTTACATTCTTTTTATTTTTATTTTTAATTAAGAAAATGTCTGATTTTTATCATTTCGATGCACCATTTTGAATTATTAGGTGAGGTAAATCGAGTTGATGAGTTGAAAAGTCCAACTTTTGACTTGCAAATTTTGGTAAAGTGACATACAAGTGGTGGACTATAATCCACTTTGTCACCAACCTCATACATATCCTTATTTTTAGTCAAATTATTTCCGTATTAAGTTAAGTTAGTTCACTATAAATATTTTATTCAAATTAAAGAAATACATATCCACTAAGTAATTTTAAATTTAGTTGTACACTGTTTGTTTTTTAAATTTAGTCTACTTTTTGTTTATTAAATTATATTCCAGTGTTTTTTTTTATTGACATTGAATTCCTATTTCAATTCCTCATTTTACTACCCTTATTCTACCTATAAATTATTTTCTTTTAATTATTAAATTACGTCAATTAATTTCATTGAGTAATAAAATATGATGTAACATATAGATTGTCAAAGAAAAAAAGTTGTGATTAGTTAGGATACAGCTACACTTATAGTTTCTTTTCATTGTGTCTTTTCTTGATAAAATACGAATGAATGAAGTATTTTCAAAAGTTGTGGAAAAAACATAAACTTTACATTCATAATAATAATGTCTTAAATAAAAAAAAGTCAGCTCGTACACAAGACACAAATCTCATGCCTCATGAGACAAGATTTTTTTTTTCTGACGTAGCATAATGTGCATTTTATTTACATTTACTAAGATAGCATAATGTACATTTTATTTACATGAATAGCACACTTTTTTATTATGTTAGAATTCGGTTTTTGAAAAACCAAATTCTGATTTTTTTTATAATGTTAAGTTAGAATTCAGTTTCTGGAATATCGAATTCTAAATTATTTTTTTTAGTAATCTTAAGTTAGAATTTTATATTTGAATACTTTTTTTAAGACTTTTATTTTTTAAGTATATATATAAAAACATCTAAATGACCTTTCTTCTTAATGATTCAATGGCCTAATGTGTTCATTGGTACACTAAACACCACCCATGATCATTAAACTCACTCACTCATCTAAAATAAGAAATATGAAACAATAATTTATTTAGGAAGCTTAGAAAAACGTTTTTTTTGGAAATTAACTGCAGCGAGTACGACGGTCTAAAAATTATGAGTTAGCTGCGGCGAGTACGACGGTCTAAAAATTATGAGTTAGTAGCCATTTGAAAGCTCTCTGAGTCTAGATTCCAACAAAACAAGAATCAACTCATTTGAAGTTCGGTCGAGAAAGTTAAAAACAAAAGAAGCAGCAAAAGTCAAAAAAAAAAAATTAAAAAAGTTGTTCATCCAGCAGAAAAAAAACAAGAATCAACTTATTTAAGTGCTTTTATATAAATGTTTAAAAAATAAAAGTCTTAAAAATAATATTCAAATATAAAAATTACCTAAAATTATTAAAAAAATAATTTTGAATTTACTTTTCCAAAAACTAAATTCATACCTAACATTATGAAAAAAAAAAACGTATAATTCGAAATTCGGTTTATGAGAAACCGAACAAAAAAAGTTTGCTATTCATATAAATAAAAATGCATAGTACGCTATCTTGGTAAATGTAAAAGGGATATCTGCTATGTCAGAAAAATAAATCCATCAGACAGAGTTATTTTAAATCATCCGACTAGAATTACGTAAGCTATTACGTCATAACCTTCTAATGATAATTTTGTAGTCTTCAATCGCTCTTATAAAGGATAACGACACTGCAGAGGGAAAACCACAAAACCAAGAGAACCGTTTTTCATTTGCCTCTTGGTAGCCATGGTTCTCCAAACAAGCAATCCTCACTTTGTATTATTCCCCATGATGGCTCAAGGTCACATGATCCCCATGATGGACATTGCAAGAATATTGGCACAGCGTGGTGTGATTGTCACCGTATTCACAACCCCAAAAAATGCATCACGTTTCAATTCTGTCATATCTCGAGCTGTTTCATCAGGCCTCAAAATCCGTTTAGTACAGCTAAATTTTCCATCAAAAGAAGCAGGGCTACCCGAAGGGTGTGAGAATTTGGACATGGTCTCATCCAATGATATGTCCAAAATTTTTCAAGTCATCCACATGCTCCAAAAGCCATCAGAGGAGTTCTTTCAGACACTTACCCCTAAACCAAGTTGCATAATCTCTGACTTCTGCATCGCTTGGACCCTTCAATTAGCTGAAAAGTATCACATTCCAAGGATTTCTTTTCACGGGTTTTCTTGTTTTTGCCTCCACTGCCGGTACGTGATCCATACTTCAGATTTTTGTAGAAGCATCACCTCAGAATCCAAATACTTCACTATTCCCGGCATACCCGACAAGATTCAAGTGACCAAAGAGCAGTTACCAGGATCACTTGCCAATGATTTGAATGACTTTAAAGACCAGGTGCGTGATGCTGAAAAGAAGTCTTATGGGGTTATCGTAAATACTTTTGAAGAGTTGGAGAAGGCGTATGTGAGGGATTTCAAGAAGGTTAAAAATAATAAGGCGTGGTTCATTGGTCCAGTTTCATTATGTAACAATGATGGTTTGGACAAAGCTCAAAGAGGTAAGCAGGCCTCAATTGATGAGAACCATTGCTTGAAGTGGCTAGATGTTCAGCAACCAAAGTCTGTGGTCTATGTTTGTTTTGGAAGCATATGCAACTTGATTCCTTCACAGCTTGTGGAGTTGGCCTTGGCCTTGGAAGATACAAAAAGGNCATTCGTATGGGTTATTAGGGAGGGACGGCAGTTGCAAGAACTGGAAAAGTGGTTCTCTGAAGAAGGGTTTGAGGAAAGAACAAAAGGGAGAGGCCTTATAATTCGAGGTTGGGCACCACAAGTAATGTTATTATCACACTCTTCCATTGGTGGATTCTTAACACACTGCGGTTGGAATTCAACACTTGAAGGGATAATTGCTGGAGTGCCACTTGTTACATGGCCTCTGTTTGGTGATCAATTTTTAAACGAGAAGCTTGTTACTGATGTGTTGAAGATTGGAGTGAGCGTTGGGGCAGAGGTTCCATTGAAGTGGGGAGATGAAGAGAAGAGAGGTGTGATGGTGAAGAAGGAAGATATTAAGAGGGCAATATGCATGGTGATGGATGAAGATGGAGAAGAAAGGAAAGAGAGAAGAGAAAGGGTATGGAAATTGAGCGAAATGGGAAAGAGAGCTGTTGAAGAAGGAGGTTCTTCTCATCTTGATGTCACTTTACTTATCCAAGACATTGTGCAACAAACAAATACCACAGAGGATGCAAATTTGACACTCGTATGAAGTTTCTCGATTCACATGTTGACGTATTC
This sequence comes from Vigna radiata var. radiata, assembly GCF_000741045.1. NCBI lineage: Eukaryota > Viridiplantae > Streptophyta > Magnoliopsida > Fabales > Fabaceae > Vigna > Vigna radiata. The sequence continues at coordinate 5,391,924 of NC_028353.1, forward strand.
CTTTCAGTTTTAGGTTCATATAACCCATATGGTTATAATAGAGAGAAGCAGTTTAATTTATTTGATTTATGGGGAGAGAGTAATTTTGATATCTAAAAAACAATGGATAATAATATTATATTGAATTAAGTTATTTAATTTAAATATATAAATAACAAATAGATTGCAAAAATGGGAGTAAAATACGTAGTGACTGAGATGATGGTCCTTTGATTTGTCTTTATCAAATGACAACCTGTATAGGTCCATGCGCTCTTATTGTCTGTCTTATTGTGTTACTTTCCCTGAATCTATGTCTGCATGTGATTCATTATCACTTTAGGTATTAGTTATATTTTTGTCTTGTGATTTTGTTTAATTTCGATTTGATTATGTTAATTAACTGTGATAGGTTTAGATCCTCACTAAAAAACTATTACTATTCAATAATTTTTCAGTAACATATTATTCAGGACTTAACAACACTATTTCAATTTAGACAGAGTATTAAATTGTATTAACTCTTAAAACTTATAAGGAACTAAACTGTCTTAATTTGAAATTAACGTACCAATTTAAACAATTAATTTAAAGCTAAATAAGATAAATAAATAATGTCACAAAACGTAATTATTCCTTTACTTTAAAGTGCATGTATACTGCGCGTTAAATGTTTTCTTAGTCAATCATATAATAGTCAGAAGATTTTATTTACGGAATATATATATTATAAGGGGGGAAAGTTATACATACACTATATAAATTATACTTTTACTTCGTATATTTCCTTATATATGTATTTCAATAAATTTTTCCTTTATATATATATATATATATATTTTTTTTTTTTCAAGAAGACAATAAATTATAATATATGTATAATACATACGTATCCATTAATTTTTCTTTAGGAAAACATGTTACTAAAACTAATTTCATAAAATATTAATTAAATAAAAAAACTTTATAACCAAGAAAAAAGTTATTTATATATTTGTATAAACTAATGCTACACTAATAACATTAAATGCAACAATAATAAATAGTTTTGTAATACATTACAGTGCATTACAGTGCAGTATGATAATAGTTATTTTAAATATTAGATTTCAGTTCTATATATTCACGTGGGATAAAAAAAAAGTGTGAAATTTTAGCTTTAGTTATCAACATTGCATAAATGTTTGTGTTTTTTTTAAAGTTATTTAAGAACTGAAACATTAAACTATATATAAATACTAAAAAATAATGTGAATATGGTTTCAATTATAAGTAAAATTGAAGTTAAATTTTTTATTTAAAAATATTATTTCATTATAAGGGTATTTAGTTTCAATTATAACCATTTATTTTTAAGCACTGTCATGTTTGAAATATTAATACTTAGCCAATTTAATATCATGTGTATATTTATGAGTTCATTCATCATAAAATACATATTTAATCCAAATTCATATTCTAATATTAACATAGAATAATGTTCAAGTTAATAATACAACTATATATACATACAAATCAATAATACAATTATCCAAATTTCATCTAATATGATCAAATATTATTAACAACTTAAACAATTGAAATATTATGTGGGAAGATTGTTCTAACTACAGACTTTTAATTAAAGATATGACCAAAAAACATGTTTGGAATTAACAGTAAAATTTTCAGTTCAATCAACGGTTAGCGAAGGAAATCTTAATTTTTGCCTAGACGATCCAAAAACAGAATTAAGGTGGTATTAAGTTTCCAAAGAAACACGAAACTAATTTATCTGAATATAGACCTCTAATTACAAATCCGAGCAGTCAACATGAATCAATATGTCTTATGAACTATATATTCAAACTTCATATTAATTTAACGGTTAACTAAGTAGAAATTGAGGTCTTATTGAGATAACTTAAGAAGAGAAATTCAAGTGGTTTTCAACTCTACTTAAAATAAAAAATTACTTCCTCTAAGAACATATATTCAATTAAAAATTTGAACAGTCAAGATGAATCATAATGTCTTATTAACTAAATATCAAAATTTTAAATCAATCTAATAGTAAACGAAATAGAAATAAAAGTTTTATCAAAGTAACTTAAAAACAAAAATACAATGTTAATCTAATTACTCAAAAATCTAAAATTAATTCCTCTAATCATAGACCCTATATTAATAATACGATCACTAAAAAATAATATATTTTTTTTATCATATATCAAAATTTTAATTTAATGCCTTGAATACGAGCTATCACTATTTTTTTTATTTAACTTACTATTTTTCTTTTATATATTTTACCCATAAAAAAATTCATTACTAGTAATAATAAAAAAGAAAATTATTTTATTATTTATTAAGATGAATATTTTTATGGATCTTATCGATAAAGTTTTGATATATTTTTAATTAATATTTGTAAGGTAAACATAGTTATCAAAACCCTAAATTGTTTGGAGAAACTGTTACTTCCCCAAATTAAAAATAATAATAATTAAATCGTTTAATTTTTTTCTTGTAATATTTGAATAAAATCTCTAGAAGTAGTTTACATTATTAAGAATTCAATTAGATATTGTGTTCAGTACTTACTAGTTAATTTAACCTACTTTCAATAACCTGGACAGCAATATCGATTAACATATAATATATATTTTGAAAAGATTTTCACCGTTGATTGATTGCTGACATATGAATTACACTTATAAACAAACAAACTTTTCACTGGATAATTTTGATAATGGTCAGTGCTCCAATATTATATATATATATATATATATATATATATATATATATATATANATATATATATATATATATATATATATATATGATGTTTTTAGACAATTCTTTCTGTTGGTTATAATCTGTTATTGCTATTCAAATGTTATAAATTTAGTATCCCTTTGTGTTGACTGAATCTCTATTACAACTCATGATCATAGCAGAAATACATACGGAATGCTAATGGGTCAAGTCTTCGTGACTATAGTTATCTGATTTACATAAAAAAAAAAAAATCAAACTTGTTACTTATTTCGCTATCAGTTTGATACCCATAAAAAAAAGACCTCCAAATACCCTTAAAAAAAAGACCTCCAGATATCCACCAATATTTTAAAAAAATTATTTTAATAATTTTTTAAATGAGATTTAAATTAAATCGTAAGAAATGAAGATAATAGAAAAAAACCAAACTATAATTAAGTCTTGAAATAATTATTTGAATGATAATAATCTTAAAAAAAAAACAAATTAAGTTTCAGTCTTCAAATGATAGAATTTTGAAGAAGATAAATTTGAAAACAAAGTAAATGTTACAACTATACGTAGATACGAAGATAAATTTGAAAACAGAATTTAAAGGTCACAACTATATTTAAGAATAACATAAGTAATATGTGATTTTCCAATTTCTATATCATTCAAAGAATGAGTTTGATGAGAAAGCACAAGACTCTACGTGCATATCTCCATTTTTTATATTTTTTTAAAAATATCTTTAATTGATTGAAGGTGCTTTTTTAAATATTCATAAGTACCTATTATCTCAGATTTTATTCGCAAAAATCTGTAAATAGATATATTTTTGCCATTCCTAAAAATAAGCCTCTTTTTGCAATCATATTTATATATATATATGTATAACCGATCTATTTTACAATCAAATTTATTTCACTTTATTTAAATAAAACTTATTTTATTTTCATAATTAATTTTGAATTCTTTACTTTTTTGTAATATTTTTTATAAATATTATATTCTTAATTCATTAAATTTATTCATAATTATTCCACTTTATTTGAATACAAAATTATTTTCATAATTAATTTTGATTCTTCTATTCTTATAATAATTTTTACAAATATTTACATTATTAATAAAAGTTATTTTTTATTATTTTTATGCATTTTGATAATCTTTTACTTTTTATCTATTGAAATAATTTTCACTCACATTAATCTTTATACCAAAACATATCCAAATTTAAATTCTAACCAATTTTAATATGATAGTTTTTTTTCTTTTAAACAAACTATCATAATTTCCAATTCCATTTAAAAGAAAGGACACTATTTTTTTAATTTTCTATTCATTTATTCATAATAAAAAAATTATAATTATTTACATAAATTTTTTAATTTAATTTTTATTATATAATAAAGTTTGGTTAACAAAACAAATCTTTTATATAGATTACAAAAATATGTTAGAGAAATAATTTTGACACGGAACATTGACTAGATCAATTTTCTCAATGAATTTTCTACACACTAGTTAACCAATCATCACTTAAACAAATATCTTTTTATTCCTAAACTATCAGCGGTTTTCCTTGTTGAGTCCACGTGTCCACGAACTTTTTTTTTTCTTCTATTTTTAAGTTACATTAATTTAATATTCTAAAATATAAAATACTTAAAAATATCACTTGTGCAGGCGGTGGTATACGATTAGATTCTTCTCATTTTACTGTTTTGCACCCTTTGTCAAAAATTAGATTGTAAGGATCTGACCCAAATAAGATTTATAGATTAATCAAGTCTAACTCTCATTGACTAATTGTGTTTTGGCGACGTATGCATCTATCTAAATAAATTTAAAAAGTTTAGAAAATTCTTTATAAGTTTAATGATCCTAAATTTAAGTATCTTGTAAAAAATAAAAAATTTAATTTAATGAATTATTAGAACAATTATGAAAAATAATGATACATTAAATAAATCGCAAAATAAAATCTAACTTTATATTTATAAATATATATTTTATTAAAAAAATAATATAAACTACAGAGCCAACTAATCATCCCATACTTTTTGACTTGCGTTGATTTAGGAGTTATCGGAAGAAATCCACTCCATTTTCCAGTCTTCTACAAATGGGACATGGCCATGTTACCATCTCAGCTTGTAAAAGAAAATAACAAAAAGATAAGAACAAAATTTCCAAATTTGCTTTACAGTCAAAGTCTGCATTTCACAAATTTGTTTGGTAAGAATGATAGAACTTCTATTTGTATTTTTCTTCTTTTAAGAAGAGTGTTTCTTTTATATATAATTTTACCTTCTTTTTTTTTTTCATATCAAACATCACTTTGAATTAAGACATTCCAATTAAAGTGACACCGAAAAGTTAACAATAATATATTATTGTATAAAAAATACATAAAAATAGAAAAGTTCATTATAGAAATATGGGAAACAAATCAATTTTATAATAAGACAATAGACTTTAAAAAAACAAATAAACATGTCTTAGTTTTAGAATTAATATTTATTCAAAATTTAAACTAATAACAAAAGTAAAAGCATTAAACTAAGTAAATTTTCTCTATTCTTAATTCAAATATTACCGAGACATTAACAAATTTATTGTCTTCACGTAAAATATGAAAAATTTTAAAGGCAAAATTAGTATAAGTTGAGAATCGAACCATTTTGGAGTTATTACTTTTCGACACTCTCCATGAGATCAAGCATTTATAAATTACATGGTGACCTGACCACACAAAAAAATTATAATGCATAACTTTGTGTTGAAATAAGCTTTTGGATAACCAATTTGACTAAAGAGAGACAATGAGAACTTATAAAACTGGATGAATGAACTGCAGAGCAGATATAAGGAAGAGTTAAAATCATTGCGTGCGAAGAATGCAACCATGTGACAGACAAAATTTTAGATGGTTTTTGTTAGTTTCTTATAGTCATCGTGGTTCTCCAACACTTACCTTTTTATCTACTAGTGGCATTTTCTAAGGGCGATTTGTAAAACAAAATTTACATGGAGCAACCTTCCAGATTTGTTACTTACGGAGGGTCTTCTGAGTTGGTATTTTGTCTTATTGTCTCCTAGATTATTAGCAATTTAGTGTCACTTGAGTATTAAAACATATATCTTCACTGAGTCTTTATGGATTATATTAGTAACAAATTGATATTATTTCTTATTTGTATTTTAGACTTAGCTCATATTTATTCTATTATAAATAAAAGACCTTATTTTTATATTCAACACAAGGAGGTTAATCTTATACATAATAGTTTTTCATTATATTCAACTGTATAAACAGAGAGTCCATGTGAAGTAGTTGTAATTATTGATTGTTGTATTTATCAAAGTGAGTAAATTTATTCTGACATTGAAATATCTCTTGTAGGTACCATTCTATTGACTATGAACCGAATGAAAATCAACTAAACAAAAGATTTATAGATGAAGAGAGAAAAAATATAATTAAAAACCGAACCACATCCGTCCAATAAAACTTAATCTTCTAAAATTAACTTAAGATTTTTACTTAAGTCAGATGACTTTCATTGTTTTAATTAAAGTCAAATTTTTAAAATCTAGTAAGAAGATGGTTTTGTATAAATCTTTATCTATTTGGCATGACATTAACATATAGATGTAAACGGACAGGTTGCGGATACATATTTTATCTTATTACTCATCTTATTATTATTATTATTATTATTATTATTATTATTATTAATCAAATATTTTTCTTAAAAAATCTATAAATATCAATAATTATGAACAAATATTTTTTTTATTTTATAATTTAAAATCAATTTTTAAAACTTACAGTCGTATAAAAACTTAATATAAAAATATGATTCAAATTAAATTACCTGATTTCGGCAAATAAAAATTTAAATAAGTTAAACCCTAAAATACACGTTTATAAAATTAATCTTCTTAAAATGATTTCAATTTTATAAATTTAAATAAAAATATACATATATAAATTAAATTGCAAATAATTATTTAATAATTTATAGTTTTTGAGTATTAATTTTATTTTTATTACTTAAACATTTTAAAATATCCAAATATGCTTAATATCCTAAAGTTAAATATATAACATTAGTATTCACCTTATCAATAAAAAATAATATATATTTATTGGATAAGTGATATTGATTAAAAATATAAATAATTAATAATTAAAATTACTATACTCATTATATAAGGTATATTGATTAAAAATATCAATTTAGGATGCACTACAAAATTTAAAAAGTAAACTTCATTATCCTATCAACATTTACCTAATCTTATTCTTACCATAATAACGACTCTCATGCCGGCTTGCAATACAAAAGTACTGTTATGTGATAACACTTTCCAATTTCGTATATTTTATCAAAACCTAAAGGACAAAAGGCTAGGAAATCTCCAATGCACTGTCTCATAATGCAACATAGTTATTTACATGAATTTTAATCTCCATTTTTAAAAGGTAAGAGATAAGATGACATAAGTGAATTTGAATGTAATAATTGAATAATAAAGCAATGAACTGGTATTATTACTAATGTAAATCTTGGTGAAAGCACACATGCATTAATTATATCACTCATCAAAATGGACATTATTCTCTCACCAACCAAGCCTATCATGGCCGGCTTGGGATCCATATATGGACAAAGGAATCCGACATCATGATAAAAACATACTATGCACAACGTAGCAACAAAACTTTCCAACTTAATGCATTTGTTTCAGCAGAAGATGCAAATCCAAGACAGCCAAAACGTAACGCAATTTGCAATGCATATTGTCTCATAATCCAAGGTGTATTTACGTAATTACATCAACAGAGCGATGCATGACTCCTTTATAAATAAATAAGCAATAGTTGAAGTGAATCCATTGCACCATACCATTCCACAACAAGAATGGCTCCCCAAGAACAGCAACTCCACTTCGTCTTGTTTCCATTGATGGCTCAAGGCCATATGATCCCCATGATGGACATTGCAAAAATATTGGTGCGACGCAATGTTATTGTCACTGTAGTCACAACACCCAATAATGCAGCTCGTTTCACATCGATCTTTGATCGTTATGCTGAATCTGGGTTTCAAATCAGATTAGTTCAACTTCAGTTCCCATGCAAAGAAGCTGGAGTACCAGATGGATGCGAGAATCTCGATACGATACCTACACTGGGCATGGCCGCTGATTTCTTCAATGCAACGAACTTTCTTCGACAGCCAGCTGAAAAACTGTTTGAAGAGTTAACACCTGCACCAAGCTGCATCATCTCCGATATGTGCTTACCATATACAAACCACATTGCTAAAAAGTTCAAAATTCCCAGGATTTCGTTTGTGGGAGTAAGTTGCTTCTATCTCTTTAGCATGTCTAACATACGCATCCATAATGTTATGGAGAGCGTAACTACCGAATCGGAGTACTTTGTTGTGCCTGGTATACCTGACAAAATTGAAATGAACATAGCTAAGACAGGAATGGCAATGACTGAAGGCATGAGACTGGTTACTAATAATTTGTTTGAAGCTGAAATGGAAGCATATGGGATGATCATGAATTCTTTTGAAGAGTTGGAGCCAGCATATGCAGAGGGATACAAGAAGATAAGAAACAATAAACTGTGGTGTTTGGGACCACTATCATTTAGCAACAAGGATCACTTGGATAAGGCTCAAAGAGGTCGAATTGCCTCAATTGAGGAGTGCCAACTGAGGTGCTGGCTTGATCGTCAAAAGCCAGAAACTGTAATCTATGCATGCTTTGGAAGCCTATGTAATCTAACAGCACCACAGTTGATAGAGCTCGGTTTGGCCTTGGAAGCATCAGAAAGACCCTTCATTTGGGTTATCAGGGAACGAAGTTATTCAGAATCATTAGAATTGGAAAAGTGGATCGAGGAGAATGGATTTGAGGAAAGAACAAGTTCTAGAAGCCTTCTAATTCGGGGTTGGGCACCTCAATTATTAATACTATCACACCCTGCAATTGGAGGGTTCATAACACACTGTGGTTGGAACTCTACCTTAGAAGCAATATGTGCTGGTGTTCCAATGGCTACGTGGCCACTTTTTGGAGACCAGTTTTTGAATGAAAGTCTTGCCGTGGATGTATTAAAAGTTGGAGTTAAGGTTGGAGTGGATCGTCCTGTTACATGGGGAGAAGAAGAAAAAATTGGAGTGTTGGTGAAGAAAGAAGATGTTGAAAAGGCAATCGTAAAGTTAATGGATGAGACAACCGAAAATGAAGAAAGAAGAAAAAGGGTGAGAGAGCTTGCAGAAATGGCTAAAAGAGCTGTAGAGAAAGGAGGATCCTCTTATTCTAATGCCACCTTGCTTATCGAAGATATAGCGCAAAAGATCAAACAAAAAGTATGATACCAGCATACTGATTTCTAATAAAAGGAGCAACCTCGTACTTTTGCACTTAATTATCTATGATTTGTATTCTTAACTTCTTCCAAATTTATCCTTTAAGTTTTGAAAATCAATACAACTTTTTGGGCAATTGTTTGTTTTTCTTTCAGTGGTACCATTTCTTTATAATTTCTAGAATTTTCGCAAATTTATTGAATTTCTTCACATTAACAGCAGCTAGATGAATGCAAATTAGCTGAAGGGGAGATGTAATTTTCTTCATGTATTTAATTTTTATATTCATTTAATACATAATATAAAAATAAAATATTTATAAAAATGTAAATTTTTATACTTTTTAAAAAGAAGAGAATAAAAATAAATAAAAATAATATCAAATAAATTTAAAAATTTTAAATGTGTTAAATAATATTTTTCTTTCAAGTGATCATTTACAAGTCCAAAATAGAATATAAGAAATGATAATTGAATTATTAATTTCGTTTTGAGGTGATGATAAACGAATAGGACGGTGATATAGTAATGGACATTAAAACCTATTTAGTGAGAATTAATATGAAAGGATATGTATATATTTTTTCATATAAAACTATGCACTTATATAGAATTTATATGTAAATAGAATTATCTTTGTGCACCAAACTCATTTTTTTTTATCTTTATTAATGAATAAAATTATAGCATAAAACTTATATAGAAAATGATAGTTATTAAAAAGAAAGTGATAAATTATTTTACTAAAATCTAATTATATTGTATTGTTATAACTAAATTATAATTAAAGATGAAGGTATCCTATCATGTAGTACTATAAATTAAAACAATATACTCCATGAGATATTTACTATATCGATATAGATTGTGTATTGTTATAAATATAACGAATAAAGTTAAAAAAAATAGCGATACATATATTTTATGCAATATATTTAGACTTAAAATTAATATAAAAATTAAATTTATTTATTAAAATAAAATACCGTGATTGGTAATAGTTTTCAGAGGCAGTAAAAAGGCAATTCACGTACACCAGAAACACGTTCAATAATTGTACTCATAAAGCAAGATCAATGTTGTTCCGTATCAAACACGTTGTTAAGGGTTAATTCAATGAATCTATTTAAATTGTATGAATTGGTTCAAATCAAATTAGTATTTCTGATGTAAAAGTTTGTGAGAAAAACTGAAACGAGTAATTCAGATAAGAAAAATAGGAAAAGAAAAGTTGTATAATTATGATATGATTTTTTCAAAATAGTAAAAATTGATATTAAAATAGTAAAGATTTTGATTTTTTCAAAATAGTAAAAATTGATATTAAAATAGTAAAGATTTTTTCAAAATACTATTTTGATTTTTTCAAAATAGTAAAGATTGATGGAAGTGATTCCATCAATCTTCCCCTGACCATAGTACAACTGAGCGCATCCACCTCTAAGCGTAAACAATTAAATGTGCTTTATCAATTTGAAGCTTTTTAATGATTAAAATGGCAATTATTTTGAAACTGAGATAGTATTTGTATCTCAAGAAAGAAAGAAAAGACAAATCTTAGATGTACTTCTCAATCAAAATGAAGGATCACTTATATAACTAAGTGAAATAAAGCTCAACTTTAAAATCAAGTTCTCATTAGAAATTCCAATCTTAATAAGAAAATTGTACAAAAAAATATGATTACATTTTAATTCTACATGTTCCAAGAAAAAATTCCATAATCAACTACTCAAAATTTTCACACCTTTTGACTAAGTGGAAATTATAGGTAATCCAAAATAATCACAACATAGCACTAATTAAAATTGAAAAACTTGAAATAGGAGCTTGAACGCGTCATTGAGTAGAGAAGCATGAAAACACGTGGCGAAAGCGCGTGACGTAAACACCAGTCAAGATGAAAGTAATTGGAGAGCCTGGTTAGAGTTATCAATGGTGGAATGTAGTAATTGCAGTGCAAGAAGAAGAGATAACCGTTATATAATACGCGTTGCTGATATTCCAGCCACCTTTGTAAAGGTTAAAACCGTTAAACCAATCTTGCCGGCGAGTTCTCTCCTTAGCAAGCACCAGAGTCCCATTCCTCGGACTTACACCTTCGGCCGTTGATCTCCTGGCCGTCCATGGCGGCACCACCAACACCTCCTCGTACCGCTCCTGGGCAACATCTTCAAGGCAATATGAAAAGAGTAAGAATCTTGAATTGACATATGATGAAAATAATAGCAGTATAAGATTTTAAAGAAAGAAGAAAAAGAACCTGAGTGTTGCTGCAGAAGCCGAAAAGAGAAAGAGAAAGAAGAAAGAGTGATTGGAGTTTGATGTGAAACGTAGCATGACGATTAATGTTATGGCTATGGCGTGCATATGTATATATGGCTTCTTCAACTCATAGGCATTGCTTGAAGCTGTTATCAAAATCAAAACCCCACTACATTTTTTCTTTTATTTATACAATCTATTTATCATTTCTTTTCACCATTTTTTTTTTTGGAAATGACAAGTAAAGTTCCTCTTAAGCTAAATAAGAATAAATAAATAAATAAAAGAGCACGAATATAAATTACCAAAAAGTAATTAATATTATCTTTTACTTAATTTAAAAAAAATGCGAGGTTTGATAAAAAGCAAATATTAGTGTTTTAATTTGGTCTCACAAAAATTACCTTAATAATTAATGAACGTGTGAAAATAAATGTTGTATATTTATTAAAAGTATCAGAGGTTATTGTAGTAAAATTATATAAAAGATATATATTTACAATACTTAATTAAGTCTTAAGTTGTTAATAAATTTGGGTATGTTTGTTTAATTTTTATTAATTTTGTGGTTTTTTAATTGAGTTTTGTACTTTAATTTTTGTGTGAGTGAGACTATGGTTATTTTGTTCCGTTATCTATTTAGTCGTAACTACAAGTTAGTTTATAATTTTATATTTTAAAATGTATAAATTTTTTAAGATTAAAATGTATATATTAATTAGTTTAAATAAAATAATTTGTAATTTTCAAGTTTGATGTATAGCAAACTGAACGGTAATACGATGAAGAGTTGACATTGTCAGTATATTTCAATTAGTATAGCAATCCGTTGAGTAAGAAGTTCACATGTTAACTCACTTTTTAAATAAAAAACAATTTAAAAAAATAATTTTTTATATAATATTGAAAAGATATAAATATGCATCGATGTGATAATTAAAGCATTCATGTTTATCAATTAAGTTATAACTATCAATTATAATTAAATAATTTAGCGTAAAAAAGTAATTATTCTCTTCATTCAGTAAGAAGTAACAAAGCTCCTTTACAAATGTAAGGAAAGAAGTGAAACATTCTCCACTTACTCAAGGGTTTGATATACATCGTTATTCAAACTGAAGTGGTGAAAAAAAGTTGCTATACATAGTTATTTAAACTGAAGCCATGCAAGTCTTTGATAAGAAGTAGCAAAGCTCCTTTACAGATGCAACGAAAACAAGTGTATCAGTCTATTCTGGTTCAAGTTTCCATCTGGATGTGGCTGTATACAAAAGTGAAAATGTATTATTAAAAATGTACAAGATTCATTATTAATATTTAAAGCTTAAAAATATAAGCATTAAGTACCTCAAACCCTAATTTTCTAAATAATGCCAAAGCAGGTGGATATGGAAGTACAGGAGTATCGCTTCCACTCCGTGTTACGCTCACAAGGATTTCTTTACTACCTGCATGCACAAGGAATTAATCAGAACTCTTCTTATTTTTTGGGATGTAAAAATATGACATTACCTATGGATTGCATCTCTTTAACAGCAACCCTGTCTACACAACTTTTAGTTAGAAGAAAGTTAAATATAAAATAAAAATAAACATGTTTCTTGCTGCTTCTGGATCATTTTTCAAGACATTCCATTCAAGAGTTGAAAAGACAGTTCCTCGAATTGGTGTACAGGCTCATGATAATTTAAGAAAAAAAAAATACTTTATCAAGATTCATCATTTAGTACGTATGAACTGAACTGAACTATTAACTGAACTGTAAACTGCACTAACTGAACTATTAACTGAACTAAACTATTAACTAAATTGTAAATTACACTAACTGAACTATTAACTAAATTGTAAACTACACTAATTTTAACTAAACTACAATATAAACTGAA
>NC_028353.1:5405775-5675559 GCF_000741045.1 Vigna radiata var. radiata
TATATATATAACTTAAAAAATATAAAAATATAAATTACATTTTTTATTTTTATTGATAAAAATATAAATTTTGTGATAATAAAGTTGTTTTAAAAAATTAATTATTATTTTTTTATGTGAACAGTTATTTTTATTAATATTTTATTATTAAATAAAGTTTTTTTGACAAGATGAAATAATTGAACTGAAATTAGAGAAGATGTAAGAGTAGATACCGTTCTCACAATTAACTGAACTGTAACTGTTATCAGTTCAGTTTTTAAAAACTGAACATAAGATAGTATACTGAACTGTTACTAGAAATGGATTAGTTATTTTTAGTATAATATAGTACAGTTAACTACAGTACAATACAAATCAGTTATTTTTGCCCAGCCCTACTTAACCTTATTATTTAGGAAACAAAAGGCTTATCAAGAAGGGTTGCTTTATCAAGCATAGGTTATACAGAGATTATCAATGCTTTATCAAGAAATGCTTTACCGCTATGATTAATCCGGGACTATGGTAGGGTTCTGGTTCCCTCGTNCGTTTCATTAGCCGATTACAATCGTCCTTAATGCTGTCAATGACTAACCCCTTGTATTTTTCCTGAGTTTTTCCCATCATCAGGAAACATATATGTCTGGAAAAAAAATAAGGAAAGTTATATTATCACTGATTTTAGAAATAATATTCGAAACAATTTTCTCCAATATTNATATAAAAAAATGGACTGATTTTAGAAACAGTGTCATAATATGTTCAGATAACATAAATTTTTACTACGTAATAAAATATGTAGACCTATAAAATTATGTACATCATAATTCGTTTTGTACTAGTGCTTTTACATTATAAATATAATTAAATAATGGAGGAATTATGAGACTAATTTTGAAAAGCTTGTTGACTGATATTAAAAGTAAAAGAGAATGTTATGTAATTATGATGTATACTTTGAAAAAGGTAAGAATTAATATTAAAATAAATGAGACCATTTTGTTTTTTATATTTAAAACCTATAAAAGTGTATTATACATTGTCATAAATTTTATATAATCTTGATCTTAGTTTTTGTTAAATTTTGTGGCTTTTCTATTATTTTCAATACACATGTTACCACTTTGGAGGTTGCAAGCACTGGCCGTCTTTGCAGGTTAGTTTTGACACATATTGATTGAAGTTGAAAATGTTTATACAATTATTACTTTAATTATGATTACAGTATAACATATAAGATTAATCCATTTTTATTATTAAATAACAAATATAATTAAAAAAAATACCCATGCATTTGCACGGATACAAATACTAGTTTTATATAATTTTGACCTTAATATTTTGTTTTTAATTTTGTCTCTTGTCTGCTATCTTCCAGGCATGTTACGGCTTTGGAGATAGCAGCACATGGCCATATGCTGGCAGTCTTTTCAGCTTAGTATTGCAGTGTGCAAAGCAAACATCCATGGTTATTTGTTAAAAGGGAAAGTGAGAGTCTTTTCCATTTGTCAGAATCTCCCACAACACAGAAGCTTGTAAACAATGGATTCAACATCCCTCTGCAACCTCCACTTTGTGTTCATACCGTTAATGGCCCCAGGTCATCTTCTTCCCATGGTGGACATGGCCAAAATGTTGGCAAGACGCAAAGTGAAAGTGAGCATAGTCACCACACCCCTCAATTCCATCCACTTCCAAGATAGCATAGACAGAGAGATTCAATCTGGCTCACCCATCCAGATTCTTCATGTTCCGTTTCCATGGGCTGAGGCTGGAATACCAGAGGGGTGTGAGAGCCAAGACACTCTTCCTTCAATGGATCTCCTATACAACTTCAATGTCGCTCTTAACTTGTTGCAGCGCCCAATAGAAGAGCTTCTACAAAACCAAAGCCCGTTTCCAAGCTGCATAATTGCCGACACAAATCTCTTGTGCGCCGCTGGTGTTGCTGACAAGTTAAATATTCCTAGAATAGTATTCGACGGGACTAGTTGTTTCTATCTGCTTTGCTGTCACAGTTTAAACAAGAACAAGGTCCATGAAGCTGCATCTTATGATGAGAAATTTCTTGTGCCTGGAATGCCCCACAAGATCGAATTGCGAAGATCTCAACTCCCCGGGATATTCTACCCAGGCAGGGACTTGAGGTTGCAAGCTTTCCGTGAGGCAATAAGGGAAGCTGCGAAAAAAGCATATGGGATAGTGGTAAATAGTTTCGAAGAGTTGGAAGCAGAGTATGTGAAAGAGTACGAAAGGGTTACGGGGCATAAGGTATGGTGTGTAGGACCTGTGTCGCTGTGCAATAAGGATGACAGGGAGAAGGGTCTGAGAAGTAAGAGAAACTCGAGTGATGAGAGTAGATATGTGAAGTGGCTTGATTCATGGCCTGCAAGGTCTGTGATTTATGTGTGTCTTGGTAGTCAAAACCGTGCAACGCCTGAGCAGTTAATAGAAGTGGGGTTGGGATTGGAAGCGACAAAAAGGCCATTCATTTGGGTTCTTAGAGGTGCATATAGAAGAGAGGAAACAGAGAAATGGCTGTTGGAAGATGGGTTTGAAGAAAGGGTGAAAGGGAGAGGGATTCTGATAAAGGGTTGGGTGCCACAAGTGTTGATATTATCACATAGAGCAATAGGAGCGTTTTTGACACATTGTGGATGGAATTCGACGCTTGAAGGGATCTGTGCAGGGGTTCCGTTGGTGACTTATCCTCTGTATGCCGAGCAGTTTCTTAATGAGAAGGTTGTTGTGCAGGTGGTGGAGACTGGAGTGAGTGCAGGAGCTGAAACTGTTGTGCGCTTGGGAGATGAATTCAAAGCTCGAGTAGAGGTGACCAGGGACAATGTTACGGATTCAATTGAGAATGTAATGGGTGAAGGAAAAGAAAAAGAAATGATAAGGGAAAGAGCAAGAAATTATGCAGACATGGCAAGGAAAACAATAGAAGAAGGTGGTTCATCTTACAACAACATGTCTCTGCTAATCGAAGACATCATCCGTTTGAAAATGTCACAATTAAATGACACACCAAATGTTTTTTTGGAGTAAATTTTATTCAAGGATGTCCTATAGTATGTTTGATTTAATCTAGACTCCGATTGCACTTTTAAATTTTAAATTGGGTCTTTTGTTGCTTAAGCTTTGTCTGAATGAAGCACCAAAAATGGATCTTTGATCTGCTAAAGGTTGAATTGAATATATGCTAGGAAAGAAAGGAGGAGGGTACCCGAGATATCTTATTTATGAGATGAAAGAAAGGGAATTACATGTAACATGTCTCCTTTATCAAAGTAGGGTATTTTAAAAAAAAAAAAATTATTAAAATGGATAATTTTAAAAAAATTAGGAAATTGGTAATTTGTTTTAAAATGATACAATTTCATTGTAAAAAAAACTTGTGTCAAGATGGCCTAATTTTAGTTCAAAATATTTTAAAAATTTTGTAGTTCAAGTTATTTAAATTGAAGTCATGTCATCTTAATATAATTTTTTATTAAAATCGTATTAATTTCATACGATTTTAACTTTAAAAATATTTTGAACTAAAATTACTTGACTTTTATATAATTCTTATAATAAAATTATATTATTTTAACATGATGTTCATAATTCATTTAAAAATTATTCATTTTGATAAATTAAAAGAAATGATAAAAAAAAAAAAAACACCTAACATGTCTATGATTTATAAGTTTATCTTTTTATACATATATTTAATCATCTTCATTATTTACTTATTAATTTTGCCTCTTACTCTGTACCCTTACATAAAATAAGAGACACGTTGAAATAATATATCATGGCAAAGACTCGACATATGAAATAATGTATTCTAAATTCTCTTAAAGAATTGATTATTCACACATTCTCATCTCACGTTAGATTAAGGAGATTAGTTAAGTCTTTACCATAGATGAAAGAGAAAAAATAACTATTTTTTAGGAAAATGGAATTAATTAACTAGTTATATAAATTGTTTGTTGATAAGTTCTATACATTAACAAGAAACTCAAATTCAAATGTGTCAAATTCTTGTGTAATGTACGAGTCATGTTCTTACGGCTCCAATCTTCTTTGTTAGCTGAGAACCATTAAAAATTCATCTAATTAGCAGATTAACACTAAAGACGTGTTGACTTGCAATTCTTGCAAGTCTTCACCATAGGAAGCTGTGCCACCACAAAAAATAGCCATGACATGCTTTCTAAAACAAGTGTCTAACAGATTATAAACAAGTGAGTTTCAGCTTTTGTCATTAGACCAATTCAAATCCAAATGGCATCCCAAGAATCTCAGTTTCACTTCGTTCTGTTTCCTCTCATGTCCCCAGGCCACTTGCTCCCAATGACAGACCTTGCAACAATATTGGCACAGAATAACGCGATTGTTACTGTAGTCACCACCGTACATAACGCTTCTCGTTTATCAGAAACCTTTTCCCGTGCTTCCGACTCAGGCCTCAACCTCCGATTGGTTCAACTCGAATTTCCATCCCATGATGCTGGATTTCCAGAAGGGTGTGAGAATTTTGACATGCTGCCTTCTATGGGCATGGGTTTGAATTTCTTCCTTGCCGCAAACACCATTCTACACGAACCGGCTGAGAAAGTGTTTGAACAGTTGACACCGAAACCAAACTGCATAATCTCTGACGTGGGTTTAACATACACAGCCGACATCGCCACCAAATTCAACGTCCCCAGAATATCTTTCTACGGCGTTAGTGGTTTCTGTCTCTGGTGGCAGCAAAAGCTGGTCACTTCTAAGGTTTTTGATACCATAGCCACAGATTCAGAGTACTTTTCCATACCTGACATCCCTGACAAAGTTGAGATCACAAAAGCACAGACGGCAAGACCTATGCACGAAAACTGGAGCGAGTTTGTTGGAAAAATGGCCGCAGCAGAAGCGGTTACTTATGGGGTGGTCGTGAATTCTTTTGAGGAGTTGGAACAAGCATATGCAGGGGATTTCAAGAAGGCCAGAAACAATAAAGTGTGGTTTGTTGGGCCCGTTTCACTTAGAAACAGGAATGATTTGGATAAGGCTCAGAGAGGGAACAGCAACAACACATCAAGTGATGCTCATAGTTGCATGATGTGGCTTGACTTACAAAAACCAAATTCAGTCATTTACGTGTGCCTTGGGAGCATATGCAATTTAACTCCGTCGCAGTTGATAGAGCTTGGTATGGCCTTAGAAGCATCCAAAATACCGTTCATTTGGGTCATCAGGGAAAGGAATCAAACAGAAGAGTTGATGAAGTGGATTAAGGAATCAGGGTTTGAGGAAAGGACCAAGGGGGTAGGTCTAATGCTTCTGGGTTGGTCTCCTCAGGTACTAATACTATCACACCCTGCAATTGGAGGGTTCATGACACACTGCGGTTGGAACTCAACCCTAGAAGCAATATCCGCTGGCGTGCCAATGCTTACGTGGCCATTGTTTGGGGACCAATTCTTCAATGAGAGGTTTGTTGTGAACATTATAAGAATTGGTGTACGCGTTGGGGTGGAAACTCCGGTGCTCTGGGGTGATGAAGAGAAAACTGGGGTATTGGTGAAGAAGGAAGATGTAGTGAGGGCTATAGAGAAGTTAATGGATGAGGGAAGTGAAAGTGAAGAGAGAAGAAAAAGGGTCAGAGAGCTTGCAGAGATGGCTAAGACAGCTGTAGAAGGAGGCTCCTCTCACTTCAATGTCACCCAGCTAATCCAAGACATCATGCAACACTCCCACAAAAACTAATCTTCGGTTATCAATAGCATATAAGGTATATTATTTCCACAGATTTCCTAATTCTGCTTAGCAAATTAGTAAAATACATTAGTAATTTTGTAATGTTTATTGTGTTTAAGACTGTCAAGTTAATTATACCCGCCCAATATTTTATCTGATGATTTTAGTCCACTATCACTCAACTAGAATGAGTAATACGATCTTAAGCCTGTGGATCAGACCCTTATCACACAAAAATAAATGACCTAGGCACTTTATGAATTCATTATTAACAATTAGAGTTCATACCTTGAGTCAGCCTGTCCTCTTCACAGTAATATATGCCTACATATACAGACAAAGAAAAGATTGCAGCAGTCATTCTCTAATACCTCTGGAATGTAAGCTATTTTACATAACGGAATGATACCAGAGTACGATCTAGTGTGCCTAATCCTAGACCATAAG
Source organism: Vigna radiata var. radiata (assembly GCF_000741045.1). NCBI lineage: Eukaryota > Viridiplantae > Streptophyta > Magnoliopsida > Fabales > Fabaceae > Vigna > Vigna radiata. Next base: position 5,411,941 of record NC_028353.1, read on the forward strand.
GCATGACGATCAACCCCAAAAGAAGTAGAGGTGTAGTAGAAGGCCATTATACCAAGAGAGCAGATACAGACAAAATGGTGCTCAAAACTTAAGATATATTCGTCATTAGAATTGAAAGTCGTAGGTTTAGCCAGACAATCATTATTAATCCAAGGCATGACTAATAAAAATAAGTCCAAAAAAAAGTTTAACAAAATAAAAGTACTGTGCTATGCAAGTTAAGCCTCTAAGGAATAACTACATAACTAAACATTCAACACAAACAATGAATATAAGAAATCTTAGACACAAAACTAAAGAAATATTAAGGAAAAACCACATAGCTGGATTTGCATTTAACAGAAGGAAAAAAAATTATCAATATAGCTTCACCAGCATCAGTATCACATTTTTTATGTAATTAGACTTAAAATCTATTTCTCAACATGATACTAGAGCTTGGTTAAAATCTATCTTAGCAAAATTTGTTATTTGTTCAGCATATTTATAGTCTATCTTAACAAAATTTATTATTTGTTTAATATATTAGAGTCTATCTAAGAAAAATTTGTTATTTGTTGGACATATTGTTCAATCTACTATCAGACCATCCATTAATGTTTAATTTCACGCTCGAGATGCACATACCTTAGCATGAGAGAGGGTGTGTTGGAAGTCCTACCGAGTGTTGATAAGACCAATCTATAATATATAAGTAAGAATAACCTTCATTTTACAAACTGGTTTTGTGGAATTAAATTAAACTTAAAATCTACTTCTTAACATAACAAAAAAAACTGAATTATCTATCAAGTTACCTGTCCATAACCTATGCCAACTCCATAAACATGTGATGCACCATAATGAAGTAAGCAGCCAGTAAAGCCTCCAGTTGACAGCTCAGAATCAAGAGCTACTTTACCAGTAGTATCACCACCAAGTTGTTTCCAACTTCTGTCCAGTTCTGTGTTGATGTAAAAAAGCCAAACGACAATACAGTTTCACCAAAGTTGCAGTTGAGACATTATTTCAAGTAAATAGAACTATGTCTACACCTACATACATATTTTGGAATTTCGGCTATTATCTCTACAACAGTTTTTTCAGGCAGATGGATACCGGCTTTATTTACAAACTTCCCGTCAAAATATACTTTGCCTGCATGCCATATGATACCAGTATATAATAATATATTAGTTTAATAGGTTCGACATGTTTGATCCAATTGGGTCTTTCTATTTTGAAAGTGTTCAATTAGATCCTAATTTTGGTAGAATTGACTCAATAAAGTTTATGGCGTTAAATTCAATAGACGGCGTTAACTTCCTTGCAATGTGACATACAGACTGTGCAATTTTTAATGACATGGTAGAGTCTGAGTATTGTTTTCGGCAATCTCTTTTCAAGCTCCACCTTGACAATATTGTGTTGTTTTATTTACCAAGAGGAAATCGTACAATTAGGTCAGACTTGGAGTTCTCCAATCCCTTCGTAGAACAATTGGAGAGCTTCACTGGTAAAGCTATAAGCAGAAAGTCAGAAATCCATAGAGAGGATATTGCTATCTGTAAAGACTACTCTGTTCCATACAAGGTGTTATATCTTGTTTTAACATATAACTATTTTGAATTAGATTGTGTTAGAAGGAGATAAAATACGAATTGGACATTATAAAGCATTGCGTTTAACTTGTCTTCAAATAGTTCTATTTCTACTAATTACATTAGATTTTGAGTAATATAGAGAATAAACAATCTGATCAGATAGCAAAATTTCCCGCACCTCTTGATGGACAATAGGATCTTTCACTATCCCTCCTTTTCTTACCTGAACAGAATACAATATTCAAAGGTTATAGAGATAGTACTTTTCTCTTCTTTATTTACAAGGGGCAACAATGACGATTATTTGATACAAAACTATAATGAGTATAATCCCACTTGCACAAAACGATAAATATACAATTGTTATTTTCATCGGACACATTGGGATAAAAATTGTCTTTTCACGCATTAAATTGACTGACAAAATCTATGCAGCAAAGTTAACATTTAAAAATCGCATTGGTGATATGTTTTGAAATTAGAAAAGTGTGTATCTTAGCAATTTATTTGAAAATAAATCATTGGATATCCCTAACAAAATCCATGAGCTGAGAGCAAAAGAGGCCATCCCTTGACAATCTTTGGAGAAGCATATTCACTCAAGATCTCTAGCCTTCCTCTACAACCAAAGATTACGTAGTATTAGTATTATTACAGATAAACTCCCTACTACTACCCAATTCCCTCAGATTTAGCATATGAAACTGATCTAGTCTCGGGTACTGATAGGTCTTGAAAGGTTTATGTCAGCAAAAATAAAAAGAACCATTAGTAAGTGATGGTTGGAGGAGTTAGGAGAAGTTTTATAGCAGTTCGTGATCATTTCTGTCAGTTATGTTTTGTTTATGTCTTTTAAGGAGTTGTGAGTGTATTGAGTCGGGGGTCGAGTGTTTTATTTCTAAAACAGGATCTGTCCTCTGTAAGGGAAAGTTTTTTCTTTGACTGTTGTTGATTGCTTTCACTGTTTTTCCATTCAATAAAACTGTTTCTTCCATGTGAAAATTCATAAACTTGTTGTGCTTATTGACTCTAAGATAGTATCTTGGTTACTTGATACCAAGAAACGTAACAGGTTCACCAAATATATGTACGCAATGTCTCAATAAACCAAGATGAAAGAAAGGGAAATGCCAGAGAAGAAAATGCAAAGGTGCATTTGTAGTATTTCACCTAGTTGACCTAAACTTCTTCCATATCATATTAATCATGTAGAGCATATTTAAATGCACATTATTATTGCCGACAATATCAAAACAAACAACAAAATTATATAATAGGAGTTTGTATTCCTGACTTGAAATCTACGAGCTTCAAATTGTGGCTTAATCAAAGTCACTAATGCTGCATTTTCCTTCATGATATTGACCACAGCAGGCATGAACTATTAAAAGAACAAAAAAAAAAAAAAGATGCAGTGAATCAAGAAGGCTAATCATATCAGTAATTCTCAGTTCAGCAAAATAATCTCCAATGTCTCCTCTTATTCTTCTGTGGTTGCTTACAAAGGATGACCGACCACTTAATAATCAATAGACATAGGAGACAAGATCTCAGAATTGAGAGCTACTTTACCAGTAGTATCAGCACCAAGTTGTTTCCAACTTGTGTCCAGTTCTGTGTTGATGTAAAAAAGCCAAACGACAATACAGTTCTACTAAAGTTGCAGTTGAGACATTATTTCAAGTAAATAGAACTACATCTACACCTACGTACATATTTGGTAATTTCGGCTATTATCTCCACAACAGTTTTTTCAGGCAGAGGGATACTGGCTATTATCTCTAATATGAAAGATTTCACCAAGCACAAGTTCAATCAAAACTATTCTTTTAGGGTGAGAATATATTATTCTAACTGGTTACGTATTAGCTCAAACACAATTGAAAATAAAATATAAAAACAAAAACAAAAAAGTCCTTCATTTGCTGAAATCATTGGTACACAAAGCACTAAATCAACTAGTATGTATAAAAAAAATTATTAATTGTAATAAAATAATTTAATCAATTAAAAATTTTAAAAATATTTATATAATTAAATATATTTTAAATATTTATTAATAGTATGTATAAAAAAAATTAATTTTAAAAAAATAATAATAAAAAAGTTAAAAGAAATGCGTCAAGCGACTAGTCTGTCGGCCGACCTGTGAGAGAGAATCTTGTAATTTCTGACCTGATTTTAGATAGCGAACTAATCCGACCCAAATCATTTTTAACAAATTAAGATCGGACCAAAACATTCTAGACTAACCTGTTTTTCCATTTTGTCACCTTTACTTATTAGATCAAGTTTACCAACTTTTATAATATTAATGATGGACTGCATAAACTTCCGATAAATTAATTAATTATAAAGTTAATTTAATAACATCACTGTTTTATCTATTTACTAACCTTTGTTTCGTTACGTTAGCACATGGATAAACCATCGTACACAACACTCTCAAGCAACAAGGAGACGCAATATACAAACAACAAACGAATTGCAAAAGGAAGAAAATGAACATCCCAAACACTTTATTAAAAATATAGATAATTCTTTGACGATAAAAAAAAATTCAATTATCTGTGGTGAAGAACATGTAAGTCGATTTACAATCGAATCGTAATGTTTAGATGACTATGCTCTTAAATAAATAAAAAATTATGCTTTAATTATTAATTATAAATTTTAGTCTAATGATAAATATTATAACTATAAGATTACAAATCCCAATAAATTTATACAAAAGACTTATATATTATCTTTAATTTAAAAATTTAAAGTGATAAATTTATGACTCTTTCTGTTTAAGCCATGTTTATGTTTATCCAACAACAAACATTCAATTCATATTTAAACATTTAACTTAAAACTATATTAAATTTTAACTTAAACCTACATTAAATTTTTTTAGTCTACAATTCCTTCAAACATTCCACATGTTTCATTCACCATATTTATGCAATAAGAAAGACAATTTCTTCTTTTTATATTGAAAAAGTCATATTCCCATCTAAATCATATTCACATCTCAATAGAACTCTCCAAGTTTAAATACTACATGTTTCGACGAAAACAAATAGAAAAACAAACACTCATGCCTTTTTAAATTTATCTCTAAATTGTTAAAATAAATCTTCTTGTATTTAAGTATTTTGGTGAAAATTGATATTTTATAGGATTAAAAAAAATAATTTGAGAAGAAATATTCCAAAAGCAAGCAAAAAAGAGAAACATATCAACTTATTCATATATGATTGATATAGTACCATATGAACATAATTGAATAGATTTCTATATTTACAGCTTTTCATATCCATTTACCCATAATTCTTGGTTGAAAGATGAATCCTTTCCCACGGAACAAATTGCGTATTTGAGTGATTCAACTTTTGACCTAGTCAACGATGAACCCACTGTTTCTGTAAGTCGTATTGCGTACTTTGAGTGATTCAACTCATCAATCGTTATATACGTGATTGATTTTATGGACGTGTTTATCTTTTTAAAGCAACCTTGTAACAGTTATAACTATATTTTCGTCAAAAAAGAAATACGTTTAATGTATAGTTAAAACAATAATTTCATACCATTATTATAATAAGATAAATAAAAGTTATAAGTTGCTTTATGAGTGCCAAAGTTTTATATTTAAACTAACCATTTGTTGTCGTTTATTAAAATATAAAATTAATATATGAATTAGTCGTAAACTTCATCGCATTAACAAGTGCTCAAATTACGTCACATGGGTATCTGAATATATCAAATGCTTCAACAACCAAAGAAATTTGTATTCTAAAAACAACTGAAACTAATCAAATGCAATTAATTAAGCTTATTTCATAAAAAAAAAATAATAAATAAAAAAAAAATAAAAACTGCATCAAGTATTAACAAATAACAGTTATGTATACTAAATTTGGATAGAGTTAAAGGGCACAAAAAACTAATTTGCAGGAAAATTGACAAATAAATTGATTTGAGATTACTTCTTCATTAATTTACTTTGATTTTTTTGTTTTTAATTTACTTTGAAGTTAATATTTTATCATCATAAAAGAAAAAAAAAAAAGCTCTCGAAGGTTTGAAATCATGGTCATCAGTTTAAATAGAAATATCATACTATGACTCATGGCCAACAATATATATTGGCCTTCTGAATTTATTTCAATAGCATTTACAAAACCTGTTTTATTAGATAGTTTAACTTCATTTCGCAATGGCTTTGCCACTGAAGCAGCCTCATTTTGTGTTGGTTCCACTTCTGGCTCAAGGGCACATGATCCCAATGGTTGACATAGCAAGAATTTTGGCAGAGAGAGGTGTTATCATCACATTGATAAGTACCCCTAACAATGCCTCAAGAATGGGGCAAACCGTTGTTAGAGCAGCAAAATCTGGCCTTCCAATTCAGCTCCTACAAGTTCCATTTCCATGCCAGAAAGTAGGACTTCCATTGGGCTGCGAAAATCTTGATGCTTTACCATCAAAAAACCTTCTCAGAAACTTCTATATTGGCCTTGACATGATGCAAGAACCTGTGGAGGAGTACCTTCAAAACCACCCTTCTCCTCCAAGTTGCATTATATCAGATAAATGCCTTTCTTGGACTTCTGTAACAGCCAAGAAGTTCAACATTCCAAGGCTTGTCTTTCATGGGATGTCGTGTTTTTCATTACTTAGCTCCTATAATATCAAGCTCTACAATTCTCATCTTTCTTGCTCTTCTGATGCAGAACCTTTTCTCATTCCCGGACTGCCCCAGAGGATTGAGATAACCAAAGCTCAGCTCCCCGGAGCCTTTTTTTCTCTGCCTGATTTGGATGATTTTAGACACAAAATGTTGGAGGCCGAAATGTCTGCTTCTGGGGTTGTGGTAAATAGCTTTGAAGAATTGGAACATGGTTGTGTAAAGGAGTATGAGAAGGCCTTGAACAAGAGAGTTTGGTGCATTGGTCCTGTGTCTTTATCCAACAAGGATAGTTTGGACAAGTTTGAGAGAGGAAACAAGCCTTCAATTGAAGAGAAGCAATGCTTGGAATGGCTAAACTCAAAGGAGCCAAGATCAGTTGTTTATGCATGCCTTGGCAGCTTGTGTAGGCTTGTTACATCTCAATTGATAGAAATTGCTTTGGGTTTAGAAGCATCAAGTCAACCATTTATATGGGTGGTAAAAACTGCTGGAGAAAATATTACAGAGGTAAATAATTGGTTAGAGAATGAAAAATTTGATGAAAGGGTAAGAGGAAGAGGACTTGTCATAAAGGGATGGGCTCCACAGACATTGATATTGTCTCACCCTTCGGTTGGTGCATTCTTGACCCACTGTGGCTGGAATTCAACCATAGAAGGCGTGTCATCTGGGTTGCCCATGATAACATGGCCTTTATTTGCGGAGCAATTCTTGAATGAAAAATTTATCGTGCAAGTTTTGAAAATTGGAGTTAGAATGGGTGTGGAGGTTCCGGTGAGGTGGGGTGATGAAGAGAAAGTTGGTGCAATGGTGAAGAAAACTAGAATCACTGAAGCTATAGAGATGTGCATGGCGGGCGGTGGAGACGGGGAAAACAGGAGGAATAGAGCAATAGAGCTTGGAAAGATGGCAAGAAATGCCATGGCGGAGGAAGGTTCTTCTCACTTCAACCTTTCATGCTTAATTGAAGACATTGTCAACATTAGTGTTAATTAATTAATATGTGAAACATCTGGGTCAAGGTCTTCCTTGCCTACCCGGTAACTAACAAGGGATATATGTTTGTTTATCCTTGTGTCATTTTCTCTTGATGACTTATAATAAAATAAAATTTAATTAAAATTTTAGAATCGGCTAGTTATTTTGTTTCATTTTCTTATTTAATTATCTTCACATAAAATGTAAGATTTTATAATTAAGAACTTTTTGAAGTGACGTACGTCAAATTTATTCATATCAAACAAAAGAACAAAAAAGAAACTTAATTTGTTCCCAAATCCTATTCAACATAAGTATAACGATAATTAAGGAGCCAATCATTTCCATCAATGTATGAAATATCCATGTAAGAGTTTGCTTCGTAATCCCTGAGTTGCTTGGCATAAGAGACTCTGGATGAATAATTTGCTCCAGCTCCATGGCAACTGTACTCCCCAAAGAAGACGCTCCTGTGTGAGTGAAAATATGAGACAGTGAATCATGGTTGAAAGCGAAGAGATAAAAGGTATAATGCATAGATACCGGTCTCTAGAGGGATCTCTCCAATCATTCCATCCTTCAGGTGCTACGACATCAGACATGTATGTTGTCGAGAAGATGACAGTGGCATAGGCTCCCCAAGCTCTTCCAAGCCACACTCTTCCACTCCCAACGATGCTACAATTCACAAAGGAAAACCCACTTTTATCATCCATCGATTGTCTCCCTTGAGCAGTGATCGACCCACTAATCTCATCCTTCTCTGCTTTTGCTACACAGTTTATGCTACAATCCTGCACGTCTCACTGTCACAACTAAATTCCTGTTTCATACTTTCATTTTCACTTAATACATCTTTATAATATGATTACCACATTATATTATTATTTAGTAGATGCTATTATAAAGTAATTGTTGCGTAATGTTTTTAAATGTATATATATCATGTGAAAACAAAATAGTAAACCAAAACGACAAAAAAGCACTGAAAAATGAAACTAATATAAAGATTAAAAATTCATTTGATGACACCTTTTTCTCACAAAATTATATAAATATATCCCGAAGAAGGCAAACATGCTACAAGAACATTACCTAACGGATTCTTGTGGTTAGTTTTTGGATATGAGAGAATCCAAAACCTTAAGCAATGTCATGTATTGGGTAATGAATTGCGATAGACAAGACATATATATATACTTTGAATGGAAGAAAGTTCTCTTTTCTTACCTCATAAAGTGATCTACCATTTCCAAATATGAAATCAATGGAACCTTGGATTAAGCATTCTTTGAAATAATGTTTTCCACGATCATCATTCAGTGTATCCTGTGCACCATAAAATCCACATCCATAGAAGGCTGCTTGATCACCGGTGACTCTCAGTGCTACTGCTTGTGCCCCCACCTCTCCTGGTGACGGTGGGGGAGCCGTGTTCTTTTCAGAGAATCAAATTGTAAAAATCTCAGAAATCACATGGCCATGATAATATCCCAGAAACAATAATTATTTAATATTCAAAATTCTGTTTTACACTTACTGAGATTATACTATAGTTAATAGTTTTACCATTACTCATATCTATATCCATGCAGAAACAAAACAGATATTGACCAAAGAAAAGTAACATGAAATTTCATGCATGCTTAATTACCTTAAAGCTGATGTTGTAAGCAGTGAACTTAGAAGCAAAGATGGCAAAAGAGTAGCTGTAGGAAGTACCGCCGGTGGAATTGGCGGTGTCGTTCCATTCTATGAATGTATTCAGATATCCTTGACCTTGAATTATTAAGTTTGTTTTGTTGGCTTGCACATCTACCTTCTCCCTGTGATTTGTAACAACTTATCAAATATTTGAGGAACAAGGTTATCAGTTCCAATCTTTCACTAATCTTTCAGAATTATAAGATTGGTTTTATAGGATTAAAAAGAAATGTATAAAAGATAAAAGATTACGAGTTCAACTTCTACCCTAATAAAATACTAACACATTTATCAATATTAAAAAAAAATTCTAATTACATATTTGAAGTGAGATAGAGTTACTAATTGAAGTTTATTGGTTTATGAATAAATTATACGATTTAATTAATTATTTATAAGTAATCGAATATATATATATATATATATATATATATATATATATATATATTAAAGTAGAAATAAATTATATAATGTAAAATTTTCAACTTCACTTCTAGATAGGTTATTGCATCTAAATGCTTGGGGTTTTGGTTTTTCAAGATTTTTGTTATAATGCTAAATATTTTTCTAAAAAAGGAATGAAGTATAAAAATAAAAATGCTATAATTATATATAGCCAGACACGTCTAGTCATGTTCTTCAGCTTTGAATGAAAACACTAACGATCATCCATTATTCTTTCATTTTTATGTTCACTACATATCCATAAGTAATCTTACACCACTTTTTACTGTAGATTTATTCCTAGGCAAGATTTTTATAAATAATCCTTACTTTAATAATTTTTTATTTTGACACTAAAAAAATGAATTATTGTAATTAAATTTTTTATTCCTTGAGAAGCTTTATATACTAACTCAACGGATATTAATGGCTGATTCTCGTAAGAGTGGAACCTTATAAAGGAGAATGCATAAAAGTTGATGGAGTTGCTGTGAGTGATACGAGAAAGAGTTTTCTCCACCTAATAATTTAACTTTTTGGGTAAGTTCATGACATGGAATACACAGCTTTACGACCAAGTCATCTATAATTTTATCCTTCACTGCGTCCATTCAGACGTAATTTAGAATCATTTTTTTGATTTCTGGATTCATGATTGACTTGAACTAGGTGTTTTGGTTTAACAGATGAAAGAAAAAGTAAAGTGAAGGTGATGATGAGGCAGAAAGGATGAAGAAAAAGTGAGAGAAAGAGAACGACCTGTATGTACCAGAATCGATTATGATGAGGGTGGTATCAGAGCTAGATTCAGGAACAGCATCAACAGCTTTTTGAACGCTACTGAAGTTAGCACAGCCCTTTAAATCAACCGTGAAAACAAGACTCACGTTATAGGCTTGAATAAGCCTGGAATCCCACTTGGCCCCTTCACATTTTTCCTTTTGATGATGATGATGGTGGTGGTGATGGTGTCTCCTCCTAGCTATACTTGTTATCAGAGATACCAAGTCTTGAGCGCCACTAAATATACCAAGCTGGAAACTGAAACTGTCGTGAGGATTAATGGCTGTGTTATCAGTGGGGGAAGGTGAAGTGCAATAGAAAATAAAGGAGATAGAAAAGAGAAAAATGAGAAAGGCAGAAAGGCAGAAGAGGTTTCTGTTGAATCCCATCATCAGTTTTATGAAATGGTTAGTTTATGTTTCTTATTGAGCTAAAAAAGGTTGTGCTGGTGATGGTTGATTGGAGTGGGAGGTAAGAAATGTTCGTATGGAGTTGTGTCATGTCATGTCTAGTTAGGCTTTCAGAGGATACTGGAGACTGTTTTTTAAAGCATTATTGATCTATGTAGAAAATTGATATGGTAAAACAAAGATGCGCAGTAATAGAGATTGGAAGATGGACACGCCAAGAAATTGCACAAAGATTAAAAATGAACAAAAAAAAGTACGATGATATTTTGACAACTCTTTTTAACAATTTTTTGACAACAGAATATGTGTTATCATTTTATTGGTCTGTTTAAATTTATGTTTAAAAAAATATTTGAAACGGACCAATCAAATACTGTCACATATGCGTTGTCAAAAAGTTGTCAAAAAAAAACTTGTTAAAGAGACTTTTTCCAACAAAAAATGAAGTCAAAGATAAAATAAAGGAAAAAGTCTCTTTAACAACTCTTTTTTTTTTTTGACAACGCATATGTGACCGTTTATAATTGGTCTCTTTCAAATATTTTTTTCAAACATCAATTTAAACAAACCAATAAAATAATGACATGTGTTTTGTTGTAAAAAATTGTTAAAAAAAGTTATCAAAATATCATTGTCCTAAAATAAATGCAGGTCCATTCATTACTGGGGTAGTATGAACGAGACTCAAGACCCTGACAAGTTTAATTCAGTAGAATAATGAGAATGAAGAGATAAGTTTAACTTATAATTTTTGCCATGTTATATAACTTATTTGGTTAGAATATTTGTGAAGTTGGACTTGTTTTTTCTGATTTTCGGAAAAATAATAAATGTGAAATAAGAACTAGTGATTAAGGTTTTTCTTAAAATAAACACTTTGGGATAGTCTATAATTTTTGGAATAGTGTCGTTTGGAGGTCGTAAAAGAAAATAAGAAAATATCAAGAATTAAAGCGAAAATAACAAGTTAGATAACAGGAACTAATTCCATTTTTTATATGGAGAATGATATTTTAATAACACTTTTTGACAACTCTTTTTATAACGGGTCACGTGTTATCATTGTATTGGTTTATTTGAATTTATGTTTAAAAAATATTTAAAACGGACCAATCACAAGTTGTCAGCGTTGTCAAAAGGTTGTTAAAAAATGTTGTTAAAAAAAATTTTTCCTTTTTATATATATTTCAGGTTTTGATGTGATTGTATGATATTTGGGTCCTTTCTTTATAAAACATTGAATTCAATTATTAGACGTTACAAAATTTGTTCATTTTAAATAGGGAAAAGTTAAATTCATGAATTGATGCAAGTTGTGGTTTTAGTTTATATATATACCATTTTTCTAAAATTTAAAAGTAAGTTGTTTGTTACATTTAATTTGGTAAGTGTGACATTTATACGTTAAGTTTATGGGGCCGAATGTATGTCTATATATGATATGTATTGCAGAAATTTTATTAGGAACCGCGCAAGTGTTATATATTTTTTAGTTAAATCCATGACGATGAAATAAGTAAAGATTTAATTAATTAGTTTATAAAGGTTTAAATTTGGGTATTGATATTGTTAAACATGAAGTGTTTTGGATTATTTTCATGTAATCCTAATTCGTATAGAATCCTAGATATTGACACAATAGAAAAATCAGTTTAGATGTATCAAATAGGTTATATATACTACTCATCACAATTTTACATTTTCAGCTCCAGTTTGTTCCTCAGAGTTTTCATTGCACTTTTGATTTTATGTTCTCATTTAGTATTTAATTTTTACATTAGTCTTTTTTAAAAGATTATTTCAATTAAGATTTGTAAACTACATATATTAAATTTATAAGATAAAAATATTTTAAAAGTTGTTTTTTAGTTGCATGAATTAATTTTAATATTATAATATTTGTTTATGTAATTAAAAAGTTTCATTAAGTTACAAAATACTTTCAAAATAAAACCAAAATTAACAAGTTTGCAAAAATTCTATTATACATCTCATAATTTACTCATTCATTCTCTTTTTTTTTCAATATGGATCACACAAAACATATTTCTGCATATTATATCTATTTTTACTCTTATCATTCGCAAAATTACATTTTTAAATATTTACTAATTTATTAAATATTGTTAAAATAATTAACTTAATTATATTAAAAGTTATTAGTATGTCAAATATTTTTAAAACGGATCAAAACTGTTAATTATTTCAAAGATATTATATCAACCGATTACAAATTTCAACTTAAAAAAGTTTTATATAAAAAAAAACTTAAGAAAAGTTTCACAAACTTTGATTGTACCGTTGTCCACCACTTCTCTCATTCTCTATTTTAAATTTTCTTTCATTTACGATGTATATCACTCTATTTATGGAGTGTTAAGTTATTAGGATTAATTCCATTATAAATTTATTATATAAGTTATGATATCAGAATGCAATAGTTTTTTGCTTTTTTGATTTTTTTTGTTGAAATTTATATTTTTCTATAACTTCTATCTTTAAAATCACCTAAAAGTTACGATTTTGACAGCTAATTAACACAATGTTAATTTAATAGAAAACATATGTTAATTTAATAAAAACAATGTTAATTTAATATTGTATCAATACTATGATCAATAAAAACAATGTAAATGAACATGATTTTAATTGGATTATTTGAAGATAAAGGAAAAGAGGAAGAAAGAAGGAGAAAGGAACACTATAGTTTCACTCACACTCACTAAGCCTAACCGAGGAAGACAGAAAATTAATACAAGGAGAGTCTTTTTATTTATGGGATGGGTTATAGTATTTTAATATGTTTTAATAAACTTAAAATGTATCATAAATAAATAGATCTAATAATTAAAATATATTTTAGATATAATGAAAATTTATATTATCATATAAAGTTATTATTGAAAAAATTTAAATTTAATCTCAAAATAGATAATAAAAAAATCAGATAAGTTGTTAGTAGATGTATAAAAATAGAGTGCTTTTATTTAGTCAATAAATAACTTTTAAGAGAATTATAAATCAAATCATATTTAAAATTAAAAGTATGTTTGAAATTAATAAAAAATGAAAACTGAATATCCAATATATCAAATTAGAATGAAACGTGAACCCAATAAATAGTAAAAAAAATATTTGAATTCCTAAATATTTTTTAAGTACATCCTCATTCAAAAATAATTTCCGAAAAAAAAAAATCTTTGGTTTAACTATAAGGGTTAAAGTTTATGAAATAAGTAACATTTTACTAATTAGTAATTTGTTGAACTAGTACTCTAGCATGTGTAACTCTAACAATAAATGTTTATTTAAAAAAAAACTAAAATATATAACAAAATAATTTTATATAAAAATTAAATTATATTAAAGCTTATAATAAATAAAAGTTATATATATTAAAAGAAATAATATAAAAAGGTTCTGAATATGTGATTAGCATAAGTAAAAGCAAGGTTAATAAGTTGAAAAATAAATATAAAATAAAACAAAACAAACAAGGTTTGGTGGCACGAAAGAGTCATAATTCAGGTTCCGAATATGTGATTAGCATAAGTTATTATCTTTTATCATTTTTGCAAGTTATGGGGTAAATATTTTTTTTCTTCCTATCTTTTACAAAGTACCTTTTATAATTAAGAGATTAGGTTACTTCAAAATAGACGGAAATATTATATTCTGAATTTTATTGAAGACTTTATATGAAAAACTTGTCATATATGACTAAATAAAGAAATAAAATTGTCTTTCTCTTTGAGTTATTCTTATGTTTCTCTTTTATTTGATACATGTTGATATTAATGATTCTTAATATCTGTTTGGATTTTTCTCATTAGCCAAGTTCAGTCTCAAACTTTTCGATTTTTTTTTTCCTTTAGAGACTATCATCTAAAATCGATATGAAAATGATCATATGTGATAATGGAGTAAAATTTATCATGTAGCAATTATTATTAAAATTACACATTAACAACATTATATAAAAAATATATAAATTTAACTTATATAAAAAATTAATATTAATGTTTAATCCAAAATTTTCATTAATATTAAAAAATTAATATTAAAGTAAAGGTATCGGAATGATTCTTCTAACATAGGAAATGATTCTTTTTTTATCAATAGTTACATATTCCACATGCATGACATTAAAGGTAAAAAATTTTATTAAATAACGTCATTTAAAAAAGAAAATATTTTTTAACAATTTTTTTTGACAATTTTTTATAACTTTATATAATAATTTGTAATTGGTCCGTTTTAAATATATGAACCAATAAAATAACGATATTTAGTTTATTGTTTGTTAAAAAAAATATTTATATATCATAATTCTTTTATAACTTTTTAACAATAGATTATCTGTCATTATTTTATTGGTTTATAAATTTAAAAAAAAAACAATTACAAACTATAAAAAAAAAATTGTAAGTTAAAAAAGATATTAGGTACAAATTCAGCATCAACCCCATATATCAATTTTATTAGGATATATACTTGCAGAAGTCAAAAGCTTCGGTGCTTAATGGAGCTGAAAATTGCAAACTGAGTCACTCAAACAAAGATTCAATTCCAAAAACATTGAATTGGATGTTGTTTTAGCTTTAAAAAGAATGTCATGTACCTATTGCAGTAGTTTGTGCCATTATCTCCAGACTGATATGATCAGTAAGAAGCAATTTGCTACTGTTTCATTATAAGAAAAACTATAAAAACAGATAACAGAGTATGAAAACAGTTCTCTAAACACCAACATTTATTGCTTGCCCACTGTACTATACAGTAGGCGCATTGATACATATATATATATATATATATATATATATATATATATATATAATGAAGTTGGAATTAAAGCATAAAGTACGAGAAAACAAAGAGTACAATAGTACAGTACATAGTATGAATACGATGTATCTCAATTGCCAAACTCGATTCACACAAAGTGAAGTTAGTTGGAGGAATCAATAGGAAAATGCCAAAGGATTGGAAGTTGCCCTTTTGAAGAGAAAATCGCCCTCAAGAAGGAGGGTTCGTTCCCAGCAATCTTTCAACCTGAAGGAAATATTGACAAAAATGGAGGATAAGCAGTGATTACCCCCCATCTATGCCTCTGCACCACCTCCATGCCAGAGAGAAGCAGTGAGTGCAGTTTGGAGAGGATTTGAGAAGGAGGGGTGTGTGAGATGACTTATATATGTATATAGGTAGTGTGAGGAGTGTACATTTTGTGAAAAGTAACACATAAATAAAACAGAAAAAGGGTTAAACGAAGATTCTTGTTTCAGCATCTTCCAAAGCATATACCATTGACATCTCCATTGCTCTCCACATCTGATATACACTTTTTGCATAAATCTCACATCATACGTATTTTATTTTTGGCAACACACCATCCACCGTTCAGCAATCAGTTTCTTCTTACCTAAACTACCTTACCTACTATCCCACTTCATTACCCAGTCATAATGCCTTACCTTTCACTTCCAGAAACACTCATTTATCACAATTATGGTTACAAATCTCAGACACATAGCCATCACTTTTCTTTTCCCATCACATCAAAACTGCACCAACATTATCTCTGTTAATTAGGAACCCCTTTATATATTTATACTCGATACAGATAATAAATATATGTAAACGTGAATTTTATTTCTAATATATTTACAGTATGAATATTTCTGATATCCCTAAAGCAGATACGTGCAGTTCTGTCTCTTGTACGAAAAAGAGAAAATATAAAGTTTACTTACAAAAGTTATGTTCACTTTGATCCTTTTTCCTCTTCTTTAATGAGAAATATTATTTATGACAGCAGCAGTAGCATGTCATAGTTCTCTTTATATTCTCTAATCTCCATTTAATTGAGTGATGCATTCCTTAGAAAGAGGGTTTACTCCTTGATGAGTATTTTGAGACAGTTTTAAGTTAGGGGTTAAGAAGGACTCCCTCGTGATTAGCGAAGAAATAAGTAGCTTTAATCACAAACCAATGGTTCATCCAAAACAAATGAATGAAAGCCGTAGTGCTAATTAGCCTATTATATTTTTGGAAGAGAATTTTTTTTTTCTTCTAATTTTCTAAGTTACTTTTTGGAAAAGGAAATAAACACTAAAATACAATTGTTGGAAATTCCACATTGACTAGAGATAAGGCCAATTTATAATATATAAGTGAGGTACAAATCTCACCTTACAAGCCGGTTTTGTGGAGTTGAGTTAGGCCTAAAACTCACTTCTAACATAGTATCAAGACCATTGTTAAAGTCTATCCTAGCCAATTCTAAGTGGGCATTTCTGCTTCCACCCGTTGTCGAACCACTATTAGACTATCACGCAGTCATACCTCGACGTGAATTGAAAGTCCCAAATTGACTAGAGATAAGGGTTGATTGCATCTCTTAACATTACTTATTCTATTATAATAGTTATACTTTTAAAACTAAAAATTAAGAATAAACCATCCAAATATTAAAAATGACTATCTTATATTAATCTCTTAAAATATTAAAAGTAACTACACATTTTAAAATTCTAATAATTATTTTTTACGTAAACATCGCTATTAATATTATTTTTTTTCCTTAGAACATAGATTTACACTTAGAATAAGAATTTGAAAAGAATATTTTGGTCTGTCAAATATACCTACGGATTGCAGAGAGAAATGTATGGAGGTGCAGGAAGAAAACCCTTCATAGAAATTTGTTGGGCAAAAAATTAAAAAAAAAAAAAGGGGGCCGGACAATAGGATAAGACTTTCCAATGGCAAAATCCGACACTTTATTTCTTTTATTTTTATTTTCTAATTTTTTGTTTTAATTTTTTTTATTGAATTTAGTTTAGTAAATTATATTTTAAAATATTACATTAAACTAAATATTTTTAAAATTTTAACTTAGAAAACAAAATTTAAAAAAATATGTTAACTAAAATCCGGTTAACATATATTAATTTAGACATATATTAATATATATTAATTTGATTTATTATTATTATTATTGTTATTATTTTAATTGTGTTTATTATTGTAATTATTATTAATGTTATATATTATTTTCTTTATTAATCTCTTATTATTATTATATTTATTGTCAATTTTATTATTTATATTATTATTATTTATATTATTATTATTATTATTATTATTATTATAACACTCATATAACTAAGAATCCAGTTTTATTTGCACCTATGTATCAAAGATGAGTTATAACTCGTGTAGAATGTTACCTATGTCAGAAATTGTCATTTTAACATACTTTTTTATTTTGGGAGTCCTTTGCACCTTTTATGAAAAAGATCACTATATATTCTATATAAATAAACAATTCCAATACCACATAAGTATTCTATTATATTTATTATATTCTTTGTTAATTAAAAAATTAATTAGGTGAAAATTGGACTTTCATTTTCCACTTGTCAGAGCTTTATTTTCTAAAAAAGAATGTATTATTTATATGCCAATTACTTAGAATATTATTTTCTTTTACATTTTCTGTCATATCAAGTATCTCATCACATTTTCTTTTTCTCTTCGTTTCGTATCTTTCTTTTATTGCACAAAACTTTTGAACAACAAAATATGTAATATCTATTTTAAAAATTGAGCAAATATTATAGTCTTGTAAATAAAATTTTAAATAAATTTTATTTATTTTTTATTAAAGTTAATAAAGTCAATATTTAAAATCGTTTTAAAATAATACTTTAATGGACGGTCGACACCTTAACAATGAAAAGATTTTATTTCGACATGTCACTATTTTATGGTTGTTAAGCATAATATACTCATTATAAAGTTTACGACGGTCCCTTATAAAAATCAAACCTTAGAAAGACTGCAGACTCTTTTTCTTTATTTAGAAATCTCATCGCAATTTGGCAAGTATTTAGAATAACAAATTATAAGAGAGATCTGTGAAAAGACAAATTAAGAAAGTACGGAAAAAATAGTAAATTATTTAGTACAAACAATAACTACAAATAAAACAAGTTTCTATATATATATTTATTTATTTTTTCTAAAATTCAGAAACTAAGATAATATTTATTAAACAAAACCCTACGCGTCATCATGCATACAGTGTTTACTTTTAAAAGTCATCTGTAAATTAAACAATTAAACTTTGATTTATTTGTTTTTTTCAACAAAAGGGACTAGCAATTTGATTGGAGGGATCGACATATATGAAGCAGGAAATTATAGGTCAACTGGTGAAAGATTTTGAGGATGAGATGATGCCACGTAGTGTGATGATATGTAGTATGAAGAATATAATAAGGGAAAAAGTCTCTTTAACAATTTTATTTTGACAATTTTTTGACAATACATACGTGACAGTTTGTGATTGGCTCGTTTCAAATATTTTTTTAGAATAAATTCAAACAAACCAATAAAATTATGACACATGTCCTGTTGTAAAAAAGTTGTTAAAATATCATTGTCGTATAAAAAAGAGTGAAGTGTGTTAAAGAGGTGCATGTGGACATGGGTACGGTCAAGTCAATTTGGCACAAAACTCTTACCAATCCCTTGGACAATGATATTTTAACACAATTTTTTTGACACTATTTTGACACTGCACACGTGTCAAGATGTGAGTGGACGATTTCAAATTGAAAAAGTTGAGGCAGGAGTATATTTGGAAGAGAAAAACCAAAGTTTGTTTTTTAATTTGAAATTGTCCAACCACATTTTGACACGTGTGCAGTGTCAAAATGGTGTCAAAAAAATGGTGTTAAAATTTTATTTTCCCAATCCCTTAGAGGTCAAGCTCCATGCATCTTCGTTACTGCATGGATTTACCAATCCCTTAAAATATTTTGGACTAGATGTTAGGTATTGAATTCAAATTTCTTCATTCAAAATCAATTTTTTTTGGTTTGAATTAATATGTTGAATGCCTGAATTTCAATCAAAAGTTCAACTATTAATTGCTTAAAACCCCAATAGTAATTAACATATATATGAAGGGTTAATTTGATCTATAAACATTATTCTTGACGAAATCAAGATAGAATTGAAGAAGCAATAGAAGGGGTCTTGCGAAGCCATGCACGCCAAGATCTGAGCATCTTGATTAGTTGTGGATTTGCATTGATTACTTGATTAGTGATAATTTATAAAATTAATGTAAGGCGTTGACAACATTTTTTTAATACTCATTTAACACTTCACACTTAAAACAGTGTGAACATTCATTTGCATCAAGCCAAATCGACGACTTGGCACTATAGGGACAATTTTTTCACATATAATAACAAAATCATTACTTAATTAATGTAGTATAGTACAAAAGGAAACTGCAACCATCCAACTATACAATTCCTACACTAATCACACTTTACGTCTTGACCGTTGGATTAAAACTCTGATTATTATATATAATTTCTCACCCATTTTTTTTATTCTTAATTGACAACAAAAAGTATAGTGCATCTTAATTAATCAATCCTATCAATATTAAAAAAATAAAAGAAAAACAAATTGAAAAAAATCCAGCTAATCATGTACTTACTGACACACGAATTTCCAGAACATACGGGGAAGCTAGCTATCACTCTGTTATGAGAGGAATCTAGCAAAATATATTCTTTTTATATCATTGCTTTGCATGCATAATATTTCTCTTCATATAATTTTAAATTTCTTCGTTGAAAGTTCTTAATTGTAGGCAGGAAAAAGCTTTATTTATATATATACACACACACAACAAAGTACATTGAAAAAATAATATTTCGGAGAGAAGAAAAAAGTATTTTTGTGTAAAATTAAAATTCAGTCAGTACTAGAGAAATTTATTTATTTTTCAAGATGTTAGAATTAGTCATGATTTATGCAAATTAGACAGAGATGTCTTACGAAAACTATTGGTTGACATTAAAGTGGGAAAACAATTACGTATCTCCTAGGCGTATTATAAGTGTATAAAAAAATAAAAACAATTATTCTTAAATATTGAATATTATGTTAGTATATCTGAGTCATGTATATAATTAAGATGTGATATATATGGTATAAATATGTTAGAGTTATTATCTGTTTAGCTAAAATTATAAAGTACTATGTTAATATTAAGTTTATGATTAAAGATATAATTATCTTTAGATATACTATTTAATATCTAGATTTGTTAAGAAGTCAAATAAAAATTATTAAAATGTGAAATATATTTATCACGATTTTAAAAAAATGAATTGTAGTTATCATCTATATGAAAAGTAACTATTCTATCAATTCAATTCATACCATTATAATAGAAACAAAAGTATTATTAAAGTCCTTTTCATTTAAAAAAGTCTTTTTCATTTATAATATCATTTAGCCGACATTAATATTCATTATCCACACGACGATAAATTTAGATATGTTTCTACGTCTTATTTACATAATGAGTTACGGTAAGTGATTTTTAAAGATTAACATATGATTGTATTGTGAATTTTAAATCATTAAACAATAATTATTTTTTAAACCCTTTCATATTAATCTTTCTTTTGTCTAAATAAGAGAATTTGTGTATATAATGAACGAAAGCTTTGTGAATTATTTGGAGAAAAAATGTAAACAGTTAATATGAGATCTTGTTATTAGTAAATACCGTAATATTTATTAAAAATTTCACGTCGATTAAAAATAAAACTAATTTATAATATATAAGTGAAATATAAATTTTATTTACAAGTTAATTTTATAAAATTAAATTAGGTTTAAACTCAATTTTTTAACCTTATTTAACGATGACGATGGGGTAGAAGAAAGTTTCACAACTATGGCGTCACATGTTAGAAGTCTTGCACCAATTCATTCTTCAGAAAAGCACGAAAGACGAAGGACAAATAAATGGTTAGTGGTAAGGAATTGTCCTTTTCTTTTCTTTTTCTTTGATCATGACATATGATATCTAAAGACTTTCTCCTTTAAGAAATGGCAATCATATTCAATAACAAAAACTCTGACAATTTTTTATCATGTTAATTTACATACATTCATTGAAATCGAGGTGGTAAAAGCCATGGTATTATATCAATAATACATGCCATTAGATGACGAAATCTAGGCCCGTGAGTCAAAGATTTTATTGGGTGAAGTTAAGTTGTTTTAAATACACGATATTTAATTATTTCTGTACAAGTTTATATTTATTTAATGTAGGATTTCAATTGTATTGATGTGATAATGCAAAATTATAAATATCGAAATATATTGTTTGGAAACACGTTATTTAAGTATTTTTGGCCCAATTACTATTAATACATTTGCATAGTTCTTAAGAAAGGGAAAAGTCGTATCATATAAAATAAATTCCAAGCTAAGTATATAAAATAAAGCTTTCGGTAAATATATAATGAAATGACAAAGCCTTTTTAAAAATTATTATTGGTCGAATTTAATTAGTTACCATATTAATTTAAATTGACCTTTTTCTTTTCATTTTCTTCAATCTAGAGACCGTTAAAATTTAATAGACCCAAAAGAACAATTTGATTAATGATAATCTACATTATTGATTAACTAAATACTTAATGGAAAATTCTTTAATTAAATTTTATAAAAACTTCTCATTTGTTTGTCAATGGAGTTTTTATATTTGATCATATTATAATTTTGAGAAGCTAAATTGTATGTCGAAAGAAGCTAAATTTTAATACTCATTTGTTTAACTTTTATTAGAATATTACTAAAGAGAATACCAGCAGTATACTGGTCGAGACGTAAGGAATTGTCCGCGATTCGTCATCACCAATCAATTGAGATAACAGGTCAGTCATACGACAATACAACAAGTATGTTAGAGAACATTAATGGTTAATTAATAGGATTCATTATCATATCAAATACAAATATACGATATTAATGAATTATTAACTAGTTTTGTTATCTAAAAATATATTGCATGGGTTTGATGATTATCAAACCTATAAACACGAGGTCAACATCCAAGTAAAGAGACATTTTTCCATAATTATATTAAGACCTTCTTGAGAAACATATCTTACTTCAGATTTAGAGTGTTTTTTCCAAATCAACCACCAATCAGGAAAGAAAACTTGAAGAGTTGAACTATCGGAGAAGAGCAAACCGAAGGAGAACGAAAAAAAAAAGACGATCAACGGATCCAATCCAACCGAAACACCTTGGGTATGCTATTAATTATTTAATAATGAAATTAAACAATACAGATTTCAAAATTAACACAATCATAATTGCCAAAATTTCCTTCTACAATTGAGTGATCAAACAAAAACAAAAATATTAATACAAAGTATTGTTCACGAGGGACGTTGAAAGTGAAACCATTCGTATTACATATTTTCTACCTCGCTTTAATTAATTAATATCTGTGATTAATTATTTTTCGTTATTCTGCTTTCTAATTATGAATGTATCATAGCAATTTTCTTGAGTCGAGAAAATCCTTTTTATTTGGCTCTTGGGAAGATACGTAGGCAAGAAAAGTGGCAAAATCTGTGTCCATGTAACGCTTGGGATTGTCTTCATCAACGAGTTTTGGCGACGGTTTCACTGTGGTGTTAAATGGAAGGCTATGAAGCGAAGCCACCGATACTCTACTCTTAACTTCATTCACTATAACTCTATGCAATATGCTCTTGTATTTTCCGTTGCTATATATCTGATCAATTCCAACGCAAAAACTAAAATCAGAATAATAAAACCACAAACATAATTTAATATGGAATATATTTTATTTTTCTTTTATTATTTTATTTATAAGGTTTTAGAAAGATAGAGTAACATTCCTTTCTAAATAAAAGAATAGTCTTGCTTCTCATTTTTTTGGTAAAAGTACAACATCCTTTGAACCCTAAGAAACCTTAAATATTTCTAACTATTAAGAAACATTTACATAGCTTAAATATAATTTATATATAACCATAAATATTTCTTTCAAATATATATAAAAAAAAAACTATTATTCTAGGATCAACACTATTTGCTATGTTTTATAAGTTTTGATACATACTACAAGCATGTTTTTAACATCGACGGAGGATTTCTAAAATAATTGTCATAATTATAATAAACATAATTAAGTTTTCAATCTTTTATAAATTTAAGTATTTTTAATTAAGTATCTATTAATTTTTTTACTCAATTTTTTTTATATTTTTTAATTAAATTTTTACTGTTCAATTCTTCATCAATGTGACGTGATTATTATTTTGTTTACATATATCACTTATTTGTTTTCATGGTTAAAAAAATGTGATATTGTGTTATTAATATAAAACAATATTTAACAATATAAAAGACATTTGTTCTTTTACAATAACTTTATTATATTAATCATAAAACGAGAAAATATAAGAATTATGTTAATTAAGTCATAACGAAAAAAATTAAACTACAATAATTTAATTAAAGATATACAAATTTAAATACTTAAAAATAAAAACTTAATTGAAAATACTCAAATAAATTTAGGAAAGACTTAAAACTAAATAATATTATGCAAGTCTTCAACTTAATTCAATTAATCAAAGATTAAAAGTATGAAGTATTTTTCAAGTATTGCATAGTGATTAAATTCATCTTTATATAATTTTTGAAAAAAAAAATTACATTAGTCTTTGTTCCACTCCAATTTATACAATTATATACACTATAGTTTAACGATATATTTTTGTTTGTTACACACTTTTCAACTTCAATTATAAGCACCAACACAGAAAAAAAAAATTGGTGAGACACTCTTGTTCTATAGTTTAACAATATAATCTCAAAAAATATCATATTGATTAAAATAAAAAATTATTTTTATTGACATGTTTCATTGGAATTGAGGAAAAGTAAACATCTCAAAATATAATGAAATAGTATTATCTAATTTTCTTAATTAACATAATGACTTATTAATTATACTTTGTGAGCTGAAATATTAGGTATAAAGCATTTAATTGTGTGAATCTAGTTATCCTGAACGAAGAACAAGCAGTTAAAATGCATGGTTGTGCATGTTTCCAAATTTTGAAAATGAAGAAGTAAAGGTACCTCTAAGTGATCACCGACGTTGATTACAAAGGCATTGGGAATGGGTTGAACGGTGACCCATTTGTCTTGGTACTGAACTTGCAAGCCTTCTACCTCGTCTTGCACAAGAAGTGTGAGGAAGCCATAGTCAGAATGAGGGGGTATACCCAAGGTAAGCTCCGGTTCAGGACATCGTGGGTAGAAATTCGCCACCATCATTTGACTCCCATTTTCAAACTCTTCCATAACACTCCTTTTTTCCTCCTTTTCCATTATTCCCAAGCTCTCTAGGATCGCTTCCATTACCACCAGAAACAATTGTCTGGTTTCTTCTGCGTAGCTGCCAACCACTTTCCTGGTTTAAATAAAAATATAAATGTCACACCGGCCCCCACTTGCATGACAGCTTGTAATCAATTCAAGTATAACATTATTCCCACAAAACTTTCTTTTTACCATTATTTCTCTCTATGGCATAATTGGTTTTTTAATCTTAAAAAGTGTAAAAAAATTGTTATGGGTTATGTTGAATTTAAGGTTGTTTGTAGTAGTATTCTGCTCACCGAAAGTCCAGTGGTGAAACAGGCCAATGGGGGAGGAAATCTGGTAAGGGATGGCACAGGAGTTTCAAGAAATCCCTCCAACACAACACACTGTCTTTGGTTTGACTGAAACTGGTCCCACATCGAACCGGTGCTCCCATATCAGTTGTCATGTACTTATCTCTCTCCTCCAAAGGCAGATCAAAGAACCTTCCACTCACATCTATCATGCTCCTCACAATATCATCCGAGATGCAATGATTTACCAGCTGCATCATTCCAACACAGCAAACTTCAGCATCACAGACAAACATCACGTTCTAATCCTAAACAATTTCTTCACGAAAATGATTTCTTTTAATGTTATTTCTTTGTATATGTAATGTTCACTGTTCATGCATCGTTAGTCCATGCACGAAACACCAATAATTACCTGGAAAAATCCATACTGTTGACAAGCATTGGCTAGGGATTGAAGGACTTGTGACCTGTTTGGACCAAGCAATTCGGCAAAATCAATGATGGGTAACTGAAGATTTTGGTTCAAAACATTCGAATCTTTCACAGTCTTGGTGGGTCTGTCAGCAACAGGAAGTATGTACTTCTTAGGTACCGCACGAATATGACCTTTCTCACACAGATGCTTCACTCCTTTCTCATATTCAATTTGTTCTTCTGCTGCATCATCCTTGCTCCTCTGCTCATTTAGTGCCATTGCAGGCGACATGTATATAGGATCTGCTAAATGTAAAGCAGTTAATTACCGTGTGGAAGAAATTAATTATGTAACAACATATGCATGTAATTAACTGAGACAACAAAATTCTTAGGTTTATGCAATTGTTCGACTAACTAAAAAGACGAGCTTAAAATTGAGCTGCTATAAACTACCTTGGTTGAGAAGCAGTAGGTAGTGTAGAATAAGGATTAGAAGAAGAGAAAGTGACAAAGAAGCTTATGGGTGTTAATGATATATGAATATGTTGATCTATATATAGTGAAGGGAAGAAGGAAAAGTGGGGCAGGGAAGAGCAGCAAGTTTTGAAGAAACCAGTTTCAAGGTTCTGAATTGGAAGACTAGTTCCATTTCCATTCCAAGTTTATTAACAATACCGTTGACAAAATTTCAGTCAGACCACGGGGCAAGATCGACAGACACAGAAGACCCCATCCATGCTAATCGAAAAAGTGTCTCTTTCTTTCCTAGCACCTACTACCTCTCTCCTTGTGTTTTTCCTATTATTACTCTCTTTTTGTTTCTTTCCATTATTACAAACTCTCAAAACACCAACTTAAAAACTAGTCTATAATCCATGTATATATATATATAGATATATCAATTTAGCTGACTTTTGTGCATGCATATATTTTTAATTTGAGTAAAGTATCTATACAATACATCATTTCGTGTATTGTATATAGTATATGGAAGGAAGTGAGAGATGGAAAAAAGAAAGTAACACATGTGATAAATGATATGCTTATTTCATCTGGTTTGGCTAAGTCAGTGAAGTATAGCAGCCTTCGTTATCATGCCCTTTTGTCTTAAGAACATGGTTAGTATTTGAATTCAATGCCATTATTCTTTTAATTCATTTTTGATGGCTATGGTGTGGGGCAATAATTAATAATTGAAAATCCAAATCTTACTCCGTACTGAATTTACTTTCCACGTCATGTTTAAGCCTTTTGTGACTAAAAAGTTTCATATTTCGTAGCTGAGGCAGCTTTTTCACAAGCCACCACCATGTATACCTGTTATTAATATTAATGGGTAAGTAGCCTTGTGTTCTCTGTCTGCACTGTTAGCACTCTTTCTACATATTTGTTTGAATTCTGATTTTGAATCTGATAACCTTTTTCAAGTTACTTCTTCTATTTAACAATTATCACCATCTTCACCAGGTTAATGGTTATTAACTTACTAATTCTTTTGTCTGCTGAGTGCATCAGCATTGTTTTTATTATTCTGCTAAAAGGTTTGCACGTTTTAAATTACCGTCAATACGTGGAGTTCCTTGTATTGGACTGCTTCCAGAAGTTTTTACAGCTGAGAAAATGATCTCTATCGGTCATCATATTCATTTCGAAGTTCATCGCATTAATTTATATCATTATTATTATTTTTCGTTAAGTTTGTTTGTATACAAACTTAAATAAAAATTGATAGGATGATTAGACAAGTGGACCAGAATGTCCAACCCACTCGAACTCTTAATCAAATGGAATGGGACAGGTTAACCCACTTGTCAGATTGAAAGACAATGTACTTCATTTATAATAAGACTGAACCCCTCAAAAAATTGAAGAGGAAATAAAAATAAATATTAAAATTTTATTTATTATCTCAATTTGAAAGTTTCATTTATTATGTTTATTTTTGTGGCTCATAATATTTACAAAGCATCTTAATATTAACAAATGTAGTACAGAGAATAAGATTGTCTTGAAAAACTGTGCAACGTGCATGAAGGACTGAAAACTATGAAGCATACAGATTTTTTCCCCTTTGCACTAAGCTAAAAATCTCACAATGCTTATGTTATTGTCACTTAACGTTGTTATTCCATTACTTCTCCATGACTCTTTTAAAGTAGAAATATAAATAGTAATGTTTGTATAATTTGAATTTTCTACTCATACTTAAATTTGAACAATAATGTCAAAATTGAAAGCAGAAACTTATACAGCTGCAGATTTTGAGATCAGAACTTGTGTAGTTTCAAAATTGCGTGCTGTGACGAAAAGTTGACGATGGAAATTATTGTTAGTTTGAATGAGAGTGTGTTGGGAGGAGGGTTCCTAGAGAGTGTAGTGAGTCATTTCACCAATAATTATAGTTTCACTAAGTATACTATGCTTTCACTGTACCTTGCAACAGGCATACAAACTACATATACACGTATATATACATATACATATACATACACAGTATATATATGTACGTGGTAATAAAACTAAAATGAGCCTGATGTAAAATAGATTGTTCAATTGTTTTATATCAATTTGACTTTATGATTTATAATTAACACCAGTAGGCTTTAGCTCTGGCAAATTTGTCTTCTTTTGGAGGATATTTTCGCAAGTTGCACAGTTTATATATATATATGCAAGATTTGAAACTTCCCTTAAATGTTTTTAGTTTATTATCATCGAAAATACATTTCAATTTTTATTTTGTACATTATTTTGAAGAATTTTCTGAATTGTCCACAATTATATTTCTTTAAAATGTCTTATATGGTTATATTTCTATTTTATTATTTTATAATAGTAATTATTCATATGATTTTTTGGTAAATCTTTGTCATTATATATAGTAAACTCTTCATTATTGGTATTTTTTCCTTGGTGTGTACTCAAGATTAAAAAGTATTGGAGATTGAAAAAATGGAGCACATATGTGTAAGGTTTATTTATGCTCACTGTGCTCATTTGTTTTGTTGATGGATCGGTTTAGGAAATTTATTATTATATAGTTAAACATAAGTTGTTTTTTTAATGGAAAATGCTGAATAATCAACCATAATAACTGACTATAGAGTCCGTTTCACGCAGATCTATGTCCTGCAAGTGTGCTTCCCATCAAATAATTTTACAGAATCACACATAATACATTATTGTGTCACACTTGATGAAGTTGCCAAAGTGTGATTAGTTGATATAATTGAACATTTTCAATAATTTATTTTTTGTTTTATGAGGTCTGTCACTATAATTATTAGGAGTGAGAAAATTAACTAGGCTAAATTATTAATTAATTGTACTATATTAAATAAAAAAATTGAATTGTTTATAATAAAATTTGAATTGTAGTATTTTATAATTGGGTTAAATATGTTTTTAGTCCCTATACTTTAGGGCGATTTTGGTTTCAGTCCCTCTTTCAAACTAAGGTACAATTTAGTCCTTCAACTTTAGAAAACTCTGGTTTTAGTCTTTTTTATCAAATTTTTGTAACTTTATTTACTGTTTCAAGCACGTTTCATTATAGCAGTTGGATTGTTTACATGTTTGACACATTTTTACTTCAATATTAATTGGAAAACGCGTTTGAAACAACAAATAAAATTAAAAAAATTTGGTAAAAAGGACTAAAACCAGAATTTTCTAAAATTGAAGGACTAAATTGTACCTTAATTTGAAAGAGAGACTAAAACCAAAATCGCCTCAAAGTATAGGAACTAAAAACATATTTAATCCCTTATAATTCAATTTTAATAAAATGAATATTTAAAGTTGTAGTTTAGTTAATTACTCATTAACTTAAAACTATTCTATTTTATATTTTTTATTTGTTTGAGATTAATTAGAATGAATTTGATTGATTTTAGATAGATGTCATTTCAAATAATTTTTTACTAAATTCTACTCAAGAAAATGTCGATAAAAACAAACATAATTAAATTTTGACTAAGACCAACTCAATCAAATTGATATGAGTCCAATTTTGCTTAAATTTGTTCTATACAATTATAGACTAGCTAATAGCTAATGTCAAACAAGTTTTTTTTGCTGAAAATTTTGTCGAAGTCTAGTTAAAGGAACACTTTTTATACCCTACGGAGTGAATAATTTTGAATTCTTCTACTATACCGTTTTACTATTTATTTTGCATTTTTTAGGGCAAGTGTTCGATCTTTATAGTTTTTATATATTAGATGTACTTCTTTTTAACTTAATATTTTTTAAATAGCATGAAAACTTGTTATAATTCATGATTCAGAAAATTAATACTTTAAAATCTTTTAAATAAAAATAATATAAAAATTTTTGTGAAGACATTAAGACTTCTACATGACTTGAAGCTATTTAAACAAGAGATACACGACATGTACACTTCAATTTATCAAATTAACAATCATTAAAATTTTATGAATGTCTTACTGAACAGTATTATATTAAGATATAAAAAAAGAATAATCAATACAAAAGTGTTAAAAATTAAGGGTTACATCATCAAATTGTATTATAAGATAAAATGTGATAACCTTATACATTCAATCCTATATAGGGAAAAGATACTAAACTCTTAGTTTTTAGTTTTCTCTTGTTCTTGTGAAGCCTTGAGTGGTTAAATATCTTCTTGTTAAAGATTGATAATTGTCTAACACTGATGTAACTTATCATTTCATTTTCAACATTTGATCATTTAGTTAATTGCTTTCACTTTTTTTTAACTAGTATTTTGATCACTGTACAGGTTTATTTTTAAGACATCTTATTTTTTTTTCATACTAATTAAAAATATATTAAAAAGTTAAAAATAAATATTATGCTTTAAATAATGACAATAAATATGATTAAAGTAAATCGTGCATAACTAATCATATTTCGTATTGTATATCTCCTTAACTGTGGAGATACCTACTATTTTATATTGTATTTCTATAATTATGGAGATACCTATTATTAGAATTGATATTATTGACTTAATTATTTTTTTTAGATCGGTAACATATTAATATTTTATATATATATATATATATATATATATATATATATATATGTGTGTGTGTGTGTACATGTATGAGATTTTTCAATAAAAAATGTCGAAAAACATTAACATTAGTAATTCATGAATAAATCTTCATAAAAGATTAAAATATTATTTTCAGCATAAAATCTTGATATAATAAGTTTGAGTTATTCTAATTATATACTTTGATTATTTTATTCATTTTTAATCATTTTTATTTAAATTGAATTTCTAACAATCACCTTTATCAAATATGATATAGGTCTTTTTATATTGAAACATTTCCTTATTAAGTATGAGTATTTTAATTTTATATTGTCCGATCAAGACATGTTTTTTTATAAGATGAAAAACTATTTGATGTAAGGAATCATTAAGTTTTAATATTTTTATACTATACTTCTCCAAGTCATCAAGATAAATTAGACTCTAATATCTCTATGAAGTTTTTTTATGATACACCAATAAGTTATAAACAAATTCTTAGATATCAGGATATAATTTTCAACCTAAAACTTTGACACAATCAATTAATTTATAAATTCTTGTACTTATATATTGGTCATGTGATTATTTAGTTATTTTATTATTTTTTAGTATGAAACTTCCAACTCACTTTATGAATAATGCTTAACTATAAATAATAATAGAGTTTTTAGTTTCCATACTTTAAGGCGATTTTGGTTTTAGTCCCTTTTCAAACTAAGGTATAATTTAGTCCTTCAACTTTAGAAAACTCTGGTTTTAATCATTTTTACCAAATTTTTTTAACTTTATTTGCGGTTTGTTTCAAGCACGTTTCATTATAGCATTTGGATTGTTTACACTGTTTGACACATTTTTGCTTCAATGTTAATTGAGAAACGCGTTTGAAACAGCAAATAAAGTTAAAAAATTTTGGTAAAAAGGACTAAAACCAGAGTTTTCTAAAGTTGAAAGACTAAATTGTACCTTAGTTTGAAAGATAGACTAAAATCAAAATTGTTCGAAAGTATAGAGACTAAAAACATATTTAACCATAATAATAAAACTATTATTTATCATAATAG
Organism: Vigna radiata var. radiata; assembly: GCF_000741045.1. Classification (NCBI taxonomy): domain Eukaryota; kingdom Viridiplantae; phylum Streptophyta; class Magnoliopsida; order Fabales; family Fabaceae; genus Vigna; species Vigna radiata. The sequence continues at coordinate 5,443,592 of NC_028353.1, forward strand.
AAGTTATAACAAAATATTTGTTTCACACAATCTTCTATACACATCATCACTTTTATTGATTGATCTAATACACTAATTTAACTTACTAACAAGGGTCTACAGTGGATTCTCAAGTCTCCCACTGAAATTGTAATTAATAAAGCTTTGTTCATGCATTACAGCTGTTGACCTTAAGTTCTTGAACTTATGCTGTTGTACTTATGTATGAATTAATTAAACAAACGATATTAAGTGAGTGTGCACATCAATCTCTATGCTATATAGCTGAAGCACTCAATCACTAATTAATCATATCATAACATTTCATCAGTTAGGTGATGTTGAATAATCAGCAATAAACAACCAGCAGATAGGATTTCAGCTAATAAAATAATCCAAACCGTACATATATATATATAAATATATATAGTAATATAAGGTAGAATAGTTAGAGTAGCATGATATGTATACCATAAATGTTCACGAGAGGCATAGAATTATTAACCCTGACAAAATATCGTTTAAGGGAATTAAGGTAGTGGACCTACGAACATGATAGTAGATGATAATAGGTCTAAAATTTGATTAAAATTCTAATAATTAATATTAAACTTATGTCTAACTCAATTTTTACTAAAGGGATCCAATAACACGAAATTTATTCTTGTTTGTATAGCACATAATTTAGTTTTATTTTTAATCAATATAAGCTCTCCAATAAAATAAAATAAAATAAAAGTAGTATTTATACTGTTCCACCAATAAAATTAACGGAGGAGGCTTGTGAGTTTGATATGAAGTCAAGGTCTATTGATCATGTTTTCTGCAATGACTTTTTAAATATACAAAATTCATGCACTAAATTCGTAAGAGAAACAAACATAAAAACATTGTTTCAATCTAAATTGTTTGCATCCATTTCTTTCTTGAATTAAGTTTATTAATTGATTATTTAATTTGTTTATTTGCATAGCCTTTTGTCTCTTAGTGATTCATAAATTTCCATTAAAATTTGTCTTACATCCTGAATTCATTGGATGACATTTGCCTTACTATTGTAGCGTGAACTTCAACCATAATATTCTATGTCTTTTAGTTTCACTCACCTTGTTATTTGGAGTTTCTGAAAGGACCTTAGTTATTGATTTACACTGTGTTTCAATCTGTTCAAATACTGTTCATGCGGAAAGAAAGAAGAAGTTCAAAAAGTAATGTATTGAAAACCGTAAAACTACAAACAAAGATAAAATTTCAATCTTAACTTCCGGAGATTGAAAATAAAAGTCCATGTCGATTATGATTTCCACGTAATCGATGATGTCATAATAGACTATCCTAAAATGACTATTTAGTGATTATTTTTCTAACTACATGTTAGTTTGTTTGAATGATAGGATTGGGCCAACCCAAATAACTAAACCGGCTTTTGTTCATAAGTGTATGCAATTGTCCGAGATTTTATAAAAATTAGATTTTATCAGGGTAATGGACGGGTTTTAAATACTTTCTATTTTATTTTATTTTATAGAACTATCATATTATTATATCTGATTTTTTATTTTATTTTATTTTTAATTTTAAACTATTAAAATGTGCTCTATTTTTTATTTTTAAAAATATATTATATATTATTTTATTTTCATTTTCATACTAGATAGAGACATAAATAGATTAATAGATTGATAAATATGCTCAAAAAATGTTTAAAGCATCATAAAATAAAGTATCATATTTTGTCTTTTGAAAAACTAACTATTTACTCTGATATCCCCTCATGTGTTAATACAATATATTATCATATTATAATAATTCATACAAAATACAATAATAAGCTAATACTTATCAAAAAGTAATATAATAAATTTATATTTTTCTAATATTAAAATAAAAATAAAAGTAATATTATTATTATCATCAATAATTATATGAACATAGCACATTCTCATGATTAAGACCTGGTTTCAGATTTGAACTTTTACTCCCGGAGAGTTCAGAAGCATATAAGATTCACAAGCAGATAAGATAACTCCTTACATTTATTCAATCTGTGTGTGCGGTAGTGTGATTGCCTTCTCATCTAAATTTTTCATTTAAATGATTTGGAATTTAATGCAACTTAATATATCATTTCCTCAATAACTTCAATGCTTAATGTACATTAATTCTAACATTAAGAAAATCATTAAAAAATATAAAATTAATCTATTAAATTAAATTAAATCAATAAATATAAAAAGATCATTTAAAAAATATAACTAAATAAGAAAAAAATCACATTTTTATTGTTTCACCAATTTATTATAACAGAGGATGGAAATGCAGGTAATGTTGTGTTTCTATCAGTTGTTATAGAGGATTTGATGAGAAGCTACAAATCAAAAGGAATAGAGGAGTAATAGAAAATAAGTGTGACACATTTAAATACATCCAAAATCTCTAATTCAATCATCTTCTTGATTCTATTATTCACACAATTTTTTTTTTTAATTTTCTCATTTTTCTGTATTTTTTTTTCTTTTTTTTTCATCTTGTCTCTTTTTTTTTTCTCTCTTTTCAAAACACAACTCTAAGAGACAAGATACACAACATATTTACAAAACAAAACAAGAAGAGGAACCAACTAACCAACTCATCAGAATTCCCAAGGAGACCACACTTATTCCCAAAACAATTCCAAAGCTCCAAAATTTTGCAAGGATGAGTTTAAGGGAAAGAGTGATCTTAATTCAAGGGAAAGAGTGATTTTTCTTCTAGTGAAGAGATTTAAATACAAAGTCAGCTCACTCCCTATACAATCATTTTGTCTTTATATTTTTTTTTATATTTTTCATTTTTGCAGTGTGTTTCATTTTTTTTTTTACTTTTTTCATCGTGTTATGTCATGTACTACAAGAAAAATTAACATTATTGATAGTTAAAATTCATTGAAAATGTGTAAAGTCTATCGGTAAATTGGTAAATTTTGTTGAAGAAATTTTTTTCGTCAGTAATTATCGAATGTTTTTTTTCGTCAATAATTATCAATGAAAAATTTTCGTCGGTAACTACCGACGAAAAATTCCATCGATATATATGTTAGTAAATATAACGATCTGGTTCATCTTCTTCTTTCGCTTTGTTTCTTCATTTTTTTTTTATTTTTACCAATACAGAAGATTCAACACATTAAAGGCAATGATAAACTTTAGTGTTGGCCGAATTTAGAGCAAAATGTGTGCTGGTGGCAGTGTGCAGTGGTGGCAATGTGCGATGGTGGCAATGCGTGGTTGCATTGTTCCGTGAAAGAACAAGAACAGAGGTAGTTTGGTTGAACCAAGATGGAGGTGGCCTGACTAAACCAAGATGGAGGTGGCCTGACTAAACCAAGCGACGACCTTGTTGAAGGGAGATAGAGACAATCTTGATTTATAGCTGCAATGGAGTGGAAGAGAAGAAAAAAATGGAGTGGAAGATAGAGAAGCTCCCTCGCGCAAATGAGGAAGAAATGTGAGAGGGAGAGATATATAACAATATTGTCTCATGGAAAGAGAGGAAAAATAGACGCGAAAATTCTAGCTTGTTTTACCGACGAATTTTTCGTGAATGTATATTTTATATACCAACAAATTTTATCGACAAATTTTTTCGTCGGGGTAACAAAAATTTTGAAATTCGTCAATAATGTAAATTTGCCGATGGATATATTTCCATCTTTTATCAGTAATTTCACAAATTTTGTAGTTTGATCAGATTCTTGAAGATATAGTTGACCTACTCCTCCATGCATTGGTCATGGTAGAGGTAGTTGTTTTAAATTTTGAATGCTTTATTTAAGCCCAATGAGAGGGGTTGACGGTGGTCTATATATGTTGAGAGGGGACATGATTCCTAATGGCCTTTTCTAGAAAATGTTGGTTACATGATTGTGAGTTTTGGTTTAATTGGTGCATGTTGCTAATCTGAGTGATTGTGGTTACTTTGTTTGGTTTGTGAATCTAAGGTAAGTTTTGTTCTTTGGGATTAACAATAAAAATTATGAGATTTTTTATGGTGGTCAAGGTTTAGACAGTGAAAGAAAATAGGTATAATTAATTCTCTTTACTCACAAGAATCGACGATGTTCTCGTAATAATAGGAGAATTGATTTTCCCATAATTCACAAAGAATTGATTCTATCTTTGTTTTTACGAATGATGCATGCTTTATGTTAATGTTTTTGCTTTGCTACTTGATTGTGACTCTGTGTTTGTTGGTGGTGGTTTTCTTGTATGATGTGGTGTGGTTAGTAGTGGTTTGTTTGATGTGGTTGTTGTTTTGTTATCTTTGTGTTGGAGCTATCTTTCATGGTATGGTGGTTTTGGTTGTTTTCCTCATGAGTTCTAATGTTGTTGTTGTCTTGATGGTGTGTAATCATTAAAGTTTGGTGATGGTGATTCTCCTTCTCATATGAGTCTAAAATTGAAATTATAACTGTTCTCATTTAAAATTAAAAATCCTTAGACTCATATGATTGATAATGTTGTTGTTGTTGTCTTGGTGGTGTGTAATCGTTAGAGTTTGGTGATGTGATTCTCCTCCTCATATGAGTCTAAGATTGAAATTCTAACTTTAATCAAAGTAAATTCTCATTTAAAATTAAAAATCTTTAGACTCATATGATTGATATGTTATGTAAATTGAAATTCAAACTTTAATCAAAGTAAATTCTCATTTAACATGTGTTTATCTCATGCTCAATATGTCCAATTATAACAAATTTTAATTAGAATATTTATTTAAAGTATAAAAATCAATTAAGAATCTAATATTAAAGGCTAAATGAATATAAATATGCACTCACACTCTCACAATTATCTTTTTACACTCTTGAACAAAACTTAGAATTTCAAAACTTTATTCTAGATCAATATTCATATCAACATTAAATTGAAGGAAAGGATCTTCACTGGAAACAAATAAACTTTCTAAGTCAAGTTGTCATGAATCATGCAAATGGAAAAATTTTATTCATGAGTTAATATTTTGAATTTACCAGGAGATCAATAATTAAAGAAATCACTAAGTTAAATATATATTCTCTCATCAATGTTCTCTAAAATATTTAGGTTATGTTTTCGCTCAAAATATTCCCATAAGTAAACACTATTATAACTGTAAAGATTTTAATATTTACATATTTTTATATTACATATATTCAAAGATCATACAAACTTTTCAAAAGTTATAATGTAAATAAGATAAAAATAAATAGAAATTAGGATATAAAAACTTAAAATATTTAAAAAAAATCAAAATTCAAAATTAAAGACTAAATAAGATGCTTTCATCAATAATTAATTTATTATTATATGTAATACTTTGCCTTCTTTACATTTACATAAGTTAGAGCGCACAGATTTAATATATAGATATAATAATAAGTAGACAGTGTTGATAAAATGACTAAAAAATGAATCCTACATTTTTATAGCATTTATTTCTTAATTAATTATCTAAATGTAGCTGAATTTCTTTTTGTCATTTTGAAGATGAAGTAGTCAATCTAACAACCCATCTTTGGAGGAATAAGAATTCAAGATTGAGAAACCTAAACCAAAACCCCAACAACAAAAAAAATGCAGCTTTTCTTTCTTATTTAACCACAATCTCGACCAATTAATCATGATGAACCAATGACAAAACCTCTGTAATGAACTCCTATGTCACCCCTCTTGTTATCTCCATTGTTGGCATAGTTTGTTCTACTGTGGCAATGGCTGTGTACCTCTGCATAATCCTCTTGAGGCAAGTCGTTAGAACTCACAATGCACAAAGAATCCTCTTGAGGCGTGTTGTCAGAACTCACAATGCACAACGCAGGGACAACACATCTTGTGTAAAGAGTGAAGGGATCCAACAAGAAATCCTTAACAAAATCCCAGTTTTCTCAATCTCTACAACACAAACATGTAGTAGTAGTGCCATTGCCATTCATTTGAACCAAAATATTGAATGCTCCATTTGCCTTGGACAGTGGGAAGATGAGGATGTGGTGCGGTTGTTGCCTTCTTGTAATCATGTTTTTCACAAATCCTGCATTGATGCATGGTTCATGCACCATGCCAATTGCCCAGTTTGTCGATCACCAGTCACTTCTGACTGTGAGTTAGCGTTGCCAATGGCTTCACAAAATGCTGATGCCTAAAATTTCTCACCACATATGTGCATATTAATTTCTGTATAGCTTTGCATGCATTTTATAAGCTTTTTTAGTTCTCCCCAATTTTGTTACCTAGGATTTTTAGGGTTCTTCACAAGATTTTGAATTTCAGGGAGGTTTGTCACTTTATTTATTTTCCGTTTTGATGGTTAAAGATTTTAGAGTTGGAGTGATTTGGATCCAAAATCAAGACAATTGAGACTTTTTCAAAACTAGAATCTAGAAATAGAGTAAGCATAGACAACTTCATTGGAAGAAAAATGAAAAATAAAAAATGGATTGGAAAAAAACAAAAGAACAAGACTAATGGAAATAAGGGCACGCTTTATTTTGCATTGAATCCTTAAAATCACGTTGAAATATCGATTGGCATATTTAATAAATATTTACACATGTTTGGTTTAATGTTGAAGAATTTATTTTAGGTCCAGAATTGATTTCAGGTTAAAATAAATTTAGATAATGTTTTTGTTGTATCAGAAAAATGTATGTTAATTATTAATTCACTCACTCCTATAACAAAAGCGTTTCAACCTAAATCACAAAGTGTTAAAATTAATGTAAATCAAAATCTTATTTTTATAAAATCTATAAATATTAAGTTTTTTTGATTCGATAACACTAATTAATAATTATATAGAAAAGTTGTGTGATTTATTACATATTTGTCATAGTGTTGCTTTCTATACTAGTTTTTGTTCCAAGCAGTATAGAAAAACTTCTGATATTTGCGAAACTACCATTGTGTCACTTTCTATACCTAGTAAATGATAACCACTACAAAAACATGGTATAAAAGAACTTTTCTATACTAGTGTAACCGACACGGCATGAATGATTTTTAAGTAGTTATTGCAATCATATAAGCTTTCTTTTATTTTATTTTAGCTTAACTGTTCCAAAATTGGGGGAAATATAGATAGGTTGTTCAATACAAAAATTGAGAGACAAATTGTATTTACAAGTCAAACACTACGAAAAATAAGATAATTGCATTACATTTATTAATTCTTAAGACACTCAAATATATGTGATCATTTTCCTAATTATTTAAAAATGATTTAAAATAGTAATTAGGAGAATAGGCTTCAGTTCTCTATATAATCAAAGTTTATTCAACTATATACTTCGGTTCTAAAATAACTTATATGATTTGGTTCTAATAATAACTGAAGTTTATTCTTTCATATATGTTTTAGTTTGACCTATAATTGAAATCTATGATTGATTTTCTTTTAATATTTTTTGTTTCAGATTTGATTCCTGCTTATAAAACCAACCTAGACAAAAATAAAACAATCAAATATAGTTAGACAAAAACCAGATACAATAATATATAGATAACAAGTTTGAAGTCTATACTGGTGCAACTATGAGTTTCTGGTTAACCTAGAACTAAAGTGTATACTTTGACACCTAAAAGTAAAATCTTTCATAACTTGACATTTTTGAAAATATTTGCATAACTATAAATTTTAGTTGTATGATAACCGAAGCATATAAAATAATTCGATTTTTTTAGAAACTAAAGTTTATACTTATACAATTAAGATATAAAATTTTGTTATTTTAAAACTTATAAACATACATATATTGTAAAAAAATTCATCTCATTTTTAAAGGTTTAGGTTTTTGTTTTAATATAAAACTTATTAGATGAAATGAAATAATCATTTTCACTAGTGCAGTATCTAAGCAAAAACCCTCCATATACAATATGTAAAAGCTATACTAACAATCAAATTGAACATCTTAATTATCATAATGGATTCGAACAACTCCCACATAATCCATATTCTTGTTTTGAAGTTGATAGCGTTATCACCTAAATTTAATTATTCATTCGTTGTGTAGATTTATCAATTAAGGATAAAGGTAGGTAGATAGATCTTTGAGTTTTTTTTGTCTTTAAGTGAGGCTCCAAATTTCCAGCGCTGCTACCTAACTACTTCGTCTCTTTGTCCCATAAAATAAAAATGGCATTGTGGCATTGATTTTAATAATCAGAGAAAAAGTGAGTACGCAGTGATGAAGTATAAACTAAAGTTTTTTGTGTGGCCAGGTATAAGCAGAACTAATCATTCAGATTTGTGAGAGTTGGAGGGTTAAAAGAATGAGTGAAAGAAGGAAAGAAATTAACGAAGGAATATAGAGAAAAGCAGAGGGCGTATTTTTAGGAGGTTATGTAGGGCAAAAGGAGAGAAAGTGAGGCCAACTGATTGAGCTCTCCAAAATTGGCAATGATAAATAGAAAGTTAATTTGTCCCCATTACTTTACATGCACACAAATTAATAAGTAAAATAAAATACACTAAAAAATAAAAAGCTATGGTTATCTTTATGTAAACGACCCATGTGGATGGTGGGCCATTGAAAACTATAAAACGGACTTCCCAAAGACATGCCTTTTTATTCCTTAATTACGCATACACCCACAACAATTAAACATTAAACAAATTGCATTATTGAATCTTCTTCATAAGACCCGAAAAGAGGGAACTTTCCTATATACCCCTTCTTTCCTCTAAAGCCTCCCATATATTTTTTATTGAAAAAATTTATAATCACGAAAGAGGGCTGTATTATATATTAGAAGTAAAAAAAAAATATATTATATATAAATTTATGTGGTGAGGAGATGAAGTTGAATATTGGAGAATATATGAATAAGCATCCTTAGGAGGCAAAGGGTGCCCTATGAGGAATTCCTTTTCTTCTCCTTGCGTTTGAAGGAGGTGTGACTTGATACATGTCTTGTGTTGAACCTTCACGCAATCCTTCTTCTTGCTGATTTGATGAGACTGATCCTCTTGAAGTTGATGTGGTGGTAGTGGTGGTAGTCTCCATTGTCAATTCTTCATTTCTACCATCCAAAGCAAAGCTTGCATCCCCATTTTTCTTTATTCCTTCAAGCTAGTTCAATCCCACAATTAAAGTATATCATTCAATTAAATGATCACATTAATGATATCTCACGCCATGTTCCCAACCATATATATAAATAATCGCAAAACTCGTGCTTTGTTTAACTATAATTATGATTATGACTATTAAAATATTTTTATGCGAGGACATGATGAATATTCAAAAGTAGAGGGAATATAATTCTGATGGTGAATGATGGCGATGGGCTTTCAAATGTAGGTGATGATGTATGGGTGGTGGGTGTTATACCCATATGATGAGGATGATTGAATTGTGAATGATGTGCATGTTGATAATGAAATGAACAATACGGCAAAGATTAATAATTGTAGTAATAATATTTCACCTTACATCCCAAAGAACAGAAGCGAAATGGGTCCAAGAGGCTCCTTCCACAAATCTCACAAATGTGAGCTACTCCTTTCCCAGATTTCGGTTGTGGCCTCACATTCAAGAACAAAACTCTAGCACTGTTTATCACATATGTCTGCACTCCACTTATGTCCAACACCCTCTGAATTTCAGCCACCCTCACTACATCATGATACGAAGATCTTCTTATCTATATCCATCAATAAACAACAGCCTCACAAATTTTCAAAAACATTATATATTTCATATAATTAAACTCACAAATATATAACATATATCCACCTACCTGAATTACTCGATGATCTTTGTGTCGAGAAGAACGGCAATAAAAACAGAAGGCTTCGCCATTGCAATCTAGACAAAACATGTTACATTCACTCCTCGCTGCGTCTGCGTGAATTCGACATACATTGAAGAAAGGTGTGTGAAGAAGTTGTTCCAGCCATGGAGGTACCAGAACTGTGTCCTGTTCAAATCCCATTGTCGAAAAAAATGGACATTTTGTAAACCTCGTCAATTTAAAGACATAAACAGAATCTATGACTATGAAATAGATAAATATACCATTGTCGGTAGATATGGATAATATTAATAATGTGGGTCGATGGGTGAGTACAGAATGTTCGAAAGCTGAAGGGGTTCGGTTTTCATTCACTTGTTCAAAAAGAAAAACGCAGATGGTGAAGATGAAAATGGCGAGGGAGAGAAAGAGCGATGAGAATGATAAACGGCCTTCGACTTAGAATTCAACTACACAACAACGCTAAAGAGTGTATAAGGACAAAGGGTGATTAAATAAATAGGAGAATATACCGATGAGATTGAAAGATAGGACCCGGAGAAGATCACAGCCGTTGGATGTTTGGGGATGTGTTTGGCGCTTACGCTACTTTGGATCTTCTTTGCGTCTAAGGTTGCACGATACAATATATACCTACCCTAGATGTATTGTAGTACTCATTCATCATCCTACATGCCATACTTATCCACGTGTCGTTATGTCTATGGTCCATCACAGATTGGTGGCTCCCATCCTCAAGGAATCTTCTGCCTGCTCTTTCTAAAATATTGTCAAGGAAAATGTTTTCTTCAAAATATATTTTTATTTTATTTACTATTTTTATTAAAAAAATTAAAAGTTTAAAAAGTAAAATAGTTAATATAAAAAGTTCGTGAAATTTTATTCAATGTTAAACTAATAATACCTGTTATAAATCCTGCTATTAATTATATACTTTACACGTGTTTCTTTCGATCGTTTCATATTTTTTTATTCTTTTCTGATGTTTGTGTATAAAATGACGTAATAACGAGAAAAAAATGATAAAAATATTATTTTGTAAAGTGGGACTATAACTTTTTATTTACACACAACATTTTTTAATTTTATTTAACATTTTATGAGTATCTTTTTATTTGTTTTTATAATCTTATACAAAAATAATTATTTTTAGCTGGAGTTATATTTAGCATTTCTGACCGCTAAAAACATTTCTTGCAGTTTGCTATTTTTCTAAAGTCAACGTCACTCAAAAGATTATTTAGGATTTTTAGCAATCTCCGAAATAGTGCAACTTACAAACAATTAAGTCTCTGGTATTGGCCAGTATTTGAAATTCTGATATTTTCTAGAGTTCGAAACCTTTTATGGCAGAATAAACTTTAAATATTTTTTTATTAAGGTTTTCTATTTCATTTGTTTCGTATTTTTTAATAATACATAAGTCTTGAAATTAAAGAAAAATTATTAAATATACTTTTAGTTTCTTAATTTTTAGTGAAATTAAAAATAGTTTTTAATCAAAATTTTGATTTAATTTAATCTTTCAAATTTATAAATGTGTGAATAAAAACTAAATTTTATTAAATTTGTTTGACATTTCAAATATATTTTACGATAACATTTCAAGTGTATATCAGTTCACACTAAAACATAAATGTATCAAATAATATAAACAATTCAAATGTTATCATAAAATACATTTAAAACATTAAATGAACTTAACAAAATATAATTAGAAAAAATAAAATTCACATAGCTGTAAAAATAAAAAATTAAATTAGTTTAAAATTTTGAAAATAAACTAATTTCAATTTTTACTAAAATTTAATAACTAAAAATATATTTAATCTAAAGAAAAATTATAAAGGCAAGCAAGAATTTATAAATGTGGGCTTCTTTATTAACTTTCATTTGATTTCTCAAGCTGGAAACAAACAAAGGTTTAAAAACCCTCCTTATGCGTATAAATTACTAGAGGTTTCATAACCTCAGTTAAAATTAAACTATCTTGTGGTCATGCTTTGTTCTTTTGTATATACAAAAATTGAATTATTAGATTTATGTGGTTTAAATTGTCTTTTTAATATTCTCAATATTGTTAACAACATTATTCTAATTTTTTTATTATTTCCCTTTTTTTATCAATTGTTATTCCTTTATAAAAACATTTATTTAAAATAAATACATATATGTATACATAGAGAAGGGAAGTATTAAATATAATTTTTTTAATTAAATTAACTTATGTATAAACTGAATAACTTCTCAAAATTACTATGTTTAATTTGATGATTGATCACCTTGTGTGAGGAATATTACATTGAATAAAAATATTACCAAAACTAATAGAAATTACAAATATTATTTATGTTGACATTTTTATGATAATTAAAAAATATAAAATTAATTTAATTTTTATCAGTTATTATAATTATATAATAAAAGTACTTTTAATTTTTAACACGACCACTTTTATAAATAATTTATATAGCTTATGAAAACTAAAAAGTAATTAACAAAGATAAAGATAGACAAACATAAAAAGAAGTTACAAAAATTAATTTTTATTATTAATTGTGATAAATAGTCTTGATGAAAAATAGTACAATTAGAAGAAGAAAAAAAGTATATTTTAATAGAATTAGGAAAGTTTTGCTTTCTCCTTAATTTCTGATGCATTTATGGCCATTAGGCCCATTCACTTCTATCAATGTTTTCTGTTTTGCACTCTTATTAATGTTTTCGTTTATTTTATTATTTTAAAAATTAAATACTCATTATAGTGCCAACATGATTTTGACGTCTTTGATTACTTTTACATAAGATAAGCCAACAAAGAAAGAATGAAAGAAAAAAAAAAAAAAAAACTCTCTTTAGTCTTGAAGAAAAGATCGAGGATTTTTCACTATAGTTAATTTTAAATAAAAATTACTCAAATAAATAAATTTAAATGTTTTTTCTTATATGGATAAAGATAAGATTTTACTGTAGAAAGATCGAAAATGTATGACATAATGTCAGAAAAAATTGTGTGGGTTAAATACTATTTTGATTATGTTTAATTATTATTTTTTAAAGTAAACTGAATTTTTTTAAGAATGATAACATTTTAATGTGATCTGGTTTGGATTAAAATCATGCAGGAATTGTGAAATTAATTTAGTTTGATTTGACCTGAAGTAGTTTGTATGATTTCAAAATTAATTTATCTAAGGGAGTTTTTCAGCGGTAAATTTTAGTAAAGTGTATCAAGTTTTAGGTTATAAAAGTATATCTATGAAAAAAAATTTTAAATCCAAAAATATTTTAATAATTTTAGAATTTAATTTAAAATAAAAAAATAAAAGATAGTTATCAAAAATCTTGATTGGTCCATACGAGAGAAATTATTAATTTTTATTATATATTTTTTGAAGGGCAGTTGTTTTTTAAAATAAAAGGTAGTTGTTTCTTTTAACCCAAACAGGTTTTATAAATCCAGATGGGTTCTATAAACTCATTTGAGTTCTATAAACCCTAAAAGGTAGTTGTTTTTTTAAAAAAAAATAAAAATAAAAAGTAGTTGTTTTTTTAACCCAAACAAGTTTTATAAACTCAAACGGGTTCTATAAACCCTAAACCCTACACCATTATATTTTTTTAAAAGGTAGTTGTTTTTTAAAATAAAAAATAAAATAAAAGGTAATTGTTTTTTAAAATTAAAAATAAAATAAAATCTAATAACTTCTCTCACCAGGAGTTTTAATAACTACCTTCTATTTTTTTTATTTTAAATTAAATTTTAAAATTATTAAAAGATCATTGGATTTAAAATTGGTTTTCTTTCTTAACTGAGACATTTTTGTAACCTAAAACTTGAAATGTACCAACTGAAAAACCCTCTTACGTAAATTAGCAAACCTTTGATTATATATATATATATATATATATATATATATATATATATATATATATATATATATATATATATATATATATATATATATATATATATATGGGTTTGTTAACACGCGTAGGCCTGTTTTTCATTTGGTACGTTTTAACAATGTGTATCGAATTATAGTAGACAAAAATACCCTCATTTATCATGGATTCTAAGTTTTAAGGTCAAAGATATTTAAATAATTTTCATTCTCAAAACTAAAAAAAATACCCAAAACCCTTGCTCATTTCCCTCATTCCTTTCAACCCTTTCTCTTTCATCTCTAACTCCAACATTTTCTCTGTCGTCCCTGCTGTTGTCCCTATTGAAAAAAAAGATCAGAAACCTTACCAAAAGTTTATTCTAAACGCCTGCAGAAGTTGATTTAGTGATAAAAAAGGGACATAAAGAAATTAAAGAAATAGGTATAGAAGAGCTCCCTAGGAGTACAATTCTTTTAATTCTAGGTTGTAATCTTACATCATGTATACCATACCAAAAGAGAAAGGAAAAAGAAACACTTTGTGTAAAGGGAAAAGGATAATAGAGGGAAATATCTTGTTCTTTAAAAATATAATGAAATGTGATGTAGATGTGTAAATTATGTATGAAAATTTAATTGATTTATGAAGGTTTTATTTACATGATTTAATTTAAAAATGAAATTTAATAATAATAAGAAGGGAAAATATATAACACATCCTCCAAATGAACGAACAGAACAAAGTACGATGTCGTGGGTTGTTGTGTGTGGCTGAGGGAGACTATGGAGACGAGAGAGAAACAAATTGGATAACTGAGGAAGGTGGATTAGGATTAGGCAAGGGTTTCTGATTTTTTTTTTTCAATTGGGACAACAGTAGGGATGATAGAGAAAATGTTGGAGTGAGAGAGATGAAAGAGAAAAGGTTGATAGGAATGAGGGAGGTGAGGATGGGTTTGGAGGTTTCTTTTTTTTTAGTTTTGAGAATGAAAATTTAAATATCCTTGACCTTAAAACTTAGAATCTATGATAAATGAGGGTATTTTTGTCTACTATAATCCAATACACATTGTTAAAACGTACCAACTGAAAAACAGGCCTACGCGTGTTAACAAACCCCATATATATATATATATATTACCGTGATTTCATTTAAAAAAGTTTGAAATATATATACTTTTACCGTTATTTCATTTAAAAAAGTTTGAAATTATATCATTCACTCTAACACTTCCTAAAAAAAGTCATTTCAGGCAATTACAACTTATTCATAAAATATATAAAATTTACCAACTTTTATACTTTTTGTTTAAAATTACACCTGTATTAAAATAAACCTAAAATACAACGTTATAAAAAAATATTTTTAGATCATAAACTGTTATTTAAAAAAAATTAATTACCAAATAAAATTATAATAAGATAAAATATTTAGGTTGCTTCAACTGGATTCATATACTTTTATTTGTTTAGTAAATAATAAATAATTAATACATTATTTCTTCTATTTATTTTTCTTAACTACTTTCACGCTTATTTCCTTTAAATTTTTATCAGCGTAAATGGAAGTATTATCATGGCGTAATTAAAAGAATAAAATTAAGAAAAATAAAAGTTGTATATAATTATAGATATATAATTTTATGCAGATAGTTTTTTTATTATGAGTAATTATTTAAATTTAAAAAAGTAACTGATAAAAAGGTAATTTTTATAATGAGTAATTATTTCAATTTAAAATAATTATTAAAATGATAAAATTAAAAAATTAATTTTTATTAAAAAATATTATTTAAATTTAAAAAACTAATTAAAAAATTAAAATTAAAAAAAAAACACCAAAATGATGTATTATCTTTATAATATAATTATAGATGAAAATTATTTTTCTCACTATAATTAACTTCGAATCTATAATTATATATTTTAGTTTATTTTGGGTGATGGATAAAAGTTACAGGCCCTAAAACCTTGTTTTCAGACAGTGTGAGGTTAATTTTATGAGTAGCATTACATTGTGCATAATGTGGACAAAATATCATGTCATGATGGATTGGGCTAACTTTATATTGTCTTAAATCCAATCGATGTCTGCAAAGCAAATAATGAATAATTTCTTTCTTCTTTCATTGTACTTTCTCTTTCTCTTACTATCATTTTGTTTTTTTTTTTACTATCACTTTAGTTACACCTTGTGAATCTACGGGCTAAAAACAATAAAAAATTTTAAATTACTCAACCTTTGCTGGGTAACAAATTACAGGAAAAGAATAAATGAAAATAATTTGGTAAAAATACTTTTTAAGATAATAGATCCACTACAAAAAAAAATTATGCTAAGAGATTATTGTGTGAAATTAACATGATTTAGGATAATAATAATAAAAGTTTTAATTTTTTATTTTTGAAAAATATCCAAATTATAATATATTTTTCATTTTTCTTTCCACAGTTTTTACATACATCTTTTTAAAAAAATTTTACACTTAGATTTTTTTCCCAAATTCGAAAACCACATATATACTTAAAGCGTTAGTTTTCCAAAGGCTTAAACCCTCTATTGGTCCTAATATTTGTGTGAAAATTTCAGTTCGGTCCTCAAGTTTTGAACTGTCTCAATTGGGTCATAATTTTTGTAAAAATGCACACATTTTACTCCAACCGTTAACTGATTTCAAACGGCGTTAAGTTTAGCTGACGTGGTATGCTGACGTGTTGGCTTAATCCCTTCTTGGTCCTCGTATTTGTGTGAAAATCTCAGTTCAGTCCTCAAGTTTTGAACTGTCTCAATTGGGTCATAATTTTTGTAAAAATGCACACATTTTACCACAATCGTTAACTGATCTCAAACGGCGTTAAGTTTAGCTGACGTGGTAGCCAGAGGACATGCTGACGTGTATTATTTAATCATATGAATTATTTTTTAAAATAAGCAGTGTTTCACGTGGCACAATGTCTATTATTTAGTTTATTTGAATTAGGGATTTTATTCATCTATCTGAGAATCAGGGATTTTACACAGATTATCTCGTCGGCTCAAAAAATAAAATCACCGGAAAACTCGCGTAACCAGTGCAACTAGTCTCACAGCCTTATCTGCAAATGAACCAACTTGGTAACCTATAGGTTTATCACCAGCCTTTAAGCTATTTATTCCACTGATAGCAGAAGATAACTGTTGGTAAAATGTGTGCATTTTTACAAAAATTATGACCCAATTGAGACAGTTCAAAACTTGAGAACCGAACTGAGATTTTCACACAAATACAAGGACCAAGAAGGGATTAAGCCAACACGTCAGCATACCACGTCAGCTAAACTTAACGCCGTTTGAGATCAGTTAACAGTTGGTGTAAAATATGTGCATTTTTACAAAAATTATGACCCAATTGAGACAGTTCAAAACTTGAGGACCGAACTGAGATTTCCACACAAATATTAGAACTAAGGGAGGATTTAAACCTTTTCCAAATTCATATAATTTTGTCACTTCCTTTTTTTAATTCTTTCATTCGTTTTCTTTTCTTTTATTTTTCCTTTCTCAACATTTCATTTCTTAAGAAACAACTACACGAGGAATTTAGGTGTTCTTGACCTTAGAGAACATGGAAAGTAATATCAATCATTAAGATTATCTTTAGATGTGAAAATATATTAGATTAAGTTGAACAAAGATCTTTCTTCTTGATGCAAGTTTCTAAGATTGAATCTCCGTAAGATTACTAAATAATCTTGTTGCAAGAGAAATTTGCATAAGATTATTTATAACTTTATATTAGAATAATTAATTTTGCATATTTGAATTGAAAGTATTTGAATGTTGTTGTATTCATTGAATTTGTCACAATTGTTTCTAAACATATAAACTAAATTTAACATCTACTCCACTCAATATATATCTCTCTACATGTACTTTTTATCCAAATAAAAATAATTTTAATATATATCTCTACATGTACTTTTTATCAAAATAAAAATAATTTCAAAAACTAACTACCAATCTACTTGCTAAATCCTTGTGAATATGATAACTCTCATTCAATTTAACTACAATTTATTTGATGCATTTACCAATAGGTCACTTAACTAAATAAATTTTTTAAGACTTGATATTGTGTTATGTTAGTGATTTTAAGACTTCATCTCTATGGATAAAATACCTTGTTTTCTTTTTAAGGAATAGTAATAGGAAAACAGTCTGATGATTAGACAAAACTAACTTCTCACATTTTTTTTCTTCTTATTTTACATATTTTCTGTTGTTTTTCTTTACTTTGGTTGATGTTGTTATTATACTATTATTTTTTTTCATAAGGTTTCTATTATTATAATAACAATTGTTGTATTACTGATTAAACGCTACGAATATTTCATTATCTATTTTAAGTGAAACCCCTCCTTTAATAATATATTTAAGTGAAATCACTCCTGTAATTTTAATAGTATAATAATTAATATTGATTAATTAAGGGAGTTAAAGAGTAAGACCAAACTACGTCTTTTAATATAAATTTGTAATATAACAATTTATTGCATTAAAATTGATTTTGTTAAAATTATTTTAAGTGATAAAAAAAGCTCATAGTTAATTTGAAACCGACTTTGGCAAAAGTGAATGGGCCAGGCCGGAGCATTTCGAGGGGCCCAGCAAAAGTCAGCCCAGAGCCCGTAAAGGTTTTTATGTCTAAAACTTAAATGAATCAAACTAAATTCAAAGAAGGAACTAGTTTGTTCCCACATTGCGAAGTTTCCTTCTCTCTGAAATTTCGAGGGTTTCTGTTAATTCTTCGTTTGGTGGATCAGCAATTCGGGAGCAGTTAGCCATGTTCAGATTCTGGTAATTCTTCTCTGCTCCCCTGAAACTCCAATTCGTTAAATTTTATCTACGTGCATCTCTCTTGGTTTAGATTAACGGAAAGAAATTGAAGGGGGAAAGGGATGCGATTAAATAGTTAATGTCCATTTTTTGAATTGAGAGCTCATTCCAATTGATTCCATGTTTTCAGCCATTTTTTCCGAACCGAAGAGTGATAAAAATGGATATTTCTTTCTCTGTTTCTTAGAAATTTATTGTTTTCTCCTTTAATTTCTTCAACCCTCCACCCTGCAAACTCCGTCGGAGGAGACCATGGATAGACAGCGAGTACTTTATTTTCCCACATGGCTCCATTAGGATTGCACGCCATTTCCTTAAGATTAGATTACATTAATTTGTTTTTCTTTAGCTATGAAGTAGAACAAGGATAATGATAATAAACTGAATTTCCAGCGTGATAGTGGTTAATAGCATATAAGAATTTCTGTCTTCCAATTATGCGCAGGGGATCACAAGAGCAACAATCACAGGATGGTTCCTCGCAGTCACAGTCGTGGTATCCACCATCAGTGGTAAGTTCACCAAGTTCGTCTAGGCCTGCTACACCGTCGGGATCTTCTTCTTCATTACCGCAAAGGCCTTCTTCTCATGTTCCACCCTCCGAAGCCGCTGGAATCATTGCTGTTTTGAAGGACAAGAGGTTTGAGTTTTCACAGTTTATTTGCTATTCATAATCGTGTTCTATCTGATTTTTCAGATGAAAAATAGTTGGAGGGGTGTTCTTAGTTGGACAACTAGTATTTTCTAGTTACTTTGAAGTTGTGAACTGTTCCTGCTTTTGAATATGCTGATCTTAATTGTTTTTTCTTCTCATTATAAATTGCAGTGTTGATGAGTTGCGGAAGCTTTTATCTGACAAAGATGCATACCAGCAGTTTTTACATTCGCTTGATCAGGTCAAGATTCAAACTAATGTAAGTTTCATATCTTCACTCCAATTTCTAGTGGTTTTTTATTGAATTCACTGTAGTGCCACGGCCTTGGGTGCCTGGTCCTGGCTTTTTTCACTTCCACCCTAATGAAAATTTTCATTTGGTCTATTGATAAGTGGTTTGAAAAGGTTGGGGGCTGTCCATAGTTTACTTAAAAACGATTTTCTTTTCGATGTTCTAATTTTGCAATCAATACTTCAGAATTTTTGTTCCTTTGTACTACACTAAGATGGAGTTCAGTTGCATGCAGCATTTCTCGGTGTCTGAGAGTGTGAATATTACTGATGTACTTGTTAAACTCTTGAGTTAACTCTTAAGCTATTATAGAGTACTATTCTAGGTAAAAAAAATGAGTTAACTTCCTATCAAACACTTTTTTGGGAAAACTTTGGTGAACTCGTGTAAACTCTCAAACAGTGTTTTACCTGACTCAAATGATTTAAAGAATAATTGAAATAAAAACAATTTCCTCATCAATTAGATATTTTAATTTGATACCCGAGACTACACAATGCTTTAAGTATCATGTCAATAATTAAAAATGAAAGCTGATGGCCCAAAGTCAAAACATGTTTTGTCTTGCAAATAAGGCACAGATTGCTAAAGTAAAAGTAGATACTAAACTGTTATTTAGGTTAGTATTTTCTAATCCGCTAGATGCAACCGTACCTGAGTGGAACAAAAGTTAGAACTGCAGTTTGGCTCAATTTTCCTACTCCACTCACTGTTTTCTGCCATTTTGACCAAAAACCTTCACGCCTAAGCGATGACCCTTGCGGACTGAGGCCTTGGAGTACTTCTCCAGATTGTGATTGTTGCTTTCAAGTCCAATTCATGCCCCAAAATGATTTGTTCTTCAATTTGTATTACCAGCTTCTTGACTCGAATTATTTTCATTGTATTGAGAATTGTGTCATACTGATAAGCATGATTAAACGTGCTGATTATAAAGCTTAACATCTGATGACAGTTGATCTTCTTCCTACGCAAGTCCAACTTTTTCGATAACTCTTAGAATTTTACGATTTTACACATTAGAAGAGATTGAAGAATCCTGAACCGCAGTCATGTTTGGGTTGGTGGATTGTGTCCAAATGCATAAGTATGGTAGGATTTTGTGACTTGGCTAACTCAGGAAGTAGACGTAAAATAGCAGCATGGTAGAGCTGTGTAGTCAATAATTCATTTAAATGAAAATCAGCCTAAACTCATAAACCCATCAGAGATTAAACCTGGTCTTAATTGTCACGCTGCATTTAAAATGGGTTCTGTGTGATTGTTAGATGTGAAATTTGACTCTTGTAATTGGGTGTGATTCCATTCTTTTGCCACTGGATGCATTTGTTGTTGTTACTGGGTGTTTCTGCCATTGCCTCTTCCTGAAACCTTAATTCCGTTGTTTCGGAATGGCCTTAATCTTGTTTATGCGCTTTCAACTGGTGGTGCTGTAGATAGGTTTGAATATAATTTTCTTATTTAATTGAATATTCTTCAAACGTGTTGCCAAAAAGTGTGGTAAGTGACTTGTATCTAATTATTTATTTAATGAAAATGAAAAAGAAATATTAACATTTTCTATCTGACCAATATTTATGTTACTGTAAGACAGATGTCTTTAAATTCGTAAGTTTTCTTTTTAATAGTTTAAATATGAATACTCTATTGTTTTATGTTAAATCAAGGGTTGATTGTTCAGTCAAAATGCTCCTAAAAAATTTTAGAAAAATTAAAATTTTGCATGTTTTGAAGGGTATGTAATTTAAAAGATAAGATACAAAACGAAAAAAAAATAATAAATGTAATAGTGATGTGGGATATTGACTTTTTATTTTGGCTTATTGACCTGATCAGCTGAAAGATGAACTTTGCAAGGAGAATTTGCAGCTTGCAGGTGAGATATTTAACTTTTTTTATTTGATATGTTGCCATTAAATGGTCGGCCTGCTGTTAAATTGTTGTAGAGCCTAAACTATTGCCTTCTACAGAGGAAAATCTTCAAAAGGAGCCTCGTATCATGGAACTTAGGAATCAAGTAAGAACACAATCCTATTATTAGTTTGATTTTTCTTTCGAACAATTGCTGATTATTAAAGTTACTTCTTCCTCCTATGGAAACAGTGTAGAATAATTCGGACAACTGAGTTAGCTGCCGCTAAAGAGAAACTAAATGAGCTTGAGAAGCAGAAAGAAGAAATGTTGAAACTGAATTCACCATCGTCTCTTGTCCAGAGGATTCAAGGTGCGACTTAAAATTGTAGTTTGCAACAATAGTTTTGGTTATATCAATTTTATTACTATTGAGACAAAGGGTAGGTCTATATATGATAAACCATATAATATTTGCAGAGTCTGCGAATAAGACTGAAGAGGAATCTGACAATCTACACCAGCATTTCCTTGACGGAGAGATCGATCTTGGGGGTTTCTTGCAAAAGTACAAGAAGCTACGTACCACTTACCACAAAAAGACTCTCATACATCTTGCTGCTAAAACATCAACTGTATGAGCGCCAATTAAAATATTAAGAAAGTAACTTGTATTGGCAAGTACATATTTGATTTTTGATTCATTATTGTCAATAGTTGATATTGGTAAAGGATACTTGCCACCTATTATACAAAGTTGCGGTCGCTGGGATACAGCAATCTACTATTAATGAGATTCTTCGTATATGTACAGCCTGTGATTGTTCATTCCAGTCACATTCTCGAGTGGTTTCAACGCCAGAGATGAGGTATGTACTCGTATGCAGACCTTCAACACTATTTGTATGAACTCAGTACATGCCAAGATCACCATCGCTGATATAGGATTTTACTGTTGTGTTGTAAAATATAAAACGAATTCTCGTATTCTTTGGGAGCAACTACAAGTTTATCAGAAACTATTTTATGTTAAGCCCTTGCCAACATTTTTCCCGATTCTTCATTTTCATTCTTTTTGTTATGATGGATACACCAAGATGAGAAAACAAAAGGAAAGAGCCTTCAATAAAGTTGTGATTGTGAAATTTATTTTGGACATGAGAAATGCTCATTTTATATTTGTACGAAGGAGCACAAATAATTTTTTTCGCCGTTGTCATCAAATTTTAGGTTGAGATACACATCTGTTGCAAAAGTAAATAAGTGATAAACAATAATAATAATTTGTATTGAAATTAAGCAGAGTGAGTGTGGCCATTAATTAGTAGTAGCCTCCTGGACCGTGGTGATCTTGAGGTTCAGAGTCAGAGACCTCAGTGTCTGGTTTATCGCACATAGGAGTGGTGTAATAAAAATGGTTGAGCATGTATTTGATGAAACTGCGATACATTGATGTAGGATTGTTGAGCTTGACACCAGACTTTCCACCACCGAAGTCAGTGGGGATGTTGCAAACGTTATCTGGAGAAGACACCAACCTCACGGAGCATCGTTTTGTATCCAATTCCTTGCCATAGACATACTTTTTCACACTCAAGCCGTATTGCCCTAACTCATCTGTTGTGTCACTTGTATAGTACACAACCCTGCTTCTCTTGTCCATGCATGTTAGGGACACCTTAACTCCTGTCAGTACATGCGGTAAATATGAATATGAATATGCGATGTAGGAAAATATTAGAATGATATTTGCCACAATACCTTTCATAGGTCTGTCACCATTAACCCATTCGTTCCAGCCCTGGGTGCAGTCCTGGCACATCACTTTTCCACCCACGTAAATCACTGCTGATTCATCCAAAGCTGAGGAGCAACCCACCAGCAGTGAGGTAATAATGATCATCAAAGCTCTTGGAAATCCCATCTCTTCCTCTCTCTCTCTTTTGATTCATAGGGATATATGGCTGAAAGAAGTAAATATATATAACAAGCCATGTGGTTGAATTTTTGACAAAAGTGGAAGGGCACTACTACACTATCCGCTTATGACGTGCACCCCACTACCCTACTGCAACATTAATTTATCATATGAACTGATTATCATATTGATTAAGGCTAAACATTTTCCATTTTCTATTTATTTATAGAAATGGAGTAAAATTGACGAGTCTAGTTAGGATTATTGCTTTGTTTTATGTTTTAAAATTTAGAAAATGAAGATGAAACTTATGTATGACCATCTACAGAGACGAATTTAATACCTTGGGAAACGGATTGACAAAGAATAATTTATTAGGGACAGAGATTGTTACAGCACTTAGACGATGATTAAAGTCAAGTGATGAATGAGTTGATACGTCATCCATTGATATAAGATTCAAATACAAAGAAAACTCATTCTCTTTCATAGATGCTCTGACTTCATTTAATAATATCCAAGTTTTTTTTTTTGAAGAAGTTTCTTTAATAACTTTTTTTTTTTTACAATGTATACATGAGAGGTTGTGATTGGTTCGTTTCAAATAATTTTTTAAAATAAATTTAAACAGACCAATAAAATGATGACATATGTCCTATTGTCAAAAAGTTGTTAAAAAAGAGTTGTTAAAATATCATAGTGCAAAATTTTTTTACAATAAGATAATATGACTATTTATAGGAGAAATGTTATTTGTTTCTTGTCTTCCATTATTCATGCCCCTATTTCTTATTAGACTTAATAAACCTAAATAAAAAAAAAATAGTATTGGTACATACTTTTACAAATGAAAAAATACAATAAAAATAAACTTTTAATTTCTGAAACTTACACTTAAACTTTAATCTATTAGCAAACATTTTATTTATTTAAGCTTTAAAACTAATTAAGATATTTCCCGTGTACTCCAAGTAAGGCCGCCGTGATATGTTATAGTAAAATTAAAAAAGAAAGAAAAACACTCTAGACTACTTTTAGCACCGATGGAAAACCAAAATTATTTATATGTATAAATAAAGAGATTGCATATTTTTGTGTTTTCACCTTCGTTATACTGTTTTATCCTTTAATTAGAACTAGTCATTAGTATCCTTTAATTATTCTCTAAATTACCAAAACTTTATTTTTTTAATAACTCTATAAATCGCTTAATATGTATATTTTTTCATATCATCATATCAAATTAGTTGTATTAAACTTTTGAAAGATAATAATCATAATTACTTTCACCATCAACCACGCCACTATGTTAGGAGCAACCTTATATTATCTTCTATGTCTGCATTCGTCTTCATTTGACGGCACCCCTTCCTCTTCATATTATTAATTATGCCTTCGGTAAATTTTTATAATAATTATTGTTCATCATGTTAAAAATAACTTTTATGGTTTGCGAATACAAAAAGTTATTTATCGACATTTATCAAATATCAATTAAACTTCAAAAACACGAATTTAATTTAAACAAATTGGTGTTTAGGACAGAATTATGATTATGGATACATTAAATGATCAATTACACTTATCCAACACAAAAACACATTACGTGATAAATAAAAATAGGTGGAGCAGGTTGCATGGAAGGAATGCATGCACGATGTAGCTTACAACCAAAATAAGGAATAGATTGTTTGCATGGTGAAAGAAAGAAGTCGATGCCAATATCTCTATTAATTCCATTCCATGCATCGTAAAACAAAACCAAATAGATACAACATCAAAGAACCTTGTACCTGTCCAATTCCAGCCACAATAACCTGCGTGTTCCACCGGAAGAAGGGAGGAGAACGAGGAAAACACCACCACCAGGTTTCCTCCTCTCTCTTCCAATATCATACATACGTAAACTTACCCTAAGCTAAAACCTTCAACAATGAAGATCCTCCAGAAAGATTTCGCCATCAATCAAACCGGAACTGCGAAGCTCATGGCTGAAGAACCCGACGACGTGTGGGTCCTCTACAACCTCATCCTCCCCGGTGACGTCGTTTCAGCCGACACCACGCGCAAGGTTCACCACGATTCCTCCACCAAGAAAAACACAGCATCACGTGTCAAGCTCACCCTCCACCTCAAAGTCACGTGCCGAGACTTCCACAAAGACTCCTCCACCCTCCGCCTCCAAGGCCGCAACCTCCACCACAACCAACACGTCGCCGCAGGCTCCTTCCACACCCTCTCCCTCGAACCCAACAAACCCTTCCTCCTCCGGAAAAATCTCTGGCAAAACGACGCCGTCCAAACCCTCAACGACACCACCCGAAAAGAACGTACCAAATCAAATTCCACTTCCATTCCCGACCTTGCTGTCGTTCTTTTCCACCCGCACCGCGCCGAGATCCACCTCGTCGCAGAAGGAGACAATACGCACTGCACCAAGGTCGAAGCCTGTCCCAACTCCAGGAAAAACGGAAAAGTTTCTTCGTCCGTGTTTTTCCGCCGAGTGTTGGCGGCTTTGGTGAAGCGCGTGGATTTCAAGGTTTTGAGGGGCGTTGTGGTGACGAGCGAGGAGTTTCGTGCGTTTGTGGTGTCGGAAGCGAGGAAGATGGGGATACGGTGGATCGAGGATAACAAGACGAGCGTGGCGGTCGTGGAGGATGGTGATAGTTTGGAGAAAGTTTTGAGTGATCCGGCGGTGACGGGGTTGGTGAAGGACAGCAGGGTTATGGCGTTTAGGGAGTTGTGGGAGATGGTGTGCAACGATTCGGGCCGCGCGTGTTATGGAGCCGAGGAGGTGGAGCGTGCGAAAGAAATGAAAGCGATTGAGACACTTTTGATTACTGATGATCTTTACAGGAACGAGGAAGTTGGTACGAGGCAGAGGTACGATGGTCTGGTGAAATCGGTGAAAGACGGTGGAGGAAAGGCTTTGGTGTATTCGCCGATGCATGTTTCGGCGTCGCAACTCTCGCAGCTCACCGGCGTTGCCGCCATTCTCCGGTTTCCTTTGCCTGATCTCGAAGTCCAAGATTGAAATGGTGCTAAATAATTTACTGTTTTAAGAAACAGGGTTGTGTTGTACAGATTAACTAGTTATAATTAATTTGTTGGTTTAATTTGGTTAGTTGTCGATTAACTAGTTAATTAATCTGGTGCTGAAGTCAGGGGAAAGTGGATTGTCCAAGTTACGTGTAATGATTTGGGTTTGTGTGGTGTGTATGTAATCACGTGTTGTATTTGTTGTTTACTTTGTGATCAGAAACTAGGAATGCATGTCAGTTCAAAAATAATTTTATTTTAGTATGAATAAATGACCAAGTCTTTTATTTTACCATTTAAATTAAAAAAAGAAAAGCAATCAAATATCACCACATTCTTGGTTGGATTAGATCCGACCTACATGCAAACAGATGTCAAATTTAAACCTAATTGAAGCACGCAAGCTGATCCTGAAACAAAGAATAATTTGTGAGGTTGTATGTGTATTATCCTGTTCCTTCTAATTAATGATATATTGCGTGAAATATGTTTTTAACGTGAAATTTTAATTTCTTGATATTTGAAATTTTGATATATTTTATTTTTCAAATTTTAAAAATAATAAATATAGTTTTTTTTTTAAATTAATAATATCTTAGACTGACGTTTAAACTAAAGTTTGTTTTGTTAAATTGATATAAACAATTTAAAAGCTATTTTGAAAAGTATTGAATATGTCAAAAAAAATTTCATGTAATTGAATTGGAAATATTATATTTTTTATTGTTAAAGTTTAGAACCAAATTATGTCAAATTAAAAATATATTTAATCTGATATATTTTGAGATTCTTGGTAAGATAAACTCAAAGCTATCATAATAAAGAAAAATGATATTTTAATACCAATTTTTGACACCATTTTGATACTGTACACATGTCAAAATGTGGTTGGACGATTTAAAATTTAAAAAAACTGACATAAGGACATATTTGAAAGAGAAAAACCAAAATTTCTTTTTTAATTTGAAATCATTCAACCACATTTTAACACGTATGTAGTATCAAAATAGTGTTAAAAAATTAGTGTTAAAATATCATTTTTCTTCTTTACCAAAAAACTTAAGAATCGCATATTCAAATTATGAAGAAGAATTAGTAAAAAGAAAATGCTTCATTTACCTTTTTTATGGTGTAATTTGATATCTTGAATGATGAGAAAGTTAGATAGAAACAAAAAAAATTGAACAACTTATATGGTAGAAGAAGATCCGTAAACTTTCTCATCATTCAATATTTATTAATAAAGGAAAAATATTTTTAATAATTTTTTTTAACAATTATCTCACGATGTATATGTTATAATTTATGATTAATTTGTTTTAAATATTTTTTTAAAATAAATTTAAATAAATAAATAAAATAATGATACGTGTCCTATCTAATGTCAACAAGTTGTTAAAAAATATTATTAAAATATCATCACTCATTAATTAATATGAAAGTGAAAAGTGTTTGATATAAGTCACAAGCAACGTAACATTATAGTCAATATAGTATTCTTAACGCGGACAAAAGTATATCAGCAAAAGAAATAATGCTTTTCAAAGCAACTAGTAGTGAAAATAGGAAAAACTATTTTTATTAGTGACTATGATTAGTTTGTTTTAAATATTTTTTTAAATATAAATTTAAATAAATTAAGTATTAAATAAGTTGTCATAAAAGTATTATCAAAATATTATTATCCGTGAAAATATGCATTGAGTCACATGATTTGAAGAAGAAAATTTTTGGTTTCCAAAAATATTACCAGTATTTGGAAGTTGAGGGATTAACATGGCCACATGAGTTGTTGCATAATTATGAATAATCAGAAAAGTAATAGAAAAAGGGAAAATAAAGAAGAAAGGAAAAACAGAAGATAGTCCAAGAGTTCAGAGCAGGAGGCAGTGGCAGTGCCACAGTTTTGCCGTGACAGTGCGTTACAACGGATATCCTTTCTTTCTTGGGTTCTGTTCCCTTCAATTTTCACCACATACAATAACCTATAACTAAACAAACATGCTTTTTTACAAAAATCTCACATCACCAACTTCGGTAATACAATAACAACTTACTCATTCTGTAACCAGGCTCATCAATATTTCACTATACTGTTATTTCATATATTTTAGAGATAAAATTATTTTAACAAAAGTTAACTTTTATGTTTAAAAAAAAAGAAAATAATAATAAAAAATAATGTCAAATGATAATATAAAAAACTGTTCCATATTAAATTTATATCTAACGTCACTTTCGATCTTTTTCCAATCTTGGTAATTGCCATGCTCTATAAATAACGTTTATTTTAATTTTATTTTAAAATAAATAACGTTTATTTGAAGATATAAAAGAAATAGAAATCATATGTTAACATAATATTATATGCATGAATAGGTATCATATACGAACATGCTTATTAGTAAATTATTGTAATTGAGATGACGATAATTATATTAGAAAATACAATTTAAAAAGTACACTGATAATAAATTCTATTAATTTTGGTTAATTTGCACTCTTATTATGAATAATGTATAATATAATATTATATTCGAGTTAAGACTTAACAAGTGAGAGAAAAGAGACCGGGTCTTTTACTCTCTCTCTTTATTGTTCGTCTCTGTAGAAGACTCAATGCACCAACTCCGTCGTGGTGGTCGCGATTGAAAGGAAGAAGAAAAAGAAGGCAGACAAAAAATGCGGGCCTCCGTTTGCCTGTGGCTCGCGTTAGCTACCGTCGCGTTGTCTGCGGCGCTGGTGCACGGCGGTTTGACGGGGACATTTCTTCCTCTGGAACGGGCCATTCCTCTGAACCAACGAGTGGAGTTAGAGTCGCTGAGAGCTCGAGACAGAGCACGCCACAGTCGAATCTTGCAAGGTGTCTTTGGTGGCGTTGTCGACTTCGCCGTCCAGGGAACCTCCGATCCTTACTTCGTTGGGTACGGGTAATTCTTTTTTTTCGCCTCCTTTCAAATTTCCCCGTGTATTTTTTCTTCTTCTTAATATTCCATTTTTTGTTATGCATTTTCTGTTTACCGTATTTGCAAGAAGAAGAAAGAAAGAGGAATAGCCGTAACGGATAGAGTATTTATTTGAGATCATTGTTTTATATTATGATAATGATATTAACGGCTAAGAAGTTTGAAACAGCATATCGCATGTACTTTTGAAGCTTGGGGCTAATCTTGGTTTCCTTGCTCAGGCTCTATTTCACGAAAGTGAAGTTGGGATCGCCTGCGAAAGAGTTTTACGTTCAGATTGATACTGGAAGTGACATATTGTGGCTGAATTGCATGACTTGCAGTAATTGTCCTCAATCTAGTGGGTTAGGGGTGAGAATTTATGCTTTTAGCTGTTGTCATTTAATTTGACATTTATTTTTGTGGATGAGAGTGTAATCATTTGACCTCTTCTTGGTGTTTTTGTATGCACACTACAGATTCAGCTGGATTTCTTTGACACGGCCGGCTCATCCACTGCTGCGTTTGTTTCCTGCGCTGATCCAATATGTTCTTATGCGGTTCGAACTGCGACAAGTGAATGCTCTTCTCAGGCTGATCATTGCAGCTACACTTTTCAGTATGGGGATGGAAGTGGGACAACTGGTTATTATGTTTCTGATACGATGTATTTTGACACAGTCGTGGGACAGGAATTGGTTTCTAACTCTTCATCTACCATCGTTTTTGGGTGAGTCCTTATGTTTTTGTGGATAGTCATGTCATGAGTGAGTTTGGGAACGTATAAAGATCAGAGCTTGATCGTAGGGGTCAGAGGAGCGTAGTTTTTGTGTGTGAAGATTATGTTCTGAGCTTAGTAGCAAACATTGTAATTAAATTATTATTACTGATAATATAATACTGTGGATCAGGGCAACACTAACTGCATAAAAATATTGCCAGAAGGTAATTTTTTTTAAAGGGAGAGAAAAGGTAACACAATATGGGCTGTTTATTTTGAGGTTGTTCACTGTTTTACGTCCTCTTTCTGCTGTGATAGTTTGCACACTTACTCCCTTGTTTATGCTAAGATGGATATTGAGTTTAAATGAACCTTTTGGGATTATTGTTTGGAAACAGGTGTAGCACCTACCAGTCTGGGGATTTGACCAAAACAGATAAAGCAGTTGATGGAATTTTTGGGTTTGGTCCTGGTGCTCTATCTGTTATATCACAATTGTCATCACAGGGTCTGACACCCAAAGCGTTCTCTCATTGCCTAAAAGGACAAGACAATGGAGGAGGTGTGTTAGTTCTCGGTGAAATTTTGGAGCCAAGTATGGTTTATAGCCCACTTGTCCCATCACAGTATGTTCTCTCTTCTGCATTCTTTTTCCAAGTTTACTTTATTCTGTTGGTGGACATGTTTTTTTTTTCTTAATACGAAAGTACAAGTACTATTCATTTCCTAGAAAATTATGAAACTAGGTATTTGCATTATTGTTAAAGATTAATTAGTTTGGTTTGGATGGTAGGTAGGAAGTTGAGTTGAGTTGAACTCAACTGGAGTTAAGAAAAAGCAACCATTGTGGGTGTGTTTGTATTTTAGTTCGAACACCTGAATCAACTTTCGATTTCCATCGAATACCGTTCCTGCAAGTTTGACATGTTTTTAGATCCAGTTAGAAATAAAATTCACCTCTAACTCTAGTCGACTTAAAAACTATGATGAGTTGCTTTTGTATCAACTCCAATTGAGTTCAACTCAATAAAATTTTCTAACGAAAATCTAAACACGTACTAGCTTTTAATTCAACTGCAGTTTGAGGTGAATTTTGTTTCTATCTAGAGGTGAAAAAAAGTGCCAAACATGTTTACACAACATTCAGTGGAAGATGAAAGTTGGTTTGGGTCTCCCAACTGGTATCCAAACACACCCTTAATGGTAGACAGTTATGAGCTAATTATTCTTGAATTTACCATACCAGTTTGCTAGTTACATTACAATTTGTGTACAACAAAACATAAAATTAGCACTGCTAGTTGACATCTTGAAAAAGTTAGCCAAATAATGGTTGTTTTGTACCCCTAGCTAACACGAAGTTTCTGATTTTTGTTGTTGTGAGGACTGCTCATAAAATTGTCATCTTTTATCCTTGATTGTAATTTTCTGAAGGGTAATGTACTTCTTTTTCGTTGCTTTTAGCCAAATATGTTAATTTTGGCCAGTATTCTAGTTATAAAAACATTGGGTTTTAAGTTTTTATATTTAAGTTCATGCCTTTAGCGGAGAAGGTGAAAACTTTGTTGGTTTCCCTATGTGATATTATTGTGTAGGGCTCAGCCCTCTCCTTTCCAAGACAGTTTATTTTCATGGAGCTCACAGTTAGGTGCCATACCCTTGTTTAATGAGCATGACTCAACGTGAAAGTGGAAACCTGTTTTCAGTTTTTGGGGGTTTTAAACCTCACATTATGAACTGTTTATTCAGCAAAAATTGTAATAAAAACGACTATAAATGATAGTACACAACAATATTTTTTAATTTAATGAAATAAGCTTTTGAATTGAACATAATATGCGATATTGCTTACTCAGTTACCAAATTAGCAGCAGTTCTGTGTGGTAGTCTCAAGATCAGTCCCTGCAACGTTGAAATAATTCTTGGCCTGTGGAAGCTTTGTCCTGCGAGAGTACTTGGTTGTTAGATTTGGGATGTCCATGGACAAAAATGAATTCTATATCTATCAGTATATTGCTGTGTTCTATGT
Source organism: Vigna radiata var. radiata (assembly GCF_000741045.1). Lineage (NCBI taxonomy): Eukaryota > Viridiplantae > Streptophyta > Magnoliopsida > Fabales > Fabaceae > Vigna > Vigna radiata. The sequence goes on from NC_028353.1 coordinate 5,475,560, forward strand.
CTTACTTTTTATTTGGCTAATTCGTTGGTGAAATTTCAGGCCTCATTACAACTTAAATCTTCAGAGCATTGCTGTTAATGGTCAAATTCTCCCAATTGATTCAGATGTATTTGCGACAGCTAATAATCGAGGAACTATAGTTGACACTGGAACGACATTGACATACCTTGTTCAAGAAGCATACAATCCTTTTGTCGATGCTGTGAGTTTACTTTTACTTTAAATTTGTGGCACTACAGTGTGCTGTAGACAATTTCTGTTGTTTTATTCTCCAGATATACTTCTGAGTACATAAAATCTGACATTGCCCGCTACCCTAACAGGAAGTTCCTTCTGTCTAAACCAGAAGATTAGGCTGTTCGTTTGAGGTTGTCCTCCGTTTTCAGTAGGTCCCTAGTTAACTGAATGATCAATCTCCAAGGATGGTTTTAGGATCTATATGATAAGTCTATGAGAGGCTATTTACATGACCAGTTACCAATTTCATAACACGAGAGATGTTTAAATATCTGCAAAACCCTGTCTTTTATGCGAAAACAGGGGAGTTGCTGCAACTTCTCCCTCAAACTTTATTATTAGAGTGAGTATGAAGATGATAATTTCATAGGAAACTTTTCAACTTTTGTTACTATCATATATTAGTGTAGACCCTTGCCACAGATGAAGTTATAAAGAGGCTTATAAAGTTACGCCGTTGTGGTAAGAGAGGTTGAGTCACGAGTGTCCGTAAAGTGAACTTTGTTATGGAATTTGATCCTCAGAAATGCTTTCTAGACAAATTGTTTATGTAGATTGGATTATGTAGTTTTATTACTTTATTACCTACTAAGTCCCAAACACAATACTTTATTACCTACTAAGTCCCTACTAGTCTACCTTATGAACCTTATCCACACAGTTGCCTTGTATCATTAACAGTCATGTCATTTCTGACTGCCGTATACAGCTGGCAAGTCCACATTAACTGATGGCTATCAGCATCATGTGTTGACTATGCCACATCAGCATACAGCCAACCCACTTATGTGATTGCCATGTCACTTATTGGTGGCCACCTCACTTATTTCTGTGTCATCTGTTGACCCGTCACATTTCCATTTGTTGTAGATTATTGGCTTTGACAAAGTTGACTATAACCTTGGTCCCACATCGACTAGAGATAGGGTCAATTTAGAGTATATAAGTAGACGTAAATCTTACCTTACAAGTCGGTTTTGTAAGGTTGAGTTAGACTTAAAATCCATTTCTTAACCGCTTCCGATCACCTTTTGGTTTTAATTCCCTTCAAAATGCATTTTTTCAAACTTCAAAACTTGCCTGAGATTTTTATTAATTGTGGTTTTTGTGTTAGGGCTTTTGTTAACAAAATCTAGTATCCACCTAACAAGTTCGAACGATTACACCAAATCTTGATTCCATGATACATGCGCATGTTATTAAATGAAAAGACTACTGTTACTGTAGTTGTGTTATCAGATGTAATATGATCTGTAAATATAATACTCTCCTATAGGGAGATGTTTCAATATGCATTCTATGCTGAAAAATGTAAATTTCTTGTTACAATTTTTTGCCTCAAAAACGTGTTGAAGAGAGGCAAACGAATTCTTGAGCATATTTATCATGCATTTAATTTTTTTAAGAAATCGTATATCATGTGCTGATGTTGAGTATCCAAACGAATGTGTAGATAACTGCTGCTGTGTCACAGTTCTACAAACCTATTATTTCAAAAGGAAACCAGTGTTATCTGGTATCAAACAGGTTACTTCAATTTAAAGTCAACTTTTTAACAAAGATCTTTCAATTCTTTCGTCGTAATAATTTTTTGTCCTATTATAGTTTGAGGATCTGATTTGAATTTGTGCTTATTCAGCGTAGGTGATATATTTCCTCAAGTCAGTTTAAACTTCATGGGTGGGGCATCTATGATTTTAGATCCAGAACATTACCTTATGCATTATGGTTTCCTTGTAAGTATGTCTATTTTTAGTTTGGTCACGTTATTGCCTCTTCTATCTTTTAGTAATTGTATTGAAATGCGTGTCACTAATAACAGGCTGATGTACGCTACCTTGATTTCACAGGATGGTGCTGCAATGTGGTGCATTGGCTTCCAAAGAACGGACCAGAGATTCACCATTTTAGGAGGTTAGAAGCTAGAAAAGTTATCTAAACAGAGTCAAATCTGCATGGAATTTGAAGAAAAACTCAATTTTCAAAATTGATTATAAAATGGGCTCTTTAGTTAGCAGCATAGAAAATCTTTATTGATAAATGTCTTGTATTCGATGCTAGTAAACTCTATTACGTAATTTGAGAATTGTTTTGGTAGGCTGAATATGAGATTAGAAAAACTGAAAACACATGGTAAGGTGTTTCACAAAGAACCTTAATCGGTTATTTTCAGTAAACATTCAAATGGAATTTTAGAATACGATAAAAATGGGTAGATTCTGTCTTGTCATTAAAAGTTTTATCGTACTTATTGTGTCAATTATACATGAAATTATTTGGCTAGCAAGTGGATCAACCAAGTCTTTTGGGTTCTTTTGCAGATCTTGTCCTAAAAGATAAGATATTTGTATACGACTTAGCTAATCAACGAATTGGATGGGCCAACTATGACTGTAAGCTCGCTAAAGTAACTGAATCTTTCTGCATGTATGGTATTTTTACTTTGTCATAATCTTGAGTTGGTGGTCAGGTTCCTTGGCGGTAAACGTCTCTATGGCTACGAGCAAGAGCAAAGATGCATACATCAACAATTCAGGACCCATGAGTGTGAGCTGCCCCCACATAGGCACTTTCTCCAAGTTGCTAGCATCAGGCATTGCTGCTTTCCTTGTGCACATAGTTTTCATGGATTTCCCAGTTTTGTAAAGCGCTACCACGAGTCAAAGATAATTTTTTGAAGCTTACATGGGTTGGCTGATGTTTTATTTATTGTCAGCATGCCCTTACGTCGAAACGGGAGGTGGTTGCTGTTTTCTGCGCGGTATTTAATTTTGTTGGCATCTTTGTAAATTGGTTTACCACTTGAGTACATGGGAATATTTATAAACTACTCTGACTGCATAAAACAGTTTACTTGTGAGATTTTCCGGTAAGGATATGGGAATATCATATTCTTGGAATTGTGCTCTTATTGTCATCAATGGATTAATGTGTGCACCGTGCAGCAACAAGTTGTCAAACCAATGTAAAGAAAGACGAACAGTATTTCTTCTAATAGGTTGTTGGTTATCTGATATTCTATTCCTAAATAACAGTTGATTGTAGATATATAATGTGTCTATAATAATTTATTTATCGTTGCTGTCAGAGAGAGATTGAGAGAAAATGACGGACAACTAAGACTTTATACGTGTTATGTATCCTCTTAATATGTTTATTATTTGACATGCATATTAGATTGGATTAGGTTATTCTTTCAAACAACTACAAACATTCGATTTGAGTAACTTTTTCTTACATTAATGGATGATGAAAAGAGACTACAAAACGACTAAAACAGAAGGTATTTGGTAGTAACTGTGTAATTTAATACAGGAGAGGGAAATAAAATAAAGGAAAATGATATTTTATCACGATTTTTTGACACCATTTTGACACTGTACACGTGTCAAAATGTGGTTGGACGATTTCAAATTAAAAAAACAAACTTTGGTTTTTCTTTTCCAAATATACCCCTGTCTCAACTTTTTTAATTTGAAATTGTCCAATCACATTTTGACACATATACAGTGTCAAAATGGTGTCAAAAAATGATGTTAAAATATCATTTTCCTAAAATAAAATCGTTTGGCATGGAGGTTATTTCTGTTTCCTTTGTTGCGATCCGTGCATATTTGAAACAGTCTCCTCATTTTCCTCATTCCTCAACGCTCGTACGTCCGTCTCTTTCTTTCCTTTTTTCTTCTACACGCGCCCATCGCCTCTCTTCCAACACAATTCCACCAATTTTCTTTCATATCACATTCTAACGTCCCCAACTCTTTCCTCCTAAACCTAAAAATATACCATATTTCTAAACTACACACATAACTATATATCTACTATTACCATTATTAATAACCACACTTTCCTAAATGCACACCATTAATCATCATTGCCAAAATGTTATGTTCTTTTCTTTTTCCACTAAATGGACTATGAAACACACTGATTAAATATGTTTTGTAAAATAATATAACAGGAAAACTATACCTATCTATTACACACAGAATAATGGAAACCAGAGGTAATAATTCCAATCATATCACCCAACAGACACATTTTCTACAAACAATAAAATAGTATACCAGTAAATAGATTTATGTATAGTTTGAATACTTTATTTAAAACAGATAATAGAGCAAACTTATCCAAAGACATTGACTATTTGTTGATGAGGCGCGAATTTCCTTAAATAATAAATATGAAAAATTGCAAAGTGAAGAGGAGTGTGAGCTACACTCGAGCAAGGCGCGTGGAGGTGGAGAGGATGGTTTATAGCACCCAACGGCCATGCATGCGGAATCTTCCTACACTCACTCACTCTCACACGAACACACAAACCAACCTCTCTCTCTCTCTCTCTCTCTCTCTCTCTCTCTTCCTCTGTCCTTCGCCAATATCATCATCAAATCGTATCATACTCTTTCCCTCTTCTTTCTTCTTTTTTCTTTCTTCTTTCACTCACCTCACAACCAACGTTTTTCTGTTCAGTAGAACACGAGAACAATCCCCTGCGGTCGCGTCTTCTCTTCCCTTTCCTACTACTTCGCTCGGCAGATTTATCCATGGCGGTTCCTCCGTCGGTCGCTGCCTCTCCGGCGTCACTCTACGTCGGCGACCTCCATTCTGACGTCTCTGACAGCCACCTCATCGATGTATTCTCCGAGTTCAAGAGCCTTAACTCCGTTCGCGTCTGCAAAGACTCCTCCACCGGCAAATCCCTCTGTTATGGCTACGTCAACTTTGTTTCTCCTCAGGACGGTGTGTTTCGCCTCCATTCACTTTTTCTTCGTTTAGGTTTGACGCAAGTATGCTCCGTTTTCTTTTCATGAAACCTTGATTTTCGTTTGTTTCTAGTTTAATTAATTTCTCGTTATGATATTATATATAAACACGTTGGTTGCATGAAAGAGAGCGACGGCGGTGTGTTGATCGAGATATTTGAGTTTGTTTATCGTGTTACTGAAATGTGTTTGCTATAGCAATTCGTGCAATCGAGACTAAGAATCATACGTTGCTGAATGGAAAAATGATTAGAGTGATGTGGTCGCGTCGCGATCCTGACGCGAGGAAGAGCACTATTGGGAACTTGTTTATTAAGGTATCTGTTAGACAAAGCTTTCTTTTGAAAATTGAAATGGTTAAGGCATTGTTTGGTTCTTGGTTGTTTCTGATGGGATTTTTGCTGAGAGTTTCTTGTGTGTTGGCAGAACATACCGGAATCGATAGATAATGCTGGACTGCAAGATATATTCAAGAAATATGGAAATATTTTGTCCAGCAAAGTTGTCACGTCTGACGATGGGAAGAGTAAAGGATACGGTTTTGTTCAATTTGAATCGGAGGAATCCTCTCATGTTGCTATAGAGAAGATGAATGGCTCTACTGTTGGTGATAAACAGTTGTATGTGAAATTCAGCATTGTATCATCAGTTAATATCTGTAATTTACATTCAATTTCTGTACGCATATTATTTTGTGATGTTAACTATAACCTGGTTATGACGCTTGGCCAGATATGTCGGGAAGTTTGTAAAAAAAAGTGATCGCATATTTCCTGGCGCGGATGCTAGATATACAAACTTGTACATGAAGAATTTGGACTTGGGTATTACAGAAGCAAAATTGAAGGAGAAGTTTTCCTCTTTCGGGAAGATTGTTAGCTTGGCTATTGCAAAGGACCACAATGGGATGCCCAAGGGTTTTGGCTTTGTGAACTATGATAACCCAGATGATGCTAAAAAGGCAATGGAAGGAATGAATGGATCACAATTAGGTAGTTCATGCGCCCTTTTAGGCTTTCTGCAGGGTAATGTCGAAATTTCTTGATGTATAAGTGGTTTTTATTTTTCATAAACAGGTTCTAAGATTCTGTACGTAGCCAGAGCGCAAAAGAAAGCTGAGCGCGAGCAGATCTTGCACCACCAATTTGAGGAGAAACGGAAGGAACAAAAATTGAAATACAAGGTGATTTTCTATGCCATTCTCACATATTTAACTTGTCACTTATGTTTTAGTTGTCTAAAGAGTGTCAACATTTAACTCCAGGGGTCGAACGTTTATGTGAAAAACATTCATGACAATGTAAGTGACGAAGAACTGACGGATCTTTTCAGTGCATGTGGCACTATAACTTCTGCAAAAGTTATGCAAGATGACAAAGGCATATGTAAAGGGTTTGGCTTTGTCAACTTCTCCACTCCTGAGGAGGCTAATAAAGCCGTGAACACTTTTCATGGTAAGCAAGTTAAGTCGATTATGAGGTTGGGTCTGCTCCAGTGTTTAGATAAATATTCCAGCCCTTCTTATGGAATAGGAATGCAAGTGCTTGCTTATATTTATTGGAGTTAGTTTAAAATATACAGTGATCTTAACCTACGAAAATGATTAATGAACATATAACACTAAAATGTAAATTTAAAAGTTGAAAATAGTAATTACATTTTATTAGGTTTTCATGAGTTCAATACTTCATTTTTGCATAGAATATTTTTAATACTTTTCCCCATGTCTCTTACTTTTCATGTATATTTACTATTTATAATATACTGTTCTAATAAATGTAAAAGGATTTACGATTCCAATCGAGATTCCACACCCAAGACTATTTGTCTGCAATGCCTTAATTATGATTAAGTTGATCTTATGTGACACAGGATTCATGTTTCATGGTAAACCACTGTATGTTGCCCTTGCTCAGAGGAAAGAGGACAGGAAAGCACAATTGCAGCTTCAATACACACAGCAAATAGGAGGACTAGCTGGACCTTCGACTACTAATATCCCTGGTGGATACACTCCTTATTATTATGCAGCTACTGGTGCTATTTCACATGTGCCTCCTCGAGCTGGACTGATGTATCATTCTCTTGCATTGAGGCCGGTATGGGGAGCTAATGCCTTTGCACCCCCTGCTATATCATTTCAACAGTCATCTGTTCCCGCAGTGAGTAAAAACTTTGTTTTGTAACCCAATAAATGCTTGTATTTATTCAATTCTTCATGATTTTTTAGAATGGATCATGATCTTTTAGCACGAAGGAACGAAATTGCTACATTCGTTTTACTTAGAAAACTAGTCTTGTCTCAGTGAAAGCTGCAATGAGTCGAATATATGTCTTTCTTTCACAGGTTTCTAACAATAATAGGCACCATAGGCAAAACAGGGGCAGGTTGAATGGGCATTCAGCATCACAGGGAAATACTCAGTCTGGTACTTATTTGCAACAAGGCCAGCAGACTTCTCAGTCAACGATCTCTCCAAGAGACTCAAGTACTCAGCAGGTTTGCCCTTTATTTTTGTTTTCTTTGAGCTCCCTTTTCTGTTTACTTTGCTGTGATAAATGTCATTTCAGGGAACATACTCAACAAATACAGTGGTGCTAGTCCCACTTGTTTTTAGAAACTGAACTTGAAACCAGGACTAGTAAAACAATTGTTGTCTGTTTAGTTTTCAATATAGAACAATTGAAAATAGTTGAATTTTATTTCAATACAAGCCAATCCCTTTCTTTACATGTGTTGAAAGTTCTTATATCTGAAGTTTCTATCTTTTGAAGAGAACCGGACAGCTTAAGTATATACCCAATGGACGCCAGCGTGAAATGGAAAAAGGATCTGGTTCCTCATCCGCTACTTCAAATTCTGGTAGGGGGTCCCAGGGGCCAGAAATGCTGCATAGCTTTCTTGCAGGGGCTGCTCCCGAGCAGCAGAAAGAGATACTCGGAGAGCATCTTTACATGCTTGTTCAGAAACTAAAGGCATAGCAATCTTCTATTCTCTTTTGCTTTTTGTTTTGAAGGTTAGGTTTTTAAATTCTTACAGTGTGATATCTTTGAGCAGCCTAGCCTAGCAGCAAAAATAACAGGTATGCTTTTGGAGATGGACAATGGAGAATTGTTGGTTCTCCTGGAATCGCCGGAGGCTCTTTCCGTGAAGGTGGAAGAAGTTGTGGAAGTGCTTAAGAACACTAAGACCAAAGTGGACGTACTCCGTTCAAATTACCTTTCAGCTGAAGTTGCAGTAAACTAAACACTTCAACCTGATATTTTAGTTTTAGCATAAATCACGAAGGGCCTCCAAAGAACTCAGAAATTTGAGACATGAATTTTGACATCAATGTTTACCTTAGTGTTTCTTCTACACTATATTTCCTAAAGAAAAACAACTTTACGTCTTTTGGCCTTTAGGTTTGACAAAATTTGGTAGTGACGATAAGAATCATGGATAAGTTTGTTTTTGGTTTTTTATTACATGGATTAACTTCGATGAATCTTAGTTTTTTGGTTGCATATGCTATGTAGAATATCTACACATGTAACCAATTTTTCAATCGACTGTAATACGCAAAACCATCAATTTACCTTTGTAATTTGGATTTATCCTTCAGATATTGGCACCCTGCACTCTTCCACCTACCTCAAGCTGTATTGGACTTTCGACATTTCTTTTATGGATCTTTCTCTTGTAATAATTAGATATAGACCATGACCAACTCAATTCCTCAAGTTAGAATAGGGACAACCATACCACTCGACCCTTAACCAAATCCTAAACCTAATTCATACCCATAATCCCTACCATTAAAACCCTAAACCACCTAATTCCAAACTTAAGTCTAACCCTAACCTCAAATCCTACTGCTTAAACTTAAACCATAAACACTAATCCTATCATAACCTTAAACCTATCTACTAAACAGGACAAATTTTCAAAATTAAGGTATTTTGAGCCGTAATTTATAATATATATATATATATATATATATATATATATATATATATATGATAATTTGATTTTTTTCATTTTTTTTAGATTTAAGTAAATAGTCACGAACCTAAAACATAACCATAAATCATAACTCAAGCTATAACTCTAATCTCAACTCTAACCATAAATAATAAATCATGAATCTTTAACCCATACAATAAACATGATAAACCCTATCCCTATGTCTCCACATATCCCTTACAATAATCCTAACCTTAAACACTACCATAACCATGTACTCACTCATTTTTTTTTTCTAGGAAAATAATTTTTGGTTGTTTTATTTTAATATTTTTTAAAAAATGAAGTGATCAAAATAAAGCTACTAGTAAGAAAAAGAATAATTATTATAAAATTATTTAAAATTTGATTTCATATATTTATATTTTTTATTTAGACCTATAAAATTAAAATTATTTTTAAAACAATTATTTTTTTATGATTTATATTTTGTTACAACTCGTTCTAATTTACATGCATTAACATTTTAGTAAGTAACTTGATTTGAATTGTACTTTAAAAATAATATTTTGTTTGATTTTATATTTTAAAGATTTAGTTAAGTAATTTTATTTAAATTTAACTCTAATCCTAAACATAACTTTATTCATAATCCTAAACATACATCTTAACATTGACCCTAAAACTCTAATTCTAACATTAATCTTATACCCTAACTAATAAATCCTAAATCCTAACTTTCAAACATTAAATACTAAACTTTAAACCCTAATCATAAACCATAAACACTAAACAAAACATAACCATAAACCCAACCCATAAGCCATAAATCCCCAATCCTAATTAACCCTAACTTAACTCTAACACATACCTCTAATCCTAACTCAAACACAAACAAACACTACCTTCTAACACTAAATACTAAATCTTAGTCCTTAGTTCTATTTTGTGACCTTTAAACCATAACAATTAATTCTAATATGTAACTCTTAACGTCTATCTTAAACCCTAAAAAATCTCAAATCTCAAACCTCAAACTATAACTTTAACTTTAACTTAAAGCCCCTAACAACATTAAACAATAAACCATAAAACCTAACTTAAATCACAAGTCATAACCTTAAGCCTTAAATTATAAACATTAAACAGTAACCCTTAGACCATAAGCCCTAACCAATAAATCGTAACTCTTAAACCTACTAGTATCTCTTAAACCTAAGCCCCAAACCCTAGGCTTTAAAATTGTAAATCCTAAACAACAACTCTTATACCTTGACTCATAAATCCAAAACCATAAAATCATAACATCATAAATAGGTTTCATTGTTTTTTATTTTGAAAAACTCCTTTCAAACTTAAACCCTAACCCCAAACCGTATCCCATTTCTCTTAATTCCCTATTCCCTAATCCTTAAACCTATAAACCATGATCAACTCAAATCCTCAAGTTTGTATAAGGACAACTAAACCCTACCCCTAAACCATACTACTCCACCCAAATCTTAATTGTAACCTTAATTCTTAAAACTTAATACTAAATCCTAACTATAACCCTAATACTAACCCAAAAGCATAACCCTAACCTAACACTAATCTTAACTTTTCCTAACCCTAAACCCTAAACCCTAATCCTTATATTTACATCCTAACCTTAACCCATAACCCCAAATCTTAACAGTAAATCATATTCTTAACTTTAATCATAACTTAACATTACTATAACCCTAACCTTAACATTAATTATATACATAACCATACTCTCTAAACATTAAATGATAAACCTTAAACTCCAAACTGTAATTATAACTCTAATTTAAATTGATGTCCTTCTACTAAGGGTATAATCTTTTTTAAATAAGTGCAATTATTTGACTTTAGTACAACAAAATGGTATTTACATGGATTTAGTGATCTATTTAAGTTTCCAACGTAAAGAGTTTCGATATAAGAATATAATGGGATACAATTTAATATTTAAACTAATTTTCTTGTATTAGTTGTGAGTGATGATACGTTGGTGATTTAAGAATGATAAATCATATATCAACTTAGTTGTGAAAATTTATATAAATTTTGATGTTTTGGTACAAATATTAATTCAGCATTCACAACTATATCTTAAAGTTTGAAAAAGTATTAATATGTTTGAGATTAAGTTTTCATGATCAAAAGAATTTAAATAAACTTGTTTGTTAAGTGTGTATATATAAAATTTAAAAATAATAAAAATGTAGTTGAAATCATAATAATATTAAAACCTTAGATTAAAAATCTAAAACCTGTTATTACATTAATTATTAACTACAATAATATAAAAGGTTAAATATGTTTTTAGTCCCTATACTTTGGGGCGATTTTTGTTTTAGTCCCTCTTTCAAACTATGGTACAATTTAGTCCTTCAACTTTAGAAAACTCTGGTTTTAGTCCTTTTTACCAAATTTTTTTAACTTTATTTTTTTGTTTCAAGCACGTTTCATTGTAGCATTTGAATTGTTTATACTGTTTGACATATTTTTGCTTCAATGTTAACTGAGAAACACCTTTGAAATAACAAATATAAAGTTAAAAAAAAATTAATAAAAAAGACTAAAAACGAAATTTTCTAAAGGTGAAGGATTAAATTGTATTATAATTTAAAAGAGGGACTAAAACCAAAATCGCTGGTAAAGAATAAAAACATATATTTAACCCTTATAAATGTATAAATATAAGTGCAAGAACACGAGTTAGATGAAAGTTATCGTGTCGTGAGAAAGTTTTCACTATCTCCGCGTTTCAATTAATTCACGTTGCAGAGGTTTAAATTGGCAGCGCCGACATACCACTCCAATTTCTTTCTTCGTTCACCAAAGCCACAACACAGTTTTGCTTTCGCTGAATTTTCGTTACAGAATGGGGAGGAGTAGCGGAAGAGACCGAAGACGAAGAAGATCCGATGAGTCGGAATCCGAGTCACCGTCCGATTCCGACTCGGACCGACGCCATCGTAGCAGTAGCCGCAGGTCTAGGCGTGACTCAGACGGAGATAGGAAGAAGAAGAAGAAATCCTCGATGAACATTACAGAAGAGGAAATCGCGCAGTACATGACCAAAAGGGCCCAATCGAAGGTCTTCATCTAGTTTCCCTATGCCCTTCTTGTCCCTTCACCGTTAGAATTCGCATATTGAATGACTTTCCATTGTTTCAGGCTATGAAAGTGGCAAAAAAGTTGAAAACCAGTACGGTGTCAGGCTATTCCAACGATTCGAATCCGTTCGGTGACTCCAATCTCAATGAGAAGTAAGTTGCTGCCAATTTGACTTTGTTCTTCGTATCTGGTGGTTAAATTAAACTTATTTTTGCGTCACAATACATAAATCTTGAGATAAGTTGTGGTCGCTTTTATAGATTGTAAACCTACACAAATGTTATGTGTAGGTTTGTTTGGCGCAAGAAGATTGAACGCGACGTTTCTCAAGGTGTGTCTATTGATACGTTTTCTGTTAAGGCCGAGAAAAAAAGACAGATAGAAAGGATGGTATGTACTTGAATCCATGAATTTTGTTTGGGTAAAATGTGATATAGGTTCTCAATTTTACCTTAAAATTGATTTTAGATATACTTTATAATCGATAGATTTTCTTCATTGCATATTTTTGTAATTCGCTGAAAGTTAAAGGGATCTATAACACAATTTTCCCTTTTTATTTTAACCGGCATGATACGGGATATATGTTGCATGGTCATTATTTGTTTCTACCTCTGCAACATTTCCTATACACTTGATTTAAAAGCTTTAAAGCGATAATTATATATCGGTATCTTGATACCAATTTGGTTCCTGGACCATGTATGCAAATGATCTCATATATATACTTTTCCCCTTCAATTTAGTTACCTCATTGGGGATGAATGGGAATCTGGTTTGCTTTCGTTATATTAAAATAGGGTTTATGGAAAAGGTCTATGCATGAGCTTGGTTTGGGTGCAATGTCAAGGTTTTTGGGGTCTCTACCACTTTAAATCTCAGATAGAGATTGCTGGTGGGCTTTCCTAAAAATCATAAAATTACTAATATTAATGACATTTATAATTCATAAGTAACAATAAAAACTCATAGATGTCTTAAAGCATACAAGTAAATACCAACAAAAGTCTAATGCAATCTTCCTATACAGGAATCATCAATCATCACCTTCAAAATCCAGGCCTTTATTATTTTACTGCCACTGCAGCTGTAGATCATTTTTGGAATTTCAAATCCCAAACTTAGGTCCCCAAAAAGGCCCAATGTATCTGCGCAAAGCGATTTCTTAGGATCAACATGTAGCGTCACTATTAGGAAATCAATCATATGCCGAAATTCTTGGAATAAAATATTATAACTGTTCATATAAGATTAGTTGATTTATGAGGGTTCTATTGTAGATTATAGGAACATAATAGCATAATTATAGATATTATCAAAAATATAAAATTTTTATTTTTTTATTTTCGTTTTCCTTTTATTTCCTTTCTTTACATGTTATAAAGGGTGACAACGATCTTCTGCTCAACCATTCCTCTCCCTTCTTTTTTTTTTCTATCCTTGTTTCCATGGCTAATGATGCAAATAAACCAGATTCCAACAATTCTTATTCTCTCCATCACTCTGACCATCATGGAATGATTCTTGTTGTCCGCACCTGTTTTTTCACTCCATACACCTTGAGTGTCTATATGGTAAAATTCTTTCTTATTCATACAATAGAGTTTTTTTATGTCTTGCTTATGCTACTAATGTTCATGTTTCTCATTAGTTTTCTCCACGTACCCAAAGATGTGTTTTTCTTGGTTATCCTCTTCTAGTTCAGACAACTCACAAATTATATGATCCTGAAACTCATCAAATCATAATTGGTTATGATGTTTTCCATGTGGATATTTTTCTCTATGAATCCATTGACACTTCCCCAACCACCATAGACCTTGTCATACTTAATATTATTCCTAATAATCTTACTTGGGAGACTCTTTCATGCACTCAACCAACACCTACAAAACTCATCCCTGTCACTTCTATTGCTCTGCTTTCTCATGTGTTGTTCCAGCTGTCTCATGTTCAACCTGCAACTTTAGGTGATTATATTTAGATAACATTTTTTGACCCAATGTCATCTTAATCATATTTTCCAAACAAACAAAGGTACACATAATCTTTGCAATTTTATATCTTATGATTGTTAATTTGTTACACCCCTCAACATCGGTCTTTTATTGCCACTATTACTAATGATATTAAACCTACATGTTATGCTTAAGCTGCTTCTCAGACTCATTGATAAGATGTCATTGAGGCAATGTCATCTGTGTTGGCTGCTTTGGAGGCCGATAATGCTTGGTCTCGAACATCTCTTACTACTGAAAAGTAGGCTATTGGTTGTCATTGGGTTGGGTGTATACAATCAAGCACAAATCCTATGGTTCTCTTGAACGGTATAAGGTGCCCCTAGTTGCAAAGGGATATATACAACTGGAAGGAATTCCGTATCATGACACCTTTTCACCCATTGCTAAAATGGTTACAGTATGCTGCTTATTAGCTTTGGCAGCTGCTCAACATTGATTCTTCATCAACTTGATATCCATAATGCTTTTATTCATGGTGATCTTTCTGAAGAAATCTATGCATCTCTTCCTCCTGGTTTTCATCAATAGGGGAGAATATTATGCGTTGTCTCAGCAAGTCCTTAAAACCCTGGTCTTTGAGATTGAAGTTGTGTTCACAATTGCATTTGTCCTCAATTTCCTACAAAATCAAGGAATTTGACAACCATGACTACAACTGCAACTTAAAAATTTGTACTAAATCTATAGCTGGGAATGGGTTCAATGGATTGAACTAGTCCAATAATAGTAGATATAGTTTTGAATTAAATTGTATTGTGGTGACCCTTTGCGGCTTTGTTCTTTGCTTTCCCAAATTTGTTGGTCCTTTTTTTGGTCATTGATGGCCTAACAGCTAAACGTTCTCACTTCTATGATAACAATATTGCAGGCAGAAATTGAAAAAGTGAAAAAGAGAAGAGAGGAAAGGGCACTCGAGAAAGCTCGGCACGAGGAAGAAATGGTATGTCCTTTCTCATAATTTGTTATTAGTCCATAATTATTGTGTAGTGTTAACCTATTATTAGTTTTGGGCTTGTACTAGTTCTATGGTACTTCATTTTACACTTTACATAAATATAAAGTTATATATAAGTATTACATCAGCCTCTGGGATCTCACGCAATTATATTGTCTCCTTTCTAACTATTTTGTTGAATTTCAACATTTGCCATTTTTATCATGGCACTGTATTTTTGTGTGGTCATATTCTAATATGAAACACCAATCATGTCCTTGCCAATTATGTCCTGTCCTTGTTTTTTGATTTGTTTTTGGGGTTGGGGCACAATGCTGTATGGCTTTTCACTTGGCCCAAATATAGAAATTTTCGAGTCAAGCCTAGGCTTGATTTGTAGACTGTTGATGGAGCATAAACTATGTTATATCATCCTGATTTAACAGATTCTTTCTCCCAGGCACTGTTAGCTAGAGAACGTGCTCGAGCTGAGTTTCAGGACTGGGAAAAAAAAGAAGAAGAGGTACTGTATCTTTAGTTGTTTTTATTTATTTGTTGTTATTTTATATAATATTGTCAGTTTTATTGACTTGGATAATTTAATCTGCAGTTCCATTTTGATCAAAGCAAAGTTAGGTCAGAAATTAGATTGCGTGAAGGGCGTGCCAGACCAATTGATGTCCTAACCAAGCATCTCAACGGCTCTGATGATTTGGATATAGAAATAAATGAACCATATATGGTCTTCAAGGTTATTTTAGAGTTTTTCTTTTCATTTTATTTGTCCTCACTGTTCTAATGTTATATGGTATGACTAAGGATATCCAGATAATATTATTGGACAAGCCACATAATGATTTGATATATGGTGCAGGGTTTGACTGTAAACGAAATGAACGAGCTACGTGATGACATCAAAATGCATCTGGACCTTGACAGGGCAACACCAACTCATGTAGAATATTGGGAGGTATCACCCTGTTTCATTTCCATGGTTCATTATGGGATACTTAATTTATGGGTTCTACCTTATCTATATTATGGCAACAACAAATTGAGGATACTATTTAAACAAAATTTGAGGTGCTTTGGAGCCCAAATGACTTGTTGACTTTCATGACCTTTTCCTGTTTCAGTTAATTTGTATGACTAGTATGGTTGGTATTGTGTTTAAAGTTCAAAGCACATTGTTTAATGTCGTCTTCATGTAGGCACTCCTTCTGGTGTGTGATTGGGAGCTAGCAGAAGTGCGAAAAAAGGATGCGTTTGACCGAGCTAGAGTGCGAGGAGAAGAACCTCCTGCTGAGCTGCTTGCAGAAGAAAGGGGATTGCATTCCAGTGTTGAGCCAGATGTAAAGAGGCTTTTGCAAGGAAAGACACGTGCAGAATTGGAGGCTTTACAAGTTCACATTGAATCAGAAATGCGTTCTGGTACAGCAAAGGTGGTTGAATACTGGGAGGCCATTTTAAAACATCTCCACATTTATAAAGCCAAGGTATTTCTCGTCACATTAATTTCCAATTCTTTTCCATGGCTTTAGGCAATGGTTGGTTTTGACTATTATTAAATTACTCCAAGTACAGGCTTGTTTGAAGGAAATTCATGCTAAATTGCTACGTAAGCATTTGCAATCTCTCGAGAGACCATTGGAGGATGAAGATAAATTGGAGGATGCTAATGTTATGATACCTGACGAGGAGGAAGATACAGAGGATGATATTAAAGGTAAAAGATTTTGTCTGTTATGACATTTAGTTGTACATGAAAAAACTGTTATTTCCAATCATCTCAATTTTCATACTGAAATTTGTTGTTCCTTTTTCTTGCTAGTCCGATCTCTAGATGAATCATTTTCACCAGAACCCATTAGAGGGGAACAAGAAGATGAAGACGAGGCTGGATCATTTTCGCCACAACTGTTGCATGGTGATGAAAGTGAGGAAGCTATTGACCCTGAAGAGGATAGAGCCATGCTGGTAATATTTCTAACCATAATTTTTAATGGTGATCTCCTACTTAATTTAGATATTTTATAACCCTGTACACTTATAGGAGCGGAACCGCAAGGCTGTCTTAGAAGAACAGCAAAGACGAGTTCAGGAAGCAATGATATCAAAGCCAGCTCCTTCTGAAGATAATTTTGAGATGAAGGCTTTAAAAGCTATGGGGGATATGGAAGATGGAGATGCGGTGTTTGGATCTGGTGCTGAAGTGAGCCTGGATTCCCAGGTATAGTATCTTGGCCTTCTATGACATGACAATTACGGAATGTCACATGACATTAACTTGCCCTTTGCTATGATTCTTTGAATTTTTCATCGGTAGAAAAATATGTAGTTATTATTAGATAGGATGCAACATTCTGCAGCTCATTTTTAAAAGGTAGACCAGTTTGTTTTTGTATTAAAAGCTATCTTTTCCTTTTTTTTCTCTATAAATTCCTTAGTTTTCTTTAGAGCTTTTCTCCAAATGTATTTTCCCCAACTTCTATCATTTAGAGTAGAAGAAAAGCTATGGAAAAGTTAGGTGAAACACTACCTAAAGAGTGTGTTATCATGTAGTTAGTACACTCCCTGTGGTATAGTTTCGTATTTTTTAATGAGAAATCGAAAACTTGTTGTTTTTTCTCCTTTAAATTTCCTAATGGTCTGAAAAATGTTGGAGCAGGTTTATTGGTGGCATGACAAATACAGGCCTAGGAAGCCGAAGTATTTCAACCGTGTTCACACTGGATACGAGTGGAACAAATATAATCAGACTCACTATGATCATGACAACCCACCTCCAAAGATTGTGCAAGGATACAAATTTAATATTTTCTATCCTGATCTTGTAGACAAGACAAAAGCCCCAACTTACACCATTGAGAAGGATGGCAGCAATGGGGAGACTTGCATTATAAGATTCCATGCTGGGCCACCGTACGAAGACATAGTAAGTCTATTATCCTTTGTGTTATGAAGGATATTCAGTTTTTAATCAATTTACTTATTTTATTATGTTTTCCATCAGGCTTTCCGCATCGTAAACAAAGAATGGGAATATTCTCACAAGAAGGGTTTTAAGTGCACATTTGAACGTGGAATTCTGCACGTGTACTTTAATTTCAAACGCCACCGCTACCGCAGATAATTTCGCTCAAGGCAATGGTTTACTTTATGTAAAGTTTTTCCTACTAGAAGGGCTACGTGTCTGCTGCCATTTTTAATCGTGAAATTTGTGCCATGGTGCTGGCAGTAGATATAAATGGCCAGGAAGTTTACTACTGAGATTGAGACCAGGAAGAAATTCAAAGGTACTATTAGAGTAAGTAATACCCGCACCGGTTAAAGTCTGATCCAAATCTTATCATGATATTCTAGACTTGATTTAAGGAAATAGTACGGTTATTCCATTGCTATAACTAAATCGAGACCAAGGGTCTTTCCAAACGCTGAGATACTAATTACATGTCTTATTTTTTTATTTTGGTGCACACATTGTTCTCTGAATCCTGTCTGATTTAACTAGGTTTTCCTCATCATTGTAGAAAATCACATTGTCCAACTGTTTTTGTAGAAAAAGTTTATATTGTACCTTGAAAATGGTTGTAATCTCATGAGGTGAAAGAATTTGTACAATTTGATTTTCATTATAACCCTTCTTGCATTTTGTTTATAATATGCTCCTTGTTTTAGAAGGTGCCAGATTTTCGGCTCATGTGATTGCTGATTTTGCATTAAAAAAATTACACTAGGGAACCATTGAATGAGAGCATGTTGAACTGGTAAAAGCTCAAGAAATAAGAATTTAGGTAGCCTTAAAAGAGTAGCGTGTTTGATTTAAGTCAATTCCAATCTCACCCTCACTGGTTATTTGTTGTACGTGATCAAACAGATTCAGACTAATAGGTTTCTATCGGTGAGTAGTGTTATTTGATGTTAAACTTTTCAAATGTATTGATTTTTCACATATCCCCCATCCGCGTATTTGACAAAATAATGGGCGTACATATTCACACTATTGTGTGTTTTTTTATGTGGCAGTGTCATGCTGTTACGGTTACAAGCGTATCTTACATTACTCTCTTAATTAATTGTTTGTCAGTATAAGTTCTGGTTTTTTATCATAGGAATTCTACTCTACAATCAACGTAAGAAACATTATGGATTCTTATTTTAACCAGCGCTTCGATTTTAAGTCTTATAATATAAACGGAGTCAAAAAACAAATATTATTCAACTTAACACGAGATGTTTTGTTTTTGTTAATTAGGTCAACATAATAACAATAAACTGAAAGAAAGTTGAATGAATAAGGATATTGAAAGCAATGGTGCCATACTTTAATATTGATGTTGAATAAGGATCATAGACAGCAACCTTTAACAATCATTGAAGTTGTTGAAGAATCATTGACCACAACTTTTCATAGTTGTTGAAGAATCTAACACCATAGCCTTAAGTGCTGGGAATTAGAATAAAGGCTGAACCAGGAATGACACAACTGACCATGGAATTCCCCAGCTAAGCAAAACATATGGAAAAAATAAAATAAAATGTTAAAAGGATAATCCTCAACAAAATATACAAATACTTTCTTCAACACTTCTATTTTTTAAATACTGTTTTGTGGAGTAAATAGTCTTTTTGAACATGGAAATAAAAGGCCGTGTAAGATTAATCTATAAAACTAATAAAATGTTATAATTACGTATATGAAATATTAAACAAGTTTTAAACTTAATCTGTTATTTTTTTAATTACATGAAAGGTTATTATTTAATTACATTTTATGTTTATTTTTTACTAATTAGTACACTTTCAACCCCCCCCCCCCCTTTTTGTAGTTTTATGGACTACTTTAACTATGTTTTTTTAATTTTAAGGAATAAAAGAACTCTTTAAACATAATTCTATTTTGTATTATTTTCCATAAATTAAAACAAAAATGAAAGAGAACAACTGTTTTGGTCGACTGAAAGAAATGAAATTGATTTAATAAAATGTCATTATTTATTATTATTTGATTTCTTTGAGAAAATTGAAATAAAAAGACATATGGCATAACATTTACGACGTGTTTTCTATTATTTTATTCGAGATTAGCATAAACAACATTCATCGATTTCCTTATCAATTCACCTAACCATTGTTTAAACATCAATAAGTGTACGGTAGCTTTATTTTATTTCATTAAACCCATCATTAAAATATATATGAACACGTATAGTAATGTTTGAATTCGTTAAAAACTGAAATAAAATGCCATTAATCTCATTATTTAAATTGTTTAAAAATTAGATAACCTCATGCATAATATTATTATTATTATTATTATTTTATTTCATTTTTATCCTATATATTTTTTTTCTTTTAGTGTAAAATATAACAATAATTTACATCTCTTCACAAAATTTACGTTTTGTTTGAATTAAACGATGCAAAATGAAATTATATAAAATAAATAGAGTAAGAGAATAACAAAATAAGTAAAAAACTATTTAAATTAAAAAAACGAAAAAAAATATTTCTACCATAATATTATTTTAATTATTTTTATATTTATATTTTATGATTTTTATTATTTTATAAATATTTGAAAATTAAAAAGCAACATAACTAACTAATTATGATTATATTATATATCGATTAAGGTATCAACATGCAAATTTAATAGATTATATTGAGTTTTTGTGTTTTTCTTTTTTCTTTTTCGAAGTTGAATTTGCATAATATTTTGCAGTTTCTACATTGGTGACTGAAACGACACCCATGTGCATATTTTAATCTGTTTTAATATTGTAACATAGGTGTTTAGGCAATAATTATCAAAATTTGGATAGAGAAAATATAAATAAACTGTGTTAATCATTAGATGTGCTAGACATACATAGAAAATATTACTATCTGCATGCATGCTTCCTTAGTTTGTCTGCACGTGTCTTTCTGTACTAGACATCAGTTTATGGTCACGCTTAAGTAATAATTCAATTTACAATTTTCGTTTTCTTTTCAACTTTCCAATATAAAAGGTTTTTTCTTTTCTCAAAGTTGAAATGATTTAGGTTAAAGTTAGTGGCATGCAACTGGAGGACCCAAATTAAGAAATATCATTTTAAAAGAGTAATTTTTGTTCTCTTGATGAAAGTTTACTCCAAAAGATTTATATAATGAAATGGGATTATTCACATAAAAAACAGGTTTAATGCTTAATGATATGGGTTTGGTTGTTAATGGATATATAGAAGAATAGCGTAGTGGTGGCTGCGCGTGGACCTAGGATGTGGAATTTGCATAATTACTTGGCTACTACGAATCTAGTGTTGCCATTACCAAGACCTGCTAAATTTTTTGTGATGATTACTTTCCCATATTGCAAGGAAGAAGAAGTCTGTAAAGTTTGGAGAATAATGCAAAATCAAACATAAGAGGAACTAATCACATTGCTTTTGACTTATCCCACTTAAAAGTGCTTTTTAATTTTTCCCAGTTCTTCCCAACCCAATCAAATCCTTTGGAATCACTTTACTTCCTTTCTCAGTGGGCTAATCACTATCATTGCCACTACCTTCTTTTTCTATCAATACAGATACTAATAATAATTAAATACTATATATCTACTACACACTTCATTTATAATCAAACACAAACCACACGTGTACCTACTATTTCACTCTCCTTCTTCAATCCTAATTATGCATAGTAGCTTTTGAACAATATCCTTCATACTTGGCCTTTCAGCTTTCTTCTCTCTCAGACATTCAAGTGCAAGCTCCAAGAACACTTTTATGCTTGTCAACATTTTATCTCCCGAGCTCTCTATCGAAAGAAGCCTTTGATCCACCAATTCCATGATTGTACCATTGCTCGCACGTTGGTTCACATGAATTGCCAGGTTCACATCATCTTCATCACGACTGAAGTCAATCGCTTTTTGTGAAGTCAAAAGCTCTAGCAACACAACCCCATAACTATAAACATCACTTTTATCTGTTAACTGATAGTTGCGGTAGTATTCAGGATCCAAGTACCCCAACGTTCCCTGAGCACATGTTGAAACGTGACTTAGTCCTGGGCTAGCCAATCTGGAGAGTCCAAAATCTGATACCTTGGCATTGAAATCATCATCCAATAGTATGTTTGTTGACTTAACATCTCTGTGGTAGATTGGAGTGTGTGCAGCCGAATGCAGGTAGGCCAATGCCTCTGCAGTTTGAAAAGCAACCTTGAGCCTCGTTTTCCAGTTTAGAAAGTTGGAACAATACTTGCCATGAAGATGGTCGTAGAGTGTCCCGTTTGAGATATAGTCGTAGATCATAAATGGTAGCTCAGATTCCACACAGCACCCCAAGAGCCTGACCAAGTTCTTGTGATTGACTTGAGAGAGTATTGCAACCTCATTAAGCACTTGTTGGGTGCTTTTCAGGTTTCCCACTCTAGCTTTCTTCACTGCCACTAATGTTCCATCTTGTAGCTCACCTTTGTAAACTTCCCCAAAGCCACCACTTCCCAAGAACCTCTGTTGGGAAAAACCATTTGTTGCTTTCTTCACCTCTTTCAATTGAAACATCCTACAAGGCTTATCCCCAGCACTTGATTTCAGTTTGTCTTCTCTTTCCTTCGCTTTATTATCTCTATAGGTTGAGATTTTGCGGGACTTTGAGATGATGGTCAGAACCACAACGAGAGAGAAAAAGGTAACAACAGCCCCTATTGAAACCACCAAGCTGGTTTTCCATTTGGGTTTTCTCTCATACTTCACACTCACACACGTTGTGACAAAAGGGTCCCAACGGTGTCCCCCATTACAAAGACAGCGAAATAAACCACTTCTACCAGAAGGGGAACACGTAGAGTCTCCAGAGCAATCCTTTTGTGTCTTGCACACTGGTTCAGGTGGAAGAGCCCATTGAATTTCAAGCCCTTCCTCCCACTGATTAGGAGGCTTGTCCTGGTTCAAATGAAGGATGCTTCTGAATGCTTTGCAGCCAGACTCATGAAGCCTGATCCTGTAAGCTGAAGGTATCCCACCGGCTAGAAAAGTGCAGCAAGGGTGAAGACCGCTTGCACAATCAAGCGCTCGTTTTGTGTCAACATGACCTGAACTCTCTAAGTAACGATGGCAAACACTAGAATAAGTGCAGTTGAGAGGAGAAACCAAGAGGCGTGGGGAGCAATTAAGGAGGAACACTGTATTGGATGAAGTTATATTGAAAGGAAGTGACTGGTTCAACCATATACCGTTGCTTCTGGGCATGTCTTGTGTAACACAGGAACCTGCTAACCAAGGTGATGGCTCCACCACCATGCGTTGGATTGAAGGCATGATTCGGAGAAGGAGATAGGAACTTCCATTGAGGGTGTCGAAGTAAAGCTTTTGAGAGTGGGAATCACAACGAAGCTTGTAGTATGGATCACCACAACTTGGATGTGTGCTCAAAGGATATGGAACTTGCATAGAGCCACAGTTTGGGCAAGTGTTCTGTGAAGCAGTGTGATGGAGAAGGAGAATGAAAAGAAATAGAAAGGTATAAGAATAGCAACAATGGAAGCAGGGTCTCATGTTGCATGGGGAATTATTAGGGAAGAAACATCTTATGAACTGAAAGATACACGATCAATAAATATAAAGGGTGCACCCAGTTACTGCAGAAAAAAGTGGCTGCAAGAATCTACCACAACGAATACTATTCTAGCCCATCCTACACCTTAGGTCCACCTTCGCCAACTGTATAATTCTCGGAAGCTCATATTTAAACAAATATTTTTAACAATTTTTTTAGAACACAACACTCTCACCATTTTATTAGTATGTTTGAATTTATTTTAAAAAAAATATTTGAAATGGATTAATTATAAACTCTCACGTATGCATTGTCAAAAAAGAATTGTTAAAAAAATTGTTTCCATGATTCTTGGATCGTGATATTTTGAAAACTATTAAAAGAAATTTTTTCATAAAAAAAAAATTCTTTTAACAATAATTTTTTAATAACTTTTTGATAATACAGTTATGATTAGTTCATTTTAAACATTTTTAAAACATAAATTCAAATAGACTAATAAAATGATAACATATAGTTTGTCATAATATCATCATCTTTTTCATAATTCTCAAGCATATTTTTATAATATCATCATCTTTTTCATAATTCTCAAGCATATTTATATGGAGAGTTAATTTTTCTTTTACCTAAATGGACATGCCATGTTACGTATGGACAAATTTTAAAAATATTAATAGGCAAGTTGTGGAATCCCGTGTATATCTTCAAGACGCCTTCAAGTCTAACAAATGGAAAAGTTGAAGTTGTGCATACAGCTTCAATTACATGACTACAACTTATAATTGATTACATCTTCGGTGTAATCAATTACCAAGCATTTAATGGTAAAACACTATTTTAATTGATTACAGATATTAGTAATCGATTATCCTACGAGAGTTTGCTATAGAAGACATATTTTAACCGTTGATTAAATGATTTCTAGTTTATATTAATAATAATGTAGGTAGAATATCGTAAAATACAAGGTAGAAGACTAAATTAATAATAGTAAAAAATTATGAATACAAAGATGTAAAAATTATTGATGAAATGAAGATGTTTTTTATGATGACTTTTGTTGTGAGATTAAGAACAACTTTTAGATTTATCCAAGATTGGGAATTACATCCTCGAATAATTAATTACACTGATGATATAATAAATTAACATTATAGAGTAGACTATAACTTGTAGTAATCTATTACCACACATTAAAATTGTGTGAGGGTACTCAACTTCAACTTTTCACATTTGTCTCTGGAATTGTTTTTGTGAATGCATCACTTCTTTATATAAAATTATACGGAAATTACACGAGTTATCATTTAGGTAATTTTTTTAAAATTTGTCTATACAATATTTGCCCAAGAAAAAAAAAAGTTAATTATTATGAATAAAAATATTATTTTGATAATTTTTATAAACGTATCTTATTTAAAAGTAAAGAAAATTATGTAAATGATTTTTTTTTTCAATTTTAAACAACTCGGCATTAAAATTATAAGTAACTTTTTTTACAAATCTCTAAAACATTTAAAACCGAATCAAACTCGATCCATCTTTTAGTTCTTTTAATTATATGTTATCCAAAATTTAATATAGATTATGATGGTTTATTTATATAATATTTTTTTATGTTAGAATTAATGTTGAATAAAATTTGTTAGAATAAGTTTTGGGTGATTCCAATATCATCTTAAAAAAAATTAAATTTAATCAAACTTTACAAAGAAGAGAGATTTATAAGATGGGACTTATGTCTCCCTATATACTTGAAACTTATTTTATGTAAAATCTTTAATATGAACTCTTTTTTTTTATCGTGAAAGGACAATTTTCTTTAAAGTTAAAATATAATTATTATATTTTGTTGTGAAATTAAGTTAGTCTTACAATAATTTAAAATATATTTTTTATATTGATTATAATTTATCAAGTATAAAAAATGGCACAGATAATACTTTTTTATACTGGTGATAGTTATAATCAATATAAAAAGTGGATAGGTGATTTTTGTGATAAATAAAAACATTTATCAATTCTAATTTTAATCGGCATAGAAAATGGATGCAATAATATATTTGTAATAAATTAAAAAAAATTCTATATCAATTATGTTTTTATAATAAATAAAAAAATTTTCAATACCAATTTTAATTATAACCAATTTAGAAAATAGTTTCTTATATTTTTTATTTATTTATAAACAAAAACCTATACTTAAACCTTTCAACTTTTGAAATCCTTAAGCAGAACCACGCATTTCAATCGTGAATCCTTTTTTTCCTAATCAAGCCACCTTCGTGCAACCACGACACTAGGAGGTCGCCACTGTGATGCTGACGTCAGCGACTACCTTTGCTAGTGTGAGTTCTTCTTCTCACGATGAGGCTCGTCTACTTGTCATTTCTCCTCTGCACTTACTACCATGAGCATGCATGGGTCTCCTTTTCTTGCGCCTCAACACCCTCGTCATTGATAGGAAACAATGTTCGAGCAAGGAGGCGCGTAATCATGAATAGGGTATAGGGTCCTTGGTACTTTTGGATCTATTTAGTTTATTGATTGTGTTGTTGGAGCTGCTTTGTGTGCTACTAAAAATTGCTTACCTAGTTAGATTTGTTGAGCTTGTTGTTGTTAATACTTTGTTCACTAAATTGGAATATTTGGCCTCAAGAGCATTAAATCTAGTGGAGAGATCTTGGTTTTGTATGTTACTATTGTTCGAGGATGTCTGGTCTTCATTTCGTGGACTCGAATTTGAACAGTGCAGTTTTTGTAAGAAAATGGTTAACACTTGTGCAAATGAATGAAGACAACCAATTTGGACCAACAATGTTTTGTCGAAATCAACAGTATCTAACTAAGCTTAACGTCATCTTTGTTAACCTCGATAAAATCTGACCGAGCTCATCAATTTAGTCCGAAAACCTTTTGTTATTGTTTTATTCATTACTTGACATTTTTAATATACCACTTACAAAAAGTTTAAGTTATAATGAGACGGATTTAGTCAAATAAGGTAAACTTTTGAAATTTTGGAAGGATTTGGACAAATTTTTATATACCAATTATACCTTTAACGGATATAAAAAGTAATATAAAATCAATCTCTTTTGTTCGTGGAAGTTAAGTTGTTAAAGCTTGGATTCTTATTCTTTCTTTTGCTTGATGTGTATCGTTTTTTTTTTTTTTTTTTTGTGTTATGTCGGTGTGGTTCATATCACAATCCTTTTGTAAATTAAAAGATCGAACCTTGCTTTGAAATAAAAAGAATCGAACAATCGATATGAGTCTTGGTGAACCTCAAAAATTGTATTGCATGATAAAAGTATATTCTTTCCTGCTCTAGAAAATCCTATCATCCTTATCTTTCCTTATGAATCCTAACCTAATCAAAGTCAAGAAGCCTCTCGTTGATTTTCCTTAAAAAGGTCATTGATTTCACTTATTTGCTGATATAAAAAATCCTTAGACTTATATGCATTTATGTTACAATAGTCTTTCCTAACTTAAATTGAGTGTGGGCGTTTCCATGGACAACATCTCCATCATCCAGCTTGAACTCTGATGGACGCAATCATAGAATTTTGGACACGCAATCAGAAAAGGAACAAATGTCATAAAAATGGTGGTCATGAATGGCATCAAACTTTCGTAGCCATATATACACTCTCTTTATAAGGTGCAAAGTGAAAAGGTTTTTGGCATGTACTCAATTCTTTCAGTGTTTCTCTTTCTTTTACACAAGCGATCATAGTGGAGAAATTATAGTAATTTAAATATATCAAAATGCAAGACCATTATACTTATTGCAGTATGAGTAATTATATCAAAATGCAAGACACATTGATCATATATGCATGCGCAACCACATTAATATTAAACCATTATAATATCGCCATGTGAATTGAAGTTGAAGGTTCAAATTAACAATTATACTGCTATACTTGAGAACGGTGAAAATGGAGTTGACATGAACTCTCACATCAGTAGAAAAGAAATAGCTAACCTGGTAATATAGTTCACAAATGGTAAATGATGTCCTTTTGCTGTTGGCTGTCACGCAATATAATGAAGATATTCTTAGTGTTTTTTCATGTACAAAGTGGGAGAAAAGATTCTGCATAACAAAAAACACTACACACATTATATATAGTTTATTTCTATCTCAGTAAGAAAAAGTAAACACACTTATCATCCTCTTGCACCATAAAATTTACAATCATTTTATACAGGAAGAAGAAGAATTACTATCTATATCTAGACGAAAAGAATATCAGTTAGCTTTCCCGCTGGTATAAAAATCTTACACATTAATTAATTGGGTAATGATATTTTAACAACACTTTTTGACAACATTTTTTACAACGAACAGGACACGCGTCATCAATTTATTGATCTATTTGAATTTATTTTTAAAAAATATTTAAAACGGACCAATCACAAACTGTTACGTATGCTTTGGGAAAAAATTGTTAAAAAAATATTATTAAACGAAGTTTTTCCTAATTAATTAGAAGTTAATTTAGATATTAAAAAAATTAATTATCTTATTATAAACAAAAACAATTAATTTTCGTATTTTGAAGGGTTAATTTTTATCTCACAACATACCTCTGTCAAAAAACAAAAAGTAGAGGATATACCGTTTACGCCCAACAAAACAATTCAAATATGTGTAAATATGTTATGAATGTTTGTATTAAAGTTGTTTTAATGTTTTCATTTTTAATTAATTTGTCTACAAAAACTGCTTATTTTTCTCTTTTCATATATAAGTTTACTTGTATTTTTAATATTTTCAATTATCTTGAATTTATTTCTAATTTTTTAATTTAGCCTCTATTATTATAACAATGTAATTTTGGTTTATCTATTTATTTGACATTTAATTTTAATATAAAAATTATATGGCATTCTATTATAATATTATGTAGTAAATTTATATTGGTGTGATGAAATTTTAGATAATTTCACGTTGTTGTTTTTATTAAATATTATTAATGAAAACACATGTGACTATGCGTGTTTATTTTTATTTGATAATAAAAATAATGAAATTATTATTATAAAAATAAATATAAATAATTTTTTATTTATTTTGTAGATATTTTTATTTATTGGGTAGATAATTTTATTTATTTAATTTAAAAAATTATATTTAAAAAATAAGCTAAATTTGAATAAAATAGTAACACGGATAAAAAAAATAGACACTAAGAATAAAAATTTCCTTTATATATAAATATAGAAGTAAAAATAATAAATAATTAATTAGTGCAACTCTAAACTCGACATATAGTTTGCTTCTGGTATTGATATCTAGTCCCAGCTAAAAATATTATAAACTTAAAATAAGTCAACTTAAAATAAGTCAACTTAAAATGAGAAGATTACAATAAGTAAAAGTACAATTAAGTATTTTTTATAAGCATAGCTTATCGTGGACACTCTACTTAATATTATAGTAGTAAGAAAAAGACAATTTATAAACAATGGTTTTATGCATGTTAAGAGTCAAATTTAGTGCCTAAGATAATGTGATAAACAATGTTCACTTACAAATGTCTATTTTTTAGGAATTGGTGGCCATCAGGGGCTAGGGCGTCGTCTTTTTACTTATAGCTATCTTTTATTGTATTTTCGCTTAATTCCATAATTTTTTACAAAATATTTACACCTTCATAATTTTTATTTTTAATTTTGTAAATATTAGTATGTCGTATATAAAATTATACATTTGTTTTCAATTGGTTGTCGAATTATTAAATGTTTAAGTTATAATAAGTCATACAAGATCAAGTTGGGTAGTCCATTTTGATATATTGTTTTTATCTGAGAAGATTGATTTACCTTTTTGCGACCACAGTGTAATAAGTAAACAACATAGATTGAAGTTGGCTAGAATTACTAAAGCAAATACATATTAGACTTGATTCATTATAATATGAGAAAATTATTGAAATTATCCCTAGGAGTGACAATATTTTGTGTCAATTAATGATTATTTCAAGAGATTGTGATGTACCTTATCAAGAGGAAGTCAAATTTACTTGTATTCAAGGAATCAAAAACACGAGTAAAGCTTTAAACTAGAAAAAGAATTTAAGTGCTTAGACTATGCTAGCAATGTGAAGAAGTATCGCCTGTGGGGTCCCACTACCCGCAAGATTAGTATTAGTAGGGATGCAATTGATGCTTCAACCAAAAGGCTTTAAAGAATAAGAAAAGTTGGTTTTCACGTTGAACAAATCTTTGTATCGTTTAAATTAGACGTCTAGGTGTTCGTACAAGAAAATTTGATTCCTTCACTAGCCTTGGTTACAACAAACAAAGTTTAGACCATTGTGCTTATTACAATAGGTTTGGTGAAAATGATTTTATCATATTCTTTTTATATGTGGGTGACATATTTGTGGTAAGTCTCAACAAAGTTTGAATCAGAAATTGAAGGCATAGTTGGCTGAGAAGTTTGATAAGAAAGACTCAGGACCAACAAATAAGATTTTAGGGATGCAAATTCATCGAGATACAAAAGATAGGAAGATTTGGCTTTCTCGGAAGAAATACTTATCGAAGATCTTGTAGTGCTTTAACATGCAAGATTGCAAGCCAATATTTATCCTATTTTCTATCAGTTGTATATTATCCTTAAATATGAGTCCTATCAGTAAAGCGAAGAGGATGAAAAGAGTATACTGTGCATCGAGGGTGTGTAGCCTTATGAATATTATGATGTTTACAAAACTAGATATTACACAAATAGTGAAAGTGGTTAATAGATTTATTGACAATCAAGGTGGTTAGCATTTGAAAATAAACAACATGGATGACAAAGTACTATGTGGATACATGGATATTTGATTAGTTTAATCAAAATTGTGAAGGACAAAAGTTTCACATTTGTGGAAACTTCTATGGAGCCTTGATGTGTTCTTATATAAATAGACCATGGTTCCTTAACATCTCTTTCTCCTTTCCCTTGTATGTTGGAGAGAAAATTCCAAGAAAGAATATTAGTTTCATTTAGAGATTTTAATATTTGTTTTTTTATTTCTTACAACAAAAGAGAATATTATATAATTTTTACCATTAGTATAAATTTTCATTTGTGGATATTTTTCTCATTTTTACTTGTGTGAACTTATACAATTTGTCTCCTACTTAATATTGAGTTGATGTTTAACGAGTGAAAGAATTATATATTGATCGACAAAATAATTTTTGGTAAAAAAATGTTTATATTTTTCTTGAAACTTAAGATTATTTAAAGTCTTCTTTAGTTTTTAAAATATCATATAGTAAGATAAAAAAAAAAGTGTGATAAGAACTTGATAAAAGAATAATAAGATAAGAATTAATCATCCTGAGAATTTGATATAAAATACAGGAATTATACTTAACATATGTTCGTAAAGGAGAGATAAGAAATGATATATAATATTTGAGAAATTAAAAATATACTTAATTTTGATTGTACTTATATTATGTATATATATACACTTATATATATATATATATATATATATATATATATATATATATTCACCGTTGAATCAGTTTTTTTACCTGCATTGTAAAGATATGTATATTAGTTGAACTGTAGTTTGCAAACTAAAGTCTGCATTTTATGGGAGACAAAGTTTTATCTTCCGATAATGTTTAGTATTAAGTAGTAACGAGTATTTTAAAATTAAAAAAAAATGACACTTCATGAAAGGCCAAATGAATCAACTTTTAGAAACATCTAAAAGAAACAAACATGGTTATAATACTAAATCATCTTAAACCTTAAACATTATTCTTTGGTTGGAGATCTCATATAAGTTAGAATTAAGACTAAATCATGGTTAATAAGTGAAAACAAATGTCATGAGGATTATACGACTGTATCTTACATTTAAACCTATTATGGGTGGGTTGTTACTTGTACATGTAGCTGGTGTTACACTATGCTGAATACCTATTTACAATGTAAATAGATAAACACCTTCAAATTTGATGAGATATGTTAATGGTAGATAACATTGTGGTAGATATATGTTTCAAACTGAAGGAGGAAGGAGCTAGCTAGTGTTCAGAGTGACTGCTTCTGTGCCAAACTGGGAAGCTTCTTGGTAACAGCTATAGCACATAGTAGTAACTTGGCTCAAGCACTAGAACATGATTTCCTTCTAGGAACTACATTTTCTTCTGTCCCTTTGGAAACAGAATGCCTAACTCTAGCCTTTTCACTGCCTTCCACCCATCTCTTGAGCCTTTCAAGCAACTTTGTCCTTTTTGAAGAACCACTGTCACTGTGATCATGGCCACCACGATGTTCATCAAAGGAAGGATCGCTGTGTAGTTCGTGCTCTGAGTCATAATGGATGACCACATCATTTCTTCCAAATTCCAATTCTGAATGGATTTTATCTTGATCCTGTTGTTGTTCATGAGGCCTCTTTAGATCATGCCTTAAACAGGCATTGGTCCACCGCAAGTAAATCAGTTCTTTTGCTTCATCTGCTCGTTCTTTCTTCATCTGCTCTAGTTCATCCACAACCTGTTTGTACTCTTCCCTACTTACATCTCCACCTTCAATCTGCAAATGGAAAACCTTATATTGTATCCTTATAAACTCTCCCTTCAAAGAAACAATTAACAACTAAAATAGTTATCTTTTTAGTAACACTACTATTATTTTGATTATTGATCTGAGAAGCCTTCTAGGTTTGAACCAGTAAATGATGGGTTTTATGCATTGCTTACCCTTGAAGCATGTGATTTTTCTGCTGTGTCAAGCTTCTTCAGAAGTTCATTCTTTTCATTCTGCAATTGATCCAAATCCCTCTTCAGCTCTTCCATTTTATCCTCTAATTTACCTATGACATCAACTTTTGTTTCCAAGGCATCACGGCTTCTCAAGATTTCTTCTTCTTCCATTTTTATCTTCAAAGCCTGCTCCTTGGCCACGCGGGTTTGTGCCTTTGATTTCCTCGTTAGCTTCTGAAATTTCCTCCGAAGCATTCTATTCTCAGATTTCAAACGCTCAATCTGTTCTACAACTCTGAGATATTGAGCAGCAAAACTCTCCAACCTCCTATTCTGTGTCTCCACCGATGAAATCTCCCTATCCAAGAAGTCAACTCGAGCAGTCTCAAGTGACAACATGTTTTTGATCTCCCCAACCACCATTTCTTGCTCTTTCAACCCACAATAACGATCAAACTGCAAACGCAAGGCCAACTCTTTCATTTGCATACCCTCAATCCTGCTTCTTAAGCCATTAATCTCCTCTTCTAAACATGGGATGTCAGGGATCAGAAAACTTTCAGCAACAACACTTTCATCCAAAGTTGTACTATTTCCTTCATCTTCCATACAAGAGAGGCTATGGCTATGACAACTTTCTTCATATGAAGGGTCGTGATGGGAATCGCTTTCATGGGAACTTGCTCCATTTGGTGATAAAGAAGAGGTTTTAGAGAGGCTTTTCTTTGCCACGAACCAAGCATAGACAAAACCAGCAAAAGACACAGCCAAAGGAACACCTGCTTTGAGGATCACTGGCTTCAGGACCTCATGCTTTGATGTTGAGTTTTCCATTCTGAAGAACAGAGACAAGTATAATTTCAGAGATTTGGTTAGACTTTTATTTTGATCAAAAACACAATGGAAGACACTAAATATATTGATTTGATTCTTGTTGTGCGTCGCGTTAGCAAAGATTTGAAAGATGGTTTCCTTTTAGAGGAAGAAGCACAATGATATAGCTTTTTGACTTCCCCTGGAGGCCTTCTACGCCACCAAATGCTGTCAACTACCTTCTTCTTCCTCTTTGGAATCTAATTCTTTTCTGAATTAACAAAAATTTTGGCTTCTTTCCTTCTACGGTAAACCATGCTGTGAGGGTATAGTTTTCACATTTCTAAAGCTTGAGCATTTACAGGGAAAATGAACTCCATTTCGCTGTGAAAAATTATTCCTTGAATGGTGTGATTTCACATAATCAGGTTGGAATCAAGACTTTGTATAAATTATTTGGATTTCATTATTAGATCAAATGTAGTAAGTATGATGATTTTGTGTCTCGGGATTAGGGTTTATGGGTGATGATACTAATTAAGTGACTATAAAACTTAAATATATTTGTAAGTTTCTCGATTTAATATAATTAATTTTTAGTCTTTTAAAAAGTTTAGGAAAATTAATTTTTTTCATTCATCCTTCTTTTACATCATCTTACTTTTTTGAGGCAGGGAGAGTAAGGAAAGGAATAATCCTACTTTTACTTTTTGTTGTATTTTTATCTATGTATATTTTTTTTTTTATATACTAACTATTGATTTTATTTTATTCTTGTGTTAGTGCGTTCTCCATTGCCAAGTTTGATATTATTCTTTCTACTTTAATTTTGGAAAATGTTCCAGAATAAAAGAGATCATGCCAAAAAAAACTATAGAATACAAACTCGTGAATCTTTTAACTTAAACTTTATGAAAAAATTATAGTTGACCATGTACTTCACTAAATGATCTGAGATCAATTTTATCATAAAATAGACTTAAAAAAATTAGTTTAGGCTTCTGAATATCCAAAAAATTGTTTTCAAATGAAATATATATATATAGTTAACTTTGTTTCGTTTAAATACCTAGTTTTCGTATTTTCTTCATTTCAATAAACTTGAAACCGTATTTATTAAAACAGAGACTAAGAAAAATCTTTAACTTTGACTTTTTTTTATTCGCTTATAAAGCTTTTAAAAAAATTAGTTATGTTTTTAATGTCGATGCTTCAAAATCTGAAAAGTTTAGGAAACCTTTTTTTTTTTTTTTAATTTTCTATTCTTTTGATAAATAGTTTTAAAAAACTTGGTTAAATATTATGAAGTTACTGAGATTCTCAATCATTTATAACTTTTTTTTATAGAACTTAATGTTCTTAATAAAAAAAGGTTAGAGTCAAAATTTTGAAAGAAAGAAAGTGACGTGTTGATAAAAAAATGTTAAATATTTCTAATTTATACTTTAAATATAAAAAGTTTCATCGTATCTATATTTATTTTTAATTTTATTCTTTAAGTCAATATTTGTTAAATTAAAATAATTATTTTATCAATTTTGTTTTTTATGTGATTTTTTTTAAATTTAATCTTTTTTAATTTGAATATTTTTTAAGCTTAACCATTCTTTTATTTATAAAACTTCATATAAAATAAACAAATACAATTTACAATAAAATTACAAAAATTATTTTAATTTTATAATTATGATAATAATAATTTTATTTTCTTTTCTTAAGCTGACTTGATTTTGAAAATCTACACTCAGATACATTCTTTTTTTGTTTTTGCTAATATTTAATGTTTGACAGTTAATTTATTGTGGTGTTCAATAATCCTAAACAAAGCCCCACTTTTAGAGGACAGAATTAAATCTTTAGAATTAGTGAATCACAGGATGAAAGTACTCAGTGAGTAAAAAAATTCTTAATCCCGTAAAATTAGAAGCTTCGTAGTTTAGGATAAACCCACTTTAAAGAACCATATTTCATCCTTATATAAAGAAGAAAGAAACAAATCTTTTTTAAGCTTTAAAGAGTTCGTCTGTTTTTCTAAACAAAAAATGTTATTTTGTTAATGTGTATTTTATTGGTTATTTTATTTTACATCAGTATCAGTTACTTAATACATCTTGAGTGCTAAGCTATTAATTATGTGACTTATAAGAACACGACTCTCCTCTCCTTGTTACAGATTAAATTGATTTTATATATATACTATTTTAGTAATAAAAAACTTATAACTATATATACTTCAATTGCATGATTATGATTATTCTCACTTAAACATTTGATTCAAATAAATCTAATAACAGGGTTTCCAACATGAGCGTACAAGAAACTCCTTGCACGGGGATAATGGAAGATTGGAGTAACATCTGCACCAACTGGCTGTGTTGCCCGCAGTCATTATTAAGTCTCTGGAAGCAACCAATCTCTTTCCACACCAAATCAGATGCCTTTTCCTTTAGCATAAACTGAAACAGCATCTTTGGTAATTTATATATGCTAACCTCTTTGGGATGTGATCACCAGTTCACCAACAATGGCATGTGCCAGAAAAAGGACACAAAAAGTCGTATGAACAAATATTCAATTGAGGGCTCTCAAATTCCTTGAATATGAATTAAACTGCAGAAGAATGCATGGGATTAACAAGACCGTCTAAGGTAGTTGAGTATCAATAAATTAAATCTCCCCGATGTGTATGTATGATTCTCAGTCACACTCAAACTAGAAATCCGAAATCCAATGACGTTATTTTAGAAAACAATCATCTCTCATTTGGCTTATTTCTAAAGTGGCCTTTAAATTGAATGTTAGTTCCTTCAGAAAAATGTTTGACACCAATATTACCTGCCCACTTCCATTGACTTTTTCATTGAGTGAAATAAAGACATAAGAACATTGTTTATCCTTAATACAAAAAATGGCACAACCAAAAATACTAGCAAATAAAGGACTGGTAAACAGAAACACAGAAACATGCCCTGATCTTGCCACACTTATCAAAGTAGGTGCAACAGAAATTGGTACGATTTCATTATATACAACATAAAAATACTGACCACCTGAAGCAGATCAAGAAAGTTCAAATCCGGCATTTGAACTTATAGCATATAGAAGCTTTGCTCTCAAGGTGCCTGGCCGTTTGTATGTCGGAAGCTGTAATCATTGAGAAATAGAAAATAAAAGCATAAATAATTCAGAAGTATGACAAATTGACGAGAGATTGCCTGAAAATGCCAACAATTTTGTCTTAAGTGACTCCACACTAAATGGGCATGGTTAGTTAGTGGACATACAAATTTCCGCACTTATTGCTAAGAAACCTATTTATACGATATTTTGAAATATGAGATTATGAAAAACTCAAGATTGTGATGCGTACTCATAAACAACATAAAGATCTTGACTTTCAAGCATGCCAAACCCCAAATATTATTCATAAAACCTACAGACCCCTGTGCTGGAAGCTCCTCACTTCACAAATGCACCGAGGGAGGGTAATTATATGTAGCCTTCCCTCATTGCACAAAGCATAGAAGCGATTTAAAAACTAACCAAGGCAAAACTTTACTGTTGTGTCAAGGATTTCCCTCAATATTTCATAGATTTAACATAATAATAGAAAAAAAAAAATAATAATAAAAAAAAAAAAAACTTGGGAATTTAGAAATCTATCATGCTAAACTACTCCTCCTAAGCACAAAGTTAGGAATGTGTTTCTCTGTTACTATATTATATTAGTAGTACCTTAAGTGTATTGTAGCAGGTTGAAGCTGATGGAAGCCGATCTACATCCTGTCCTCCAATTGTTGCCCAAAGAGGAACATCACAAACAACCTGTGTAAACAAATAGACATGAGTGCTAATCAATGAAATCAAGACGTTTTATCATTAAAAAAATGCATCATTTTTATGGTTTCATCTAATAACTGGATCTTGATGTTGCATAGGAGGGAAAAAGAATAACAGAAATCCTAGAAAAAAAAGGCAGGTGACAAGATGAAGGCTTGAGTATCTCATAGCAAGCACTTAAAGCACTGAATATCTAATGGAAAGCTTCTTCATTTGTAGCATCGAGAGCAACAAATTATTATAGATAACTGATTAGAAGAGTTCAAGACGTTTTGCTTCCTAACTCAATTGTTGTGCTTAATATACTCTGCGTGAGCAACAGAAAAACTTCAAATATATCTTAATCATTAAAGAATAGAACTTAATATACTCTGCGTGAGCAACAGAAAAACTTCAAATATATCTTAATCATTAAAGAACAGAACAGAATGGGAACAGAGAAGACTTAGTATAAATGGTTTTGAATGTCCATCAAACATAAAAGATTAAGAACATACCTTGTGGATGGTTAGTGGTGGCTGCAAGTATTTGAACCCGAGTAATGGAGCACGAGAACAACTGGTGACAAATTTAAGAAGCAGACAACGCTCTTGAGGTTCAAATCCTTTAATCACCTGTACACAATAGGCAGAAAACAGAAAATGAATAAAGATAACTTAAAATTAGCATCTACACAAATAATATGAATTAACTCTTAAATATAATTCATGAAGGTGAGAAAAATGCTCAAAAATCACGTGTCGAGAAAGAGAGGACCTATAGTTCAACCAAAAAAATGAAACCTAATAGCCCTTTCTAGGAGAGGAACAGAGGAGTGAAAGACCCCAGATTTTTTAACTTCGTATTTTAGGATTTACTTCATCTATAACCTACCGATCTTAAACAACAGAAAATATGAAGAAATAATTTTGACTCTTATCAAAACATCTATATAGTAACACAGCCATTGTATCATTGTATGTATCTGACCTGTTTGCATTCTAGAAGAAATATTTGATTGTTTGTTTTGAAATGAAAAATGAAATTATCTTTTCCTGTAAGTTTTTAGTAGTTCTACCCTCTTCTCGAAGTAAAAACTAATGCCCTAAAGTCCCATAACTATTTTTGACAGAGCCATCCGTGGAATGGAATTACTACCATGTCAAGTCCAATTTACCCCATTTTATTGAAAATAATATAATAAAGGACGCAACTTTTTACAACAAATCATTAATTCTTACAAGCAAAATCAGCAGAAAAAGTCTGCAAAATTTTCCACGTATTACTTATATATGATCACCATGCATAAAATTGGGGTTGATACTAGTAAATAAAGCAGAACAGAAGCAATATCATCAGCTTAAATAATTTGCTTTGCATGGATAGTTTTAATACAAAAACAACTGGACGAATATTCATGAGAACTGTACATATTTGGGTTAGGATCCAAGTACACAAGGTGTAATACTTAGTCAAATTACACTTTTAATAACTTTCTACACAATGCAAATTTAATCAATCCAACCATTCACTTTTATTATATTATCTCAATGATCACATCTATAAAAAAATTTTAAAAAAAACGCACTTATTGAGATGACAATACCTCCCAAAATATCTTGATTGTCCGGCTTCCCTCATTGTAACCACCAGTATATCGAGTGTTATTTTTCAGATCATCAACATCAATATCATAATTGCCACCTGAAAGCAACTGCATTCCTATATAGCTAAGAAATCTTGCTGGTAAAATTAACTGACTAAAATGTATTTTTACTATTAAATGTTTTTCACATTGGGTGTAGTTGGTGAATAAATGACTCTAGATTTGGGGACTCTAATAGAGTATCTTTCTCTTATTATATTCATTTGAACAAATTAAATAGCTACTTCAATACTGATACAGCGGACAATAACACTAAATGCAGAATTCTGTCACAAAAATGTCCTGGTGCCCTTTGTACGAGAAAGAAGCAGAAAGAGTAAATTTGCAAAAGAAAACCATTTCAACACACTAAGAAAGAGAAGATACCTGATTAAATTCACTAGCATTGAATAACTTCAACCAGGATGGACATATAAGATCAGTTAACCCTCTATAAAACGCATTTGAAAAGGGCAACATCTGTAATTTCAACATGGTCAAATATATATCCACGATACAACAGAGAATACAGAAGTGATAACCTGCATTATACTACAGTAAACAATGGTAAAACCTGTTGGTTGAGTTTGTAGTCTGCCATTGCATGCATGTACTGCATCTTGTTCTCATTCGTTACAGAAATATCTTTGCCACCAGACTTAAGTTCAACCACATACCTTTTACCCAATGATTCTTCAGTAACTGTGAAATCAAGACAGAGCTCCGTGATATCACCGTCATAATTCTGCATGAATGAGTATGTGAACCTTCCAGTAGAATGGCAAAATGCCAGAACACAAATACACAGTATCCACCAAAGTCAAACAAACTCAAGCTAAATTTTAAAAACAATCATACAATAAAATGCAGTATGAAGAACATTAATGAAGTTTTAAGGACGTCATGAATAATAGTGTTATTGTAGAGTTATATAACATCCATTACTACACCTAACCAGAAAAAGACATGGACTCTTTGAACAATATTCGTATACAATATTAGTTATGCTTTTCGTAGGATTGCAAATGGACCTGGCTTGTCTACAGAAGAAGAAAAACTGTAGGGGTCAAGCCATCAGCAAACTAAGTCAAAATTCAGAAAACACGGATCCTAATATAAACCAATGAATCGTTTTGAATGTCCTGAATCCTGATTAGTTTTGAAAAAATGTTTATATGAATGGTATGCAAAACATCATGGATTTTTCTCATGGTTTACCTTGACATACATAAGATTCCTGTATAGCTCTGGATCAAGTGTTGATAATTCATCAAGAAAACTATATCGTCCCAAAAGCTTTTGTACAAAAACATGGGAGAAAGAGTAATCAAGTAATATTCCTTCATATAGAGCTTTCCCGACTACTCGTCCAAGGAATTCAATCATCTGAAGACCATTCTCCAAATATCTGGCAGAAGCAGTTGGAATTAGAAGCCTGTCTGAAGTTGAGGTTTGGGAAAATAGTCCATATCTAAGACAAAAAGGACTAGGTGTCAGTTTACAAAGTCAATTCTTAAAGATGCAATAACCAAGAAATAGAATCGAGAAAGTTTGAAATATTTTGTCAAACTTACTCAGGAGCAAATGCTGCTTTTGATAAGTCAGTCAGAAACTCTTTAGATAACCCACCATAGTCCAGGCCAGCCTCAAGAAGACCACATTCACTAACAAATGATACATGGATGGATGACTTCAACCTTGACCCAAGGGAATTTAATTGCCGAAATCCATCTTCAACAATATGACCCCGACGTACTACTATCTCAATGGCTCGTGAACCAGGTTCAGAAATTTCACCGGCCATTTTTCGAGCTGCTTTATCCATCTTGATGAATTCACGAAACATCTCAACTCTATAGCAGTGTTTAAACAGATGATTGAGTTCCTTCTATAATCGATAGTAGACCATATAATGTCTTAAGCTCAATAAATGTCATGATTTTGATGACAAGTTGCAATTAAATATTCCATCTGAACTCAATTACTCTACTTTTCTTTAAAAAAAATCCAACTCCATCATATTGATCAATACTGTCATTAACAATAGTGTATTCCTACTTATTTTCTTTACTTATGTCTTTCTAATGTTTATCATATAGTGTATAATTCATACATAAATACAACCACTCATGTAATACAATGTTCATTACTTCATAGTATAAATGGGTATTATTTCAAAATGATTTTCATGAACATATCAAATTTAAGATAGTTTGAAAGAGAAAGTGATAATATCAGTAATCTTCTACAGTGTACTCTGTTTAAAGATATTTCATTTGACCAGCCAACACTAGAAGGAACAAAAAATAATATATGAATGTACCTTGAAATCTTAATTTAGTCTATACAAGCTCAGTGACTCGACAACCAAATTAAGATCATCTTTTTATATAACTTATAATTTCTGCTCATGTGATAAAATTTAATAAATCGATTCATTTTGGCTACGACACAGATCATCTAGCTCTTCACTTATAACTTATCCTTCAAAGGAATCAATACAATGCAACAACTAAAATGTCATAAGACATAAAGAACAGAACAGCATAATTAGATAAAATGTTTATCAGTCTTCTTAATGGTCATGGAATTAGTTACCTCTCCTCAAAAGGGAAAACGTGAGGAACAATAGTGACAGCAGAACCAACACTCAGTGAAGCTGATGAATCATCATGTATCAGGTTGGCTGCTAAAACTTCATGAGTTCTGGCAGCAACAGCAATTGGTGGCCGGCTTTTTCTAGCAGGAGAAAGCCACAAATCAGGAGGACAAAATGGGTGCCTGCAATCCCTTTCATACAGTAAATGTAAGCATCTGATAGCACAATCCATTAGGGACTTGTTATGATGACCACCAACATGGGACAAGCCATTATAAACCAATGTATTGAGCATAGATGCAATTTTTCTTTGCTGCTCTATTTGGAATGGAACCTAGAAACATTATATTGCAAAAAGTTAGTTTGAAAATGTGAATTAATTGATAGAAGAAGAACAGGGATAAGGAGCAACAGATCAGTTACCTGTTTCTCATAGAACTCTATGTCATCAAGAACTAAAAGCAGGTGAGAATAGGTCGCACAGAAAAGATGAAGCATAGCAAACATATCCTTTGGAATGCCTTGCGGCCCATTCCTCATAGGTTCTATGTCCCATATATCTGATGAATCGTCATTTGGTCTGCTAGGCTCAGTGTGACTGCTATTAAAGTCAGTGCAATCTGTTGCTGCTCGTGACCTACCTGCAAATTTATGAAGTACATTGACCCACTTATTAGGCCCATCTTTACTGACTTGTTTTTGCATCTTCTCAAAGGCTTTATGTTTGCTTTTTTCACTTATGTAATTATCAAAATTATGTTTGTCTCCTGAAAAAAAGGAACCCTCCAGTACACTCCACAATCTCACAAGAAATCCAGGAGTGAATGATAGCGTGTTGAGAACTGATAATGAGCCACGAATTGGACTCAAGACTGAAAATATCCTAAGTACATTAGAATAAAAAAGTGCAACATCACACAATTCTAGATTTCCCAGACATTCTAGGCTACTTGATGGCACAGTCTCAGCCTTGTTTATGGAATCTCTATTAATTGATGCCAAAAGAATTTTGAGATGCCACTGCTGACAAACAGGCCTAAATTGATCCATGTATGACAATATTAAGGATTCATTGGTCGCTTCACCCTCGTGCTGAACTGCATCAACTGGGTGTATTGAACTTTCATCAGTTTGAAGGGCTTTCTTTTTCTTTCTGACCCATCCAATATTATCAAGACAAGACAGCAGAGCCTCTGATAGAGTAATAACAACATGGACATACAATCCATGGTCTAAACCTTCATTGAAGGATTCATTCTCATTCATTGTTGCTAAGCAGATAATGTTAGCAAGGGCCCAACCAACTGGTGGAATAGCCTTGAAAGAGACAGCAATCTCTGATTTCACGAACTCTGACATCTCCATCAAAACTTTCTCTTTCAAAATCTGTCATTGCCTGTCAGAGTTTGATCAGTTCTGATATGTTTAAATTCTAAATTATGAAGTCATATGATCTTATTGACTTGAGTTAAAAGCCAATGGAAGGCATATTCAAGAGAAAAGTTCAAAATCTAATAATTCAATTAAGGCTCACTATTTTTAATTCCATCTGTCACGACTAAATATATATCATGGAGGTTTTTCTCTTCACCATCAATAACATAAAATATGTATTTACGCAAAAACAAGTTATTAGATAACTAAGGGTGAAAAATTCATCTTTCAATGATTATTTTTTCACTTCCATAGAAAAATATGCAGTGTTTTCAGTTAGAAATATTGTATCTATATATTACAGGATATAAATAGTGAAAAATGATTAGAAGGAATATTTAAAAATAAGAGCAGAACAATTATTTGCATCATCATAATTGCAATACTAAATGATGATACTAATACAAAAATTAGCTTTAAAGCAACGTTCATCTTTGATTTTGCAAGCATACAACTACAACATCAAACAATATGTATGCATAAAGAAGTCCAATGTGCCCGCCCAATCATTAACTCAGTGTTTGAAAGTTGGCACTAATTTAATTAAATTATAAATATCATTAAATTTACATGATCTGTCACTGTCTTGAAAAAGAAGAAGAAAGTAAATATTCAAAGAGAATAAAGAACAATTAAAGAGGCCAAGTTGCCATTGAAATAAAACAGCAGACTAATAATTTAGCAGGTGAAAATATTCTACTTTAATAATGATGCTTACCAATAGAGTCTGGAAGCATGGAAACAAAATAGATTTGTGCTTTAAAGCTGGTAGAAGAATAAGGGGGAGATGTTGCACTAGCCAAGGTATGGTCAGCAGATAAAGAATATACTGCTCAGCAGCATGGTTGAAATCCAGCGTATGAGGCACTTCTGCATCATAGTTTATCAGATAAAACGGCCGTACAGCTAAAGTTATTACACTTGCAGTAATGAAAAAATTTCCATCTGCCGGGGTGATGATCTTTGACTGGGAAGAAGGATTTTCTAATGCACTAATATATCTGCCAATAGACACATAACAACCACTTTTATCACTGCCCATGAACTGAATTAAATCTTTCACTGCTAAATCTGCATCAAAGTGGTTGTCATTTGTTATTCCTTTCCATCCTTTCATATCAGTTAACATTACAAGAATACGCATGGCGAGAGATGTAACAACAGTAATATCTTGGGCCCCGGAAGGGTGTTTACTGAACTCTGAAAGAATAACAAAACTAAGAAAAGTCAGCTTGCGTGCCTGGTATCTCCATATTCTTCTTTCTTCAGTTGTACCAATTGCCAAAAAGCAAAAGTTCAGCTTTGAATCTAACCAAAGAAAAAAATAGACCCCTTAGTAATGTATTAATTATATTAAACAAAAGGAAAAATGAGAAGCAAGGACGGTGGGGGGACAGCCCTTTTGAAGTCTCAAAACTAAGAAAAACAGCACAACAAAAAGTATCTTTGCATTCATTATTTCATATAATCTCGTCATGTAACTAAAATAAACTGACTTGTATAATCGAAAAGTCAACTTCAAATCCAATAAAATAACATCCAAATAAGAGGATATACCAGAAGATT
Organism: Vigna radiata var. radiata; assembly: GCF_000741045.1. NCBI lineage: Eukaryota > Viridiplantae > Streptophyta > Magnoliopsida > Fabales > Fabaceae > Vigna > Vigna radiata. The sequence continues at coordinate 5,519,757 of NC_028353.1, forward strand.
TCAGGCTTTCCAATATGACGGTAAAGCACAGTTTGATAGAATCTATTCTCTTGCAGTTGACCTTCTGACGTTGAGTGGAGATAAGGGTAATAAAGAACAGAAATGGTCTCAACAAATTGTTTGAAATCCAATCTGCTGTCATTACACCAGTATAATGATTCACTGCTATCTCCCACTCTTGCTGAAGTTGCAGAGAAATTGCCTTTGTGACCTTGAAGCGCCTCCACACTCTCTGTTAACATTAAAAATAGCCCTTATTTCTCCACTTTGATCCAACAGAAGGTACAAATGAAAACTATAATGTACTAACAAATTGCAGTTCCAACTTTCTAATTTGTGTTTACAGCAAAGTAGGCCTCAAGTGTACAAACTTTTGCCTTCAATGACTCTAAGTTCATCGACTTCATGTTTGGAACAAAAGTAATACCAAGCATAGTCTAAAAAAGTATCAAGAAATATCCTAAGAAAATTTGGAGATTAAATATTGCATTTCACTTTGTAACCCATTGCTTCCATAAGCAGTCAAGAAATGACACTGAATGAACAACAGCTCAAAAACAAAAAAATTGACAGTCACAACACTGACTCCATTCTGATGTCTAGGTAAAGTAAGATGTACGCAAGTTCTGAGCATATAGGGTGTTTCCACAACCAGAACTCATGGCCAAGAGATCACATCAAGCTACAATTTTTCAACTGGACCGAGGTTCATTAAGAAACATGGAAACTTCTAAATGTTAGTCATGTTGTAATAGAGTATATCACTCAGATTATATCATTCCTCCCCCTATACTCGCCTAATAGTTTTCTGTTGTGAAAGACAGTTGTCACATACAGTTGCTATACGATTGATTACTTTTACTCCTTTACCAGATTTCTAACTTACAGTTGAGGCTCGCTCATCTACAAATATGAGAAACTACAGCTATGTCAAAAAGAGAAGAATAATAGGTTTACAGATTCATTTTTTTTTCTAAACCTTGGAGTTTTCTTTTCTCTCTCAATTTTCTCTTCTCGTGTAATCATAACGTGTCAAACCCATATTAGTGTTTAGGCATTGCATTAACACTTTGATTACTTCTAGTTTTTTTTTTTTTCTATAATTTCACATCGCTATAAAATTCAGCACAATAGATGGATTTTAGCATTTTATCATGTCTACAATGACCCATACTAATTTAAAACACGAATTCTCTCCCTTTGCATAATATTTTTATTCATACTAATTTTACATGACTTTTGTATAAGTCATATGTATCCTCTGCATAAGACAATCTTGTTTGAATGAGAGAAAGACCATTTCATGCAGTAAAGTTCTCCCTCCGAATATTTAATATCACTAGTTACCTAGGTTTCGAATTTGAAATCACTGATGAAGGTAAATTGTCCTTGAGCTCAGTGATAAATTAAGTTTACGCATGCTATGAGCTTGTAGTGCCACATAATGTTTAGAATTTACCGTATTCCAGCGCCCAAGTGGCGTGTTAACTTTTAAAATGAAAGAAATTGAAAGAACCTGAATGAAGAGAGCAGCAGCAGCAGCTCGTTTTGCATAATTGCGAAGTTCTCTTTCCTGAGTGACCTTCTGAAGAAGAGCGTCTCGCGTTATCTCCTTCGCACTTGCTCCTCTCAGCGACACCTTAACAACAAGCTCCATAATCAGAAAATGATCAAAATTTAATTACTTGAGTAATTGATCGCGGAGGCAAATCGAGCGCAGTATTCATGCCAAATTCAGGAACGAGATTGATTGATTGCAGGTAAGAAGAGCGAGTGAGTACCTACCTGCTGCTTACGAGGTGCGTCCATGGAAATCACTTGCGGAGTTAGCAACGATTCTCAATTCCGTTTCCCTTCTCCATCGCCCTCTTTTTCGTTGCTTTATTTTTAAGTTAATTTCGCTGTCAAAAAAACAATACCAAACACGGAGAAGTATGTTTTAAGTTTTATCGTCCCACAAGTTGACCGCTGATTTTCTTTTATTTTGTGATTTGTGAAAACTGATTACCGTCCCTTATATTTATTGAAAAATAATTAATTTTATATTTTATATAAAAAAATGCAAGCATAATAATTGAGTATGTGTATTATTATTATTATTATTATTATTATATATAATTACTATAAAGATGAGGTAAAAATAAGGTAGATCTTAGAAGTGCTTTACCATAACAATAACAATTACATAAAATGATATTATTTAAAATTAGAAAATATAAAAAATGTAAAATAAAACTACGTGATAAATGAGAAAGTTGGTTCTGTAGAAGGAGCGATGCAGTTTGCTTAGTGGGGAGAGAAATTGTAAATATATGATAGGGTGTGTGTTTACGCGCCAAGGATGGAGAGTGGAAATTGCAGTTGCAACATAGGATATGGTATTGCTACCGGTGTAGATAGGTGGCACCCGAGCCTCCATTGCAAACCCTTCAACTCTTCCCTTTTCTTCAAACCACCACCCTCCAAACCTCTTTCCCTTTCTTTCCGCCGCAACCTCCGCCATGCCACACACTACCTACCCCCGGATTCCCACTCCCTCATCCACGCACTCCACGTCTCCTCCCGCGCCGCCGACACCCAACTCGTCAAGACCGTCCACGCCGCGCTCCTTAAACTCCACGAACACGACACTCGCCTCTTTAACGCCCTCATATCCGCTTACCTCAAACTCCGCCTCTTCCCCCACGCCCTCCGCCTCTTCCTCTCTCTGCCTTCCCCCAACGCCGTCTCGTATACAGCCCTCATCTCCGCCCTATCGAAATGGCCCAACCGCGAGCATCACGCGCTCAAGCTCTTCCTCCGCATGACGCACTCCCACCTCATCCCCAACGCGTACACATACGTCGCGGTTTTAACTGCCTGCACAAGAATTCTTCATTTCCAGTTGGGCCTCCAGGTCCACGCTGCCGCTCTCAAAACGGCCCATTTCGATTCCACCTTCGTCGCAAACGCCCTCGTTTCTCTTTACGCCAAGCACGCCCCTTTCCGGGATGCGCTTAAACTCTTTAACCAAACACGGTACAGGGACATTGCGTCGTGGAACACTATTATCTCTGCTGCGGTGCAGGAATCCATGTACGACACTGCGTTTCGGTTATTCCGCGACATGCAGACGACGGATGCTTTTCGAGTTGATGATTTCACCTTGTCGATACTTTTGTCTGCGTGTGCGTCGTTGGTGGAAGGTCAGCAAGTTCACGCGCACGCTGTTAAATTGGGTTTGGAAACTAGTTTGAACGTTGGAAATGGACTCACTGGGTTTTACACTAAGTTTGGAACGCTTGAGGATGTGGAGTGGTTGTTTGAGGAGATGAAAGTGAGGGATGTTATAACTTGGACTCAGATGGTGACCATGTATATGGAGTTTGGGTTGGTGGATTTGGCTCTGAATGTGTTTGATGAAATGTCCGAGAAGAATTCTGTGTCTTACAACGCTGTTTTGTCTGGGTTTTGTCAAAACGAGGAAGGCTTGGAGGCGCTGAAGTTGTTTGTCAAAATGGTGGAGGAGGGTTTGGAGTTGACGGATTTTAGTTTGACTAGCGGAGTAAATGCTTGTGGATTGATTGGTGATCCCGAGGTCAGCAAGCAGGTTCATGGGTTTGCGGTGAAGTTTGGGTTTGGATCAAATGCTTGTATAGAAGCGGCATTGCTTGACATGTACACGAGGTGTGGGAGGATGGTGGATGCGGAGAAGATGTTTCTGAGATGGAAGGTGGAGCAGTTTAGCTCTGTGTGCTGGACAGCCATGATATGTGGCTATGCTCGAAACGGGCAGCCAGAGGAGGCCATTTCTCTTTTCCACGTTGGTCGATTCAATGAAAAGGTGATTATGGATGAAGTTGTGGTGACTTCGATGCTTGGTCTTTGTGGAACAGTTGGCCATCATGATATGGGTAAGCAAATTCACGGTCATGTTGTTAAATGTGGTTTGGGATCTAATTTGGAAGTGGGAAATGCACTTCTTAGCATGTATTTTAAGTGTGGGGACATGGACGATGCGATGAAGGTGTTTCGTGATATGGCTTGTACAGATGTAGTTACATGGAACACTTTGATCTCGGGAAATCTTATACACAGACAGGGGGGCAGAGCATTGGAAGTATGGGTGGAAATGCAGGAGAAGAACATAAAGCCTGACCAAGTTACATTTGTATTGATAATTTCAGCTTACAGGCAAACAAACTCAAATTTCGTTGATGATTGTCGTAGTTTGTTTAACTCTATGCGAACTGTTTATCAAATTGAGCCCACATCCATGCATTATGCTTCCTTCATCAGTGTCTTGGGTCACTGGGGTTTTCTGCAAGAAGCACTAGAAACTATCAATAAAATGCCTTTCCAGCCTTCAGCTCTTGTTTGGCGCGCATTGCTTGATGCTTCCAAACAGCATCAGAATGATATGATTGGAAAATGGGCTGCTCAGAATATTCTTTCCTTCAAACCTAAAGATCCTTCAACGTTTATACTTGTTTCAAATCTGTATTCTGCATCTGGGAGATGGGATCGCTCTGACATGGTCAGAGACGAGATGAGGCAAAAAGGGATTCGCAAACACCCAGCTCAAAGTTGGATCATTTCTGAGAAGAAAATACATACATTTTATCCGAGAGATAGATCACATCCTCAGGAGAAAGACATATACAGTGGTTTGGATATTTTGATCTTGGAGTGCCTAAAAGTTGGATATGAACCTGACACGAGCTTTGTTCTCCATGAAGTAGAGGAGCATCACAAGAAATTCTTTCTATTCCATCACAGTGCTAAACTGGCAGCAACTTATGGGATACTGATGAGCAAGCCTGGAATGCCCGTTCGGATTGTAAAGAACATCCTTCTTTGTGGGGACTGCCATACATTCTTAAAATATGCATCAATTGTCACGAAAAGAGATATATTTCTGAGAGATTCTTCTGGATTTCATTGTTTCTCCGGTGGCCAGTGCTCGTGTAAAGACTGCTGGTGAAAGCTGGCTCTTGTCGCCGGTTATCGTGATTTATATCAGTGGTCTTTGCTGAATAATTTTGGTAGTTATAGGATAGCAATGATAGATAAGATTTGTATGAGAAATTTTTCTATAGATGTTACCATGAATTTGGTGGAACCAATCATCTAAGGAGAAAAGGGGTAAAACAGCAAGAGGAGGCGGAAGAAAGATTCTTCTTTACAAATGTTTCTGTAAAAAAATTAGGGGTTAGAGCTCCACGGTCTCATCTGAACAAAGATGTATTTTGTCAGTTTGTTGATAACCTTTGATGTCTATGATCTAACACAGTTAGGTATTTACCAACACAGCTTGGTATTTTGTCGGAGTTTGGAGTATTGAAATATTTACTCCAACTACATTAGTTTTTCTTGTTCGGATGGACTTTTTAATTCGTGTATGAAATAGCCTACCTTTTTTTCCTTCAAAGTTACACTAGACGCCATGTAATAGTTGATTTGTAATTATTTTAAATGTTTTGTGAGATAAATATCTTTCATTTCAACCATCAACCTTTTCATTCACCACCTTTCTTCTGTCCAATTTAATAGATAAAAGCAATTTTTATATAACTTGAAATAATAATTTCACTATCTCTAAATATATGTTAATTTTTTTACTTGAGCATCGAAGAACCAATCAAACTTATTTCAACAAAATTAGTTATGTTATATTTATTTTCATCATTAATCCCAACAAATATCAATGTTAGATGGCCGCCCAGTTCTTTTCCTGTGTTGAGTTCACCAAGGTGGTTATATAAAAAGGGCAAAAGGGCTACTAGGGCAGATTCTTCCTGCACCTCTATATTTTCTTTCCTCTATTTCCATAATTATTTTTTCATTTTACTTTTTCTGGACTGTACATTTTTTAACTTTTGGATTATTTAATCCAAAAGAAAAAATAACTAATCTGAAAACCCGTTTTTTCTCTTAAAAAACCTTCCGGATTAAACCATATAGAAGCATCCGGAAGCCAAATAACTTTCAGAAATCTAGAATCCATTTTCTTAAAAAAGAATAATTTCGTAGTCTGAAAAATCATTTTTGGCTTTTGGATAGTATAATTCAGAAGTCGTTTTTTATTTTTTAAAAAACAAAAATACTTTCGATATGTACAAATGTAAAAAAAAAAAATTATAATGATATTTAGACAACATTTTTTTGACAACATTTAAACATTGATTACGTGTCAATCTGTGATTGGTCAAAAATTACTTCACAATCAACAATAATAATCATAAACATTATTGTGGTGTAATTTTTAACCAATCACATATTGACACGTAATCAATGTTTAAATGTTGTAAAAAAAATGTTATCTAAATATCATTATCCAAAAAAAATATGGAGATATATAAAGAAAGTTACAAAGGTAGGGGAAGAAAGTGCCATAAAAAGGAAGTTAATGAGGATGCTAATCGAGCCGATACTGATGCATAAGGTGAGAAAAATCATCCTGATTTGGTTTTGGGTTTGATGTAAGTGAAAGAGAGTTGGGCTAATCTTTCTTGTACCTCCATTTTTTCTTATTGCACCGCATAGGTGTGATGGAATCACCTTTTTATCCCATTTCTTTCTCTCACTTCCTTTTCCTTCTTTCATGTACCCAGCTACACACCTTCCTTCTCTTTCTTCCCACTGATGGCGCAACCCCCTTTCACCTCCAACACCTATTTAGAGATTAATGCAAAAGTCAATAAAAAGCTCAAAGAAATGGATTTAAGAATAACTTAGAAGAGTCAGCAAACTACTTTTATATTTAACTAATTTTAACAAATCAAGTGACATGTCCTATTAGAAAGTTATCACATTTTGTTATGCAGTATGGTAGAAGTCTCTTCTAGTAAGAACAGAATAATAATATGAATTGTAATTTTGTTATATATTCCTTTGAGTTGAGAGTGAATGGGAAGGAGGAAATTAGTCTTTCTTTTTGTCCCTTTCTTTTAAAGAGAACCATTGACCTTAGATCAAGGAAATTTTTGTCTATCATTTGATGTTTTCATTGAGAAATTTTTCACGCCATAACAAAGCATAATACACGATTCAAGACTACATCAGACCGAATAGAAGAGTCTATCCAACATTTAACACATTAGCAAATGGTGTTAAGTGTTAATCATGAGAGTCTCAATATAAAGGTGGATACAATATTGCAACAACTTGCTATGCTATGGGCCAAATCAGAATTGTCATCAAAAGCAAAGGACATAGTGTTTTTTAAAACCCATGTAAAGTTAGAAATTCCTTACTTTAATGTGGAAGATGCCATGGGGGTGGATATTCAAGATTTCTTAGTTTTTTAATTACCATGTTACTTCTGAGGCTCATCATATCAAGGTAGCATCACTCTACATGGAGAACATGCTCTCAACTCACATCAATGGATGCATTGTTCGTAATGGTATGGTCTGGTCTGGTGTAACTTTTGGAAATTCGATTTTCTCCATCATACTATGATGATCCCCAGAGTGTCCTCTTTAAGTTGACTCAGAAGCATACCATTTCATAATATCTTAATGAATTGAAAGATTAGGAAATAGAATCGTCGGTCTTCCTACAACCTTTTTATTGAGTTTTTTTTTTTTAGATTGAGTCTAGAAATCTGACATTAGATGCAAACGTTGCAACCTCATTCAATGATACAAGCAACAACCCTAGTCAGATTATAGAAAGACAATAACGTCAATTTGAGAACAAATTATGATAAGCTCACTTAAAAAGATATGGTAGTTCATTGAGAAAAAGGTCTCAACTATAATTGCAATGAAAAATTTAGTCTAAGCAACAAGTGTAAAGGAAGCTTATTTCTATTAGTAGTTGAGACAGGGGATGACGTGAGCAGAGTAATTATTGATCAATCATGTTTGATTCAAAAATAATTAAATGATAATTCTTCAAAGGCCCATGTCAGTTTTAATGCCCTTGTTGGACTGTTAACTCCCAAAGATTTATGTTTAATGTGTCATATATCTAAAAGTTATGACTGTTTTGGTGTATGGTGATAGTACACACAATTTTATTTAGCACCGTGTAGTTAAGCATATTCAATTGTCTATCTAACCCACAAAAACCGTGAGGGTGAAGGTAAGAGATGAAATGGAAATTGATTGTCGTTAGGTTTGTCAAAGCGTGAAAGTGGGTATTCAAAATCACGAGTTTGAAGTGGATCTTCATGTCTTACTTATTAGTGAGACTCATATTATTTTGGGTATCTATTGGTTGAAAGAATTGGACCCAATAATCAAATTATGCTAAATTGACCTTGAAGTTTATACAGAATGAAAATATGGTTGAATTTAAGACCAACGCACCGATCAGGCCACAAGATATTTTATCACACCAACTAAATATACTTATGCATACCAAGAAACATATTTTCCAAGTAATGTATTTCCCAAAAGATACAACGTGGAAGAAGTGGAAAGATTTATGCCAAGATTATCATCTTAAGGACAAGGTGAATTTTCCATAGGTGGATATTGATGAAAAGATAGAGTCCATTAATATGCAATCTAGCACATATATTCATAGGCTCAAGCATAAGTCAACAAGAGCCTAAAGAAAGGGATTTAAAGGCCTAGAATAGTCAACAAACTACCTTTATATTTAGTTTATTTTACCATTTAAATAAATCAAGTGACATGTCCCAGTCTTAGAGAGTTATCAAAGTTTGATATGCATTATGCTATAAGTATGTTTGAGTAAGAACATCTTGATGCATGGAGTGGATATTCAAGATTTTATAGTTTTTCAATTCATATTACTTTGAGGCTGATCGTATCAAGGTAACATCATTCTACATGGAGGGACTTGCTCTTAGTTGACATCAATGGATGCATTGCAATGGCATGATTATTACATGGCATGGTCTGCTGCAAGCATTGGAAACTCATTTTTCTCCATCATACTATGATGATTCCCAAGGTGTCCTCTTTAAATTGACTCAAAAAGGTACTATTTCAAAATATCTTAATGAGTTTGAAAAATTAACAAATGAGTCTTCCTACAACTTTCTTGTTGAGTTGTTTTATTTTTGTATTGAGTCCGAAAATTCAATGTGAGGTGCAGACATTGCAACCTCATTCACTGATATAAGCAACAACCCTATCCAGTTTATAGGAAGACAAGTTGATAGGACAAAAATGTCAATCTAAAAACAAATTGCAATAAGCTCACTCAAAAATAGATGCTAAGTCGTCAAGAAAAAAGTCAATGCACCAACCATTCTACAAGATGTTTCAGCACACCAACTAAATATACTTATGCATACCAAGACAACTGCACCTTTCCAAGTAATTTATTTTCCAAAAAATACAACTTGAGAGAAGTGGATCGATTGAGATTTATGCCAACATTATCACCTTGAGGACAAGGTGAATTTTCCACAAGTAAGTATTGATAGAAAGGTAAAATCCATTACTCTTTAGTCCAAGACATATATTTATAGGCTCACATAGAAGTCAACAAGAGTTCAAAGAAAAAGATTGAAAGACTTAGAAGAATCAAAAAATTACCTTTATATTTAGTTTATTTTACCATTTAGATAAATCAAGTGATCTCTCAATCTTAAAGAGTTGTCAAAAATTGTTATGCATTATGTAAGTACTTTGAGTAAGAATAGAATAATAATTATGAATTGTAATTTTTTTATATATATTTTTTTGGATTGAAAGTGAATGGAAAGGAATAAATTAGTTTCTTTCTTTGTCTCTTTTTTTCTAACGAAGATCTTTGATTTCTAAGAAAACTTTTATGTATCGATTTTTCAAGTGTTTTTACTTTTGCATGTATGATCTCTGCATAATATCATTATATGTTAAGACATGTCGTTTGCTACGTCAACAAATTTTTATGGTTGATTATTGTTGTTTGATTCACAGTAACTATCTCTATTCATTAATAAATTTTGAAGATAAAATTTAAAATTTGAAACAATGAGAAAATCTAATTTCATAAAAATCAAAAAACTAAAAAACATATTTAATATAATTTAAAATCTTATTTAATTTAATAAAAATTGAGAAACTAAAAATATATTTAATTTTAAAACTTAAACGAAATATATGTTTTCTAAACTATCGATTACAAACTAATAATGAACATGATAAAATCATTACAAAATTTAAATTCTAATTTAATAAAATAAAAGAGAATTGATATATATATATATATATATATATATATATATATATATATATATATATATATATATATATATTAATGAATATGTTTCTACCCGTTAATCTTATAGTATTAGTTATATTAATTTAAGTTCATAAATATTTAAATGTATTCAAAACATATTAATTGTATTTATATTTATATATAAACGACATTTTTCTTTTTTTTTATATTCACATTTATATTTTAATTTTATCCTTCAAATAATTTCTTTTAACTAAAATAATTATTTTATCAATATTATTTTTTATTTGTAAATTTTTTTTTTCAATTTATATTTTTATATTCCACGTGTAAGAATATATATAGAATACTGTCAAAATTACTTAATATTAATTAGAAAATATATATTTTTTATTTTATTTTTAAAGAATTAAATATATTTTTAACCTTTTAATTTTTTCGAAATTTGATTTATCTCAAACTTTAAATTATTTTTATCTAAAACTTTATTAATAAAGGGACATAATTCTTGTAATCAAATCATATTAAAAATTTGTTGATGTAATAAATAGTATTATTGCGTGTAATCATGTATTGATATATAAATATATACACGGTTTGGTATATTAACAAAAATTTTAACACTGTTTGATCAAAGATTAAATGTATACATTAAAAAAGCTTGAGGAGAATGAAGAAAATGATTGAAAGTTTAACAGAAATCCTATTTTCCATAAAAGTTAAACAACAATTGAACATCATCACTTCGTTAAAAAGCATCCTGCAATCAACTATAATGATTTTTTCAAAAGTAAATACAAATTTTATCATGCAACTAAATCGAGTTTATTAATTAAATCTGAAACTCACGACCCTGTTATATAACTCAGTAAGAGAAACAACTAACAAAACCTATTTCTCAGTAAAAAAAATAATGATATTTTGACAACATTTTTTGATAATTTTTTTAACAATAAAATATGTGTTATCATTTTATTAATTAATTTAAATTTATATTTAAAAGAATATTTAAAACAGATCAATCACAATCTATTACGTTTATAAAAAAAAATTGTTAAAAAAAGTATCGTTAAAATTAGATTGGATTTCCAAACCATAACGTACTAAATTAAAAGTTGTCACGAATGGTTACGTTTAACCTGTGAATTCAACACGAGAAATGGGCCTACTTATTTCCATGTTTCACCCTCTCCCACCTCTCCTTATCCTCTTCACAATAAACACTGTCGCATGTTCAGTGTTCACCGTATCACACCCATTAAACAACAATCTTAGCCAAACAATGTTCCTTAACATTAACAATAACTATGTCACAAATATTAGCTTATCTGCTTCTTGTTTCCTGTTGCTGTTCGATTTCGGGAACAAAAAAAAAATTGTTGGTTTCAGATCTACTTCTATTTTGTATATTTTATAATATAATACAAGGGTAAACTTTTTGTTGTTTCAAGAGATTTCGGTGCCGTTGCGTCAAGCAGTTTAATATAAATTAACGGAGTGAATAACACGCTGCTTTAGGCCTTTATCGAGGCTTCATTCGCCGTCACTCTCCCAATTTCGTTTTAAATACAAAAAATGCAAAATATAGAAAAATAAATAACAATTTAGCTCAAATATATTTTTATCTTAAAAAAATAAATTATGCCTTTTTTCAGAAAGCTTGTGGTGCTTTTTGGTTTCTAGAAAGTTATAGGCTACATTTCTTTATGTAGATTGTTATAATTGGACACATTTTACCACCTATAAAAAAAATCACATCTCAAAAGGGAAACTTGAAATCATATTTAAAATAATTTCAAAAAAATCAACAGTCTAACGAGTACAACAAAAAATCTTCCCCGTGTTATATATTTGAACGAAAGCATACAAAAATAACGAGAAATTATAAATTAAAAAACTCGAACGATTACAATGATTTAGTTTAGTTGTATAATAAATATAGAGTATTATCTATTAAAATAAATTCAAGGAAGTGTATAAAAAGAACTATATATGTAGAAAATTTATTAAAAGGTTTGGGTTGGGATTGGTACTTTTAGTAGAAGTTCTTTATCAGCACTCAAATTACATGATTTGGAAAACGACGTCGCCTCAGTGCGGTCAATTAGAATAGTGTTTGTGAATTAATGTTTTATTATGGTATGATGTAAAAAATAAACGTATGTTTACATTTAGCAATGTATTAAAAACTTTTTCTTAAAAGGTGATTACTTCATGTTTGTGTTATCTTTTGAACTTTTAAGAGAGACTGTAATTTGCACAATACCAAATTAAGAAAAATTCCAAACCATATTTATCCATAAGCTACTGTGTGTGATTGTGCTTCGGTTGGACTGTTTAGAAAAAAAAAAAAACATTACTTTTTTGGGACATTATTTTTCCCTTTTTATCACAAGATCAGCTTTATGATGAATATTTCAACCATGGATTAATCTGCTTAAAAAGCAGAATGTTGCGTAAAACTGTGAAATTATGGAAAAACTGTAAACATTAAAATTATAAAAAAAAATGGAAAATTAGAAAATTGGAAAAAGTGTGTCATCATGGCTTGACCTCTAATTCCCGTCGATGAAATAAATGGGAGGTGGCATGCATAAGAATTATGACTTACGAACTTCTACTAAATTACCGTTTTGCACCTATTCAATTTGTTTTTATTTTTTAGCCAATGCTTTTCTACTCTCAGTTATTACTATCATATTTGACTTTTATTCTTGCCATTAATAAAAGTAATATAATTTAAATGCGAAATTTTTTTCAATAGAAACAAATCCTCGATTTTCCTAAAGATATGACATATTTTTAACAAGCCAACACGTGCATGAGTCGTGAAATTCAAATTAAATTATTAATAAACTAACAAGAATAGTCTTAATAAATGTGTAAAAGCGTGATCACTATGGTTGATATAATTAAACTAAAGAAGGTTGTTTTTATGGAGTTTATTAAACTAAAAACAACGTGTTAATACTTTATTTTTTTCCATTGGCATATTATTTTTGACATATATTGATTAATTATAAACAACTTTTATAACTAGTCAAATATACTTTAAACACGCCAGTATTACTTGTTTTTTTAGTGTGCTACATTGTTTACTAATCATAGATTATGTGTTGTATAATATTTGATTAAATTATAATTTTGATATTGTCACTTTTATACATAATTTTAGCTTGTGTTTTTTTTTTTTTTTTAGATTCTTTAAGTAAAGCGAGTTTACACTTTAATTTTTAATATTTTTATTAAGATATAAAACTTAAAATGAGGAAAAAAAAGATTAAATAATAATATATTGTATATATGAGGTCCGTAGGTTATAGTTTATTCTCATGTATTTCTGATCCAAAACGACACGTTTGAAGCGAATCGAAGTAACAGAAGGACACGTGTCTGGGTTGGGAGAAAGGGAAGAAAATAAAGAGATTATTAATAAGTGGGTCGGTGAGTTGTTGGTAAGAAGCATAAGAGAGGGGTAAAAGAGGAAATGCAAAAAGTTGCATGCAAAAACTCAGATTTTGAGGACAAAGTGTGAGGACGCTTGGCCTGATATCGCACCCATTTATTACCAACACTTCAACGTCAGATTCCTCACCCTCTGCCACCAAAACCAAAACTCTCTTCTATTCTCTCATCTTTCTCTTTCTTTCTCTCTTTCTTTCTCTCTTCACAAACAAAACACAACTATGTCTTCTGCATAGACAACAGAAACCACCTGCTTTCTAAATTCTGTAGCAAAAGGTTAAGAAACAGCTTCAATGGGTACTTCTGTTACATGGGGCTCAGGGCCATCTTCATCCACCAAGCTCTTTCTGTTCATGCTTCCTCTCGTGCTTGTTGCAGGGCTGGTTTCTGTTTTGGGTCCTAGCCCCTCTAGTTGGTTTTCCACTGCCAAGCCACCGCTGTTATTATTCAGCTCTGTTACTTCCTCAGCTGCTAGTAGTGGTGCTGTCACCACCCCTTCTGAGGTGAAGCAGAGAGAAGAGTTGCTGGTGGTGGCCGTGGATAATCGTGCTGGAGAGAATCTTATCTCCGATGACACTCACTTCAATCTCTCCTCTACTCCTCCATTTTCTGTTCAGGCCATACAACAACATGTGAGACCTTTTTCTTCTTTTCTTATCATAATTCCACCCTTAAGTTTGCCATTTTTCTTTATTTATATGAATCACATTACAACAGGGGTAGGATGGGACATAATTTCGATACGACTCTACTTTATTCCTACAGAATTTCACTGTGATAATCCAAATAATAAGGGCAGCCACCCTGCTACGAGAATCAGACCAACAATACCTATTTTTAAGAATAAAACTATGCAATAAATGTTTGAATAAAAAGATTATACCAATTTATTACTGTAAAAAGATTATACCAATTTCTACCTCAAGTAATTAGTAATTTATCTGAGTATTTAAGTTTTCTTTCCCGATTTTGTTTGGTAGAAAAATAGGTAGCAGTGTGGGTTATGGAAGCTATTCTAAGATGAAAATTTCGTTAAAAATGTCAGATGATTGTTATATTTAAGAAGGAAAGAATGTACAGACAGAAAGAAAAGAATGCAACTAAAGCCATTGAGAATGTTACAGACCAGATACCTTAACTTTTTCTTTAATTTTGCAGAAAAGATATAGGAGTTTGAATAAATCTGTGGTGGGATAATACCCAAACGAAGGGAGAGAGATTTTATCTTATTATTATTCAATTTATTCTTTTTAAAGTAAAGTTTACAGAATAAGGAGATGCACTACCTCAGTCTAAGTTATAGCAGAGGAAAGGAAAACATCGATCTCACATAGCACTTGGTCGATGTTTAAAATTTTCCAGATTGAATTAGTAGAATGAAGATAAATTTGGAACATGAGGAATTAAAAATTGATATTTAACTGAACCTTACTCTTTCGTCTACGCACTGCTACTATATTATAATAATATATTTGCTTTATTTTCATCTTTTCGAGACAACTTCTCTCTGTGAAATGAAGGAATTGAAATAATGCAAATTGATATATCAACTTGGATGTTACTCTGTACTTGTTGCCTTAGTGTTGCGATCAAGGGAGTTATTTTGCGTATTTGAGGATTTTAAGACCTATAATATATGAATATCATGTCCCCTTGTTGAATATTGTAACTTCGTAAATACGCAAAGAAATGCGAATCCCCATCCCTTGGGTTTTCACTTTTCAGATACTTTAGTTGGTTTTCAGTGTGCAATTTGTTTCTACAAGTTACCAAAATAAATTGGAGTGACAAATATTTGGCTGCGTTTATCTTCTAAATTATTTTTTGGATAATTTCCATTTTAGATGGGAATTAGTTCAATTTCGTATACATGGATTCATCTCCTACACTGCACATGTAGCAATGATTTCGAA
This sequence comes from Vigna radiata var. radiata, assembly GCF_000741045.1. Taxonomy (NCBI): domain Eukaryota; kingdom Viridiplantae; phylum Streptophyta; class Magnoliopsida; order Fabales; family Fabaceae; genus Vigna; species Vigna radiata. The sequence continues at coordinate 5,535,266 of NC_028353.1, forward strand.
AAGGTTTGAATTTAAGAAACTAGTTGTCAAGTTCCGTTTTAAGACAGGAAATAGACAAAGCGACTTGTTAGGCAGAGCATTGTAGCATGGTTGAAATTAAAAGGCTATCCATTTATGAGTTTTAAATAAAGGTGACGACGACCCATCATTTTATTTACCAGAGCAGGGATGAACAAAACGTTCCCCAAAATTTGGGTAACGTGAGTTCGGTGAACGAGTCTTATGTTCCAGCAGAAAGGCCAAAACTGCAAAGAAAATTCAGCATCTTAGACAGAAATGAAGCAGGTCTAATAAAAGCTCGAGCCGCAATTAGAGAAGCAAGAAACGGAAATCAAACGCAAGATACAGACTACGTTCCTATTGGACCAATGTACATGAATGCCAATGCATTTCACAGGTAAAAGAAGCAAATAACATTAGACTTTGTTGGCTTAACAGAAGTAAGTAAGTAATTCGATTTGTGCATGTTACAGGAGTTACTTGGAAATGGAGAAACAGCTGAAAGTGTATGTGTACGAAGAAGGGGAGGCTCCAGTTTTTCATAACGGACCTTGCAAGAGCATATACTCGATGGAGGGGAATTTCATCCATGCTATTGAGATGAACGAGAAATTCCGAACAAGAGATCCTGAGAAAGCACATGTTTTTTTCTTACCTTTTAGTGTAGCAATGTTGGTCCAATTCGTGTATGTACGAGACTCTCATGACTTTGGCCCCATAAAAAAAACTGTCACGGATTACATCGACGTCATCGCAGGAAGATACCCCTATTGGAACAGAAGCCTTGGAGCTGATCATTTCTATCTTGCTTGCCACGATTGGGTAATTAAACCATCACTGCATTGTGCTTTTTTTTTTTTTATATATATATATATATTTTAATGATTATCAGAAAATAATCTTGATTGTTGTAAATTGTTTTTCAGGGGCCAGAGACTTCGCGCTCGGTTCCTAATTTGAAAGATAATTCGATACGCGTGTTGTGCAATGCTAACACTTCCGAGGGATTCAAGCCTTCGAAGGATGTCTCTTTGCCGGAAATTAACCTCCAAAGTGGTTCCATAAACGGTTTGATCGGTGGGCCGTCTGCTTCGAAGCGTCCACTCTTGGCCTTCTTTGCCGGTGGACTTCACGGCCCAATTAGGCCGGTTCTTCTTGAACAGTGGGAAAACAAGGACGAGGACATAAAGGTTCAGAAGTACCTTCCGAAGGGTGTGTCGTACTATGAGATGCTGAGGAAGAGCAGGTTCTGTCTTTGTCCCAGTGGGTACGAGGTGGCGAGTCCGAGAGTGGTGGAGGCAATCTACACAGGGTGTGTCCCAGTTCTGATTTCGGATCACTATGTCCCTCCGTTCAGTGATGTTTTGAATTGGAAGTCGTTTTCCGTTGAAGTTACGGTTGAGGAGATTCCGAAATTGAAGGAAATTTTGTTGAGTATTTCTCCAAGACAGTATATAAGAATGCAGAGGAGAGTGGTACAAGTTAGGAGGCATTTTGAGGTGCACTCTCCTCCCAAGAGATTCGATGTCTTTCACATGATTCTTCATTCTGTATGGCTTAGAAGATTGAACTTCAGAGTCCACGATCATCAATCACAACTGTCTTAGTTTCCCATTGTTATCCCATGTAATAAGCTGTCATTTTTTTCCATTATCAGAAGCAAAAATAATATTTCATTTTTCCCATATTCCATGTAAAAAAAAACAGTTTTCAGAGTAAGAAAATATGTGAACAGAGTCAACATCTGTTGTTTAAGAGACTAGATACTTTTATCCATCTTACCCCATTAGCCCTTATTCTGGAGTCAAGGATATCGATTTATGATATATCTGTACATGGTTCGAGTGCAATTCGGTATGTGAAACAGAGAAATTTTGGGTCAGACCAATGATTGGAATGCACGATCTGAAATCTGGAAATGAAAATCAACAAACTCAACGACGAAGGAAACGATGGGCAACGACACAGAAAGGAAGAAAATAATATGGAACAACACACAAATTACGCTTTCAAGTTAAAACATTTTTTTTTTAACAATTTCAATCATAAAAAAGCCATAGAATCTAAGTATGAATTTTATTATTCATCTTTATAAGAATTTTTTTATTATTAATGAAAGTTTATTGATAGAAATAAATTTGTTGGTAACGTAAAATTTGAATAAATGATGAAAACATGTATCAATAAATTCCGTATGTAAGATAGAAAAGACGAAAACTAAAAAATTAATAATACATACAAATACATATAACTAAAACTTAAAATTAATTTTTATTCGAAAATATTTGAATCATTAAAATTTGATTTCGTTAAATATTAATTTATACAATAACATAGTTATAACTGTTTGCACACATTATAGTTTAAATTATATTATTTATTAAGATATTAAAATTAAATAAGAATTATTTAAATATATTTAAAATAATAATTATGATTTTAAGATCTTATATAAGTTTTCTATAATATAAAAGATAGTAATGTAAATAAAATAAAAATTTGTATAATTTATTTAAATAACATTCAATAATAATATAACAAACTGTTATTTAAATAATGTCATATTTTATTACTATTTAGTTTGTTATTGTATTACATCCAATATAAGATCGGATAAACAACTTAAGTCTATATAAAGTTTAGCATAACTAAATTACAGTATTTAATGAAACCTGCTTATGTGGCTTGAGGTGTTCTACTATAACCGCTCAATAATAATAAATAAGTTGTGAAATATAATCCATCTAAATTCCTCAACTTTGAGATTTAACTTTACAAAAGATGGTGGAGAAAAATTTCAGGAATGTCAGCAAATTAGAAGAATTAGTTTAAAAGAATAAATATTCAACCAGGACAAAAATTCCTAAAATGAAACATCATTGTAACTGTTAATTTATACATTTAATGTTACACTTCACCTTAACAAGCTTAGTTAATTATTATTGTTAAAATTTAACATAATCATTTATTTTATAAGTAAATTTTATTATACAAAAAATAATTAATTAAAAGCAAATAGGCACAAAGAGTGGGAAATGGCGTGGTCTCGAGAGAGTCCTACATGAGTCAAAGAAGACTAGCTCAGCGGACGCCACGTTGCTGAACACGTGTCAATCTTTGATAGATATGAAGGTAGGAGATGGTTCGAAAGATATATATACATGTCATTAGCGAGTAGCATCATAGGCTACGTGTCACACTTCCATGTCTCCTTTCTCTCCACGCGTCGCTCTCCTCCTCAACGTTTTGCTCTTCGAAACCTTATATATATCTTCAAGCATGCTTGTTCATTCATCAACCTTCAAGTTCATTCAAAAACAACTCACAACCAGCTCTAACACTCGAGACAACATCGTACAATCAACCCATAAGATCGATGGCGTCGGGACAGCAATTCAAGGGAGACAGAGCGGAGGCAGCGGCCAAACTTGCAGCCAAAGACATCGGCGATATCAACAGAGCGAACGAGCGCAACGACAACTACGACCTTCATTCCGAGGCCAACTTTAAGCAAGCACGAGCAGAAGCAGCTGCGAAGCTCGCCGCAAAGGATCTGGAGGATGTTAACAGAATGAGGGACAACAATGCCACCACATTCAAAGAGCAGCAGCACTACGGCGAGAACAGACCCGGTGTGATAGGGTCCATGTTCAGAGCCGCTAAGGAAGCGGTGGTTGGGAAGCCTCGAGATGCGGTTGAGACCTCGCCAGGGGTTTATGATTCCAACAGAGAGAGGATAACGAAGGAGCAAGGTGGGTCGAAGATGGGGGAATATGCAGATTATGCGACCCAGAAGGCGAAGGAAACGAAGGATGCAACGGTGCAGAAGGCTGGGGAGTACACGGACTTTGCGACTCAGAAAGCAAAAGAAAGCAAGGACTATGCGGTGGATAAGGCAAAGGAAGCTAAAGATGCTACGGTGCAGAAAGCTTCAGAGTACAAGGATTATACTGCTGAGAAGGCTAAGGAAGGGAAGGACAGTGCAACGGGGAAGCTTGGGGAGTTGAAGGACTCTGCTGCTGATGCTGCTAAAAGAGCTATGGGATACTTCACAGGCACCAGAGACGAAACAAAGGTTAACTTCAACTTGCAAGACTTTTTCTGTTGAGTTATTGATTTGGTTCCTATTTATTTATTGTTTCTTCCTTTTCCTTGAACAGGTAGGTGGAACGGCGGAGGATACCAGGCGAAGAACCCAAGAGGTGAGGGTGCAGGATAAGGACTATGGAACGGGGCATGGAGGAGAGAAGGTGGTTATAAAAATGGAAGAGTCTCGCCCGGGAGCGGTGGCGGATGCTATGAAAGCGGCGGAGAGGGCCTTGGGCGGCGAGATGGAGGAAGAAGGTATCCTTCGTGTGGAGCGTCGTAGGGAGAAAATGTGAACACGTGTGTGTGTGTGTTATGGATGAAGTATAATAGTATTAGCAATAATAATGTGCTTTGTAATAAAAGATATTTGTAGTTGTTGTGGTGAAGCATCCCTCTAGCTTTCATTCCTATAGTACATATACATACATTTAAATAAAAAGTTTGGATCACTTTTCATTTTAATAATGTGTGTGTTGTAACTATATATACATCCTTGAAAATTAAAAACTTATTTAATAACTTCTACTTTTATTTTCATTTCTTTTTTTCCCCTCTCCTCACCCACTCTTACTCTTAGACTGTGTTTACTTGGGGTGATCGGAGGTGATTGGGGGAGAATGATTGAGTGAATTTGAGGATAATATGTATTTACTTGGGGTGATCGGAGGTGATTGGGGGAGAATGATTGAGTGAATTTGAGGATAATATTTTTTGTTGTTTATTTGAGTAAATTTGGAGGTGATTGGGGGGAGTGATTGAGTGAATTTGAGGATAATATTTTTTGTTGTTTATTTGAGTAAATTTGGAGGTAAACGAAAGTAGATTTTGAAGTAAATTTTTTTAATTTGTCATATAAACTAAATTTTACACCAATTCTCACAAAATTTATTTTAAAATTCACTCTTGTTTATCTCCAAATTCACTCAAATAAACAGCAAAAAAAATTATTCTCAAATCCAATCACTCTCCCCACTCCTGTCAGCCTCAAGTGAACACACCCTTAGTGAATACCATCTCAACTTTCATTATCATTACATTCACTCGAATTTTAATTTAAAGATTTTCTTACGGAGAAAAATAAGGAAAAAAGTTATATTCATCTTTTAAGTATGTGAATCAAATTTGATTTTTTTTTTTGAAAAAAAATATTAAGATTTCCAACGTCAATCGGTTTAACATTATTCCACTTCAAATATACACACTTAACAACTATTTCTATTTAGATTTATTACAACTATTTAAAAACTATATTTTACTTACGTATATATAATAAAAATTCAAATTTATGCATTTTTATGAATATTTTAATATTTATTATTATTATATTAATAAAAGGTTTGAATGATTGCCTTTTGGAAATGATGTGTGATATAACTATTCTTAACATTCATTCCACTTTGGACAATATTTAATTTCTTTGTATTATTTTTTTATAACAAATTATGAATTATAGATAATTTTTATTTATTTGGTTAGTTTTGAAAGAATCAAATAAAACAGTAAAAGAAAAAAAAAAGATATAAAAAGAGATTTTAAAAAAACATTTAAATTTGAAAGGTAAATGTGGGAAAAAAAAATCTCCTATGATACTGATATGAAAGCAAGTGAACTACAAACAAATTTATTCTACTTTTAATTTATTCTATGTGATTCAGTTCTATATCATATTTTATATTTACAGATCAAGGAGATCTTTCTAGACTTCCAAAGATTTTCAAAATAAGAATTGAATATATTTTTTGAATTTAAGAACTTATATTACTAAATTTAAATTTTAAGCATGGTGATTTAATATATAAATAAGAGTTAACTTTTAGTCTCTAAACTTCTTTAAAAAAATAGTAGATATATTAAACTGCATTACATTAATTCAAATGTTAATATTTCTTTCCTAACAGCCTATCCATATTTCTCTCTTCTTTTTCCTACAAAATAGAGCTTTTAGCTTTTAGGCTAACGAGTCATACTCGCACAAACAGACTTACATTATATTGATTTAAGTGATATTAGATTAAATATCTTTTATAAAAAATAAATTAAACTTTCTTACCAAAAAATAACTCACATTATCTTGATTTAAGTGATATTAGATTAAAATATCTGTTATAAAAAATAAATTAAATTTTACTACCAAAAAACTCATTAAAATTAACCAGCTAAAATATCTAACAAGAACTATTCATCAAAATTAATATACTATAGTAAAGGTTAGCCTTTTTAATTTGGATAAATTCTTTAAAAGAAAAATAGAGAATAATTATTGTAGAGCTGAATCTAATCAAACTTAAGCCAATCACAATTGTCAGTGAGGAATTGCACCCCGTCACTGTTTGGTTGGTGAAGCGGAACATCAATAGTTGAAGCGCAGTATCACGTGCCTGAGGTTCACATTAGGTGAACGTGAATGATAAAAGTAGTTAAATATTATGGATTGTAAAATTATAATTTATTAAAATTTTATATACGATAAACCTTTATCGTATATATAATCCACGTCCTTTCATAAAGAAGAGAAGATGTTGATGGTTAAACATTCTTTTTGCTATAAATGATCAGAAGTGCCATGATTAGAAAGTTTGGCATTGCACTCAACATACTATTTTATCTATGTAACGATTATTTGTTCAAACAAAGCACGTACCATGTATGTTTTTGTGTAGTTTTGTTAATCAATACAGTTCCATTAGTAGCAATTATTAACATTTTTAAGAGACAAAAATAGCAAAAGAGCAATGATGTCTGTCATGTTTTCTGCAGTTGTGTAGTTTTGGTGGAGAACGCCCTAGGACGCAAGCCACAACGTGATTATCTAATATCTATAGATGTATATGCATCTATCTATCTCCTTCAAGGTTGTTTATCTTTTGGGTTACCAAAATCTTGCGTTGGCCGCCATCAATGTCCACCAAACTCTTCCTTATCTATCTCCTATCCTCTTTCTCTGCCGTCGCTCTTTTCTTTGCGCTGTTCCTCGCCGGAATCTCCGACTTCAAACATGATGCGTCATTGTCTCCTCCCTCTCTCAATCATGGATCCGAAAACGACAAAGTTTGGCCTGTGTGTCACACCTTCATCTCTTCTCTGTCACGCTATCGTTGTGGGAAAAAAGACTAATGCTTTCTTTGTTGGGGGTGCAGGAATTGAAGCCGGGGTGGAGAGTTGCGTTGGCCACGGTTATTGGGTTTCTTGGATCAGCTTTTGGAACCGTTGGAGGGGTAGGTGGGGGAGGCATTTTCGTTCCCATGCTCACTCTTATTGTGGGTTTTGATACCAAGTCTGCTGCTGCTCTCTCTAAATGTAATAAAGCTCTCTCTTTTATTCTTTCACGTTGTGACATGTGAGAACGTCCACAGACTTAGGTTTTTTGGTTCTTGTTTTGTGACCGAGTGTGATATTGTTCACTTTTTTTCAGGTATGATAATGGGGGCGTCAACAGCATCTGTTTGGTATAACCTGAGAGTGCCTCATCCAACCAAAGAGGTGCCTATAATAGACTATGATCTGGGACTTATTTTTCAGCCCATGCTCATGCTTGGTATAACTGTTGGTGTAGCGCTCAGTGTTGTCTTCCCCTACTGGCTCATCACTGTCCTTATCATTATTCTCTTCATTGGTCTCTCTCTCATGTCATTTATTTTAGCAGAAAAGTTTACTTATAAAACAAACCCTGCTTTGGATGAATCAGTTCTTCGTTGGTCTCTGCTGATAAATGGTGAAAAATGTTCTTTTACCTTTTGACAGGTACCTCTTCAAGGTCTTTCTTTAAGGGAACTCAGATGTGGAGGGAAGAGACTCTTCTAAAGGTAAAGTTTCATCACTTGAGATAGCGGTTCTTCAACGGAATCATTTAACAGAGGCAAACGTAATGTTTGTGTTTGCTAATTGCAGAAAGAAATGGCCAGGCAAAAGGCAACTTTCGTTAATTCTCACGGGGAACGTAAGTAAAGATTATATACATATATATATACTTTAAACCATTTCTTTACTAAGAACAAAAAGCACTTTATTTGGGATTTACTAATTCAACCATTTTCAAATTAATCAGTACATAAAAGTTATAAAATTTTGAAATAAGAAATAGTTTTTCTGTCAAGCGTGCCCTGCGAATATAGTTCTTAAAATGAAGATATTTCATTTTATGCGCAGTTCTAGTTGATACAGAATATGAGCAGTTGATTCCTAAAGAAGAGAAGTCACCAATGGTATGCAAAGTCTCAGTTTTTCATCGAGTCATAGTAGGTGATGAGGAGAAACCTGACTTTTTTTTTTTTGTTCTCTCCCTTGAACAACACCTCAGCAAATTTTTTGTTTCAATCTCAAGTGGAAAAGGATTTTGGTACTAATGGTCGTGTGGGTTTCTTTCCTACTACTTCAAGTCATCAAGGCAAGTCCTCCTCTCTCCAATTCACATCACAAATCTGTTCACTTATTATTTCTTTGTTATAAGTCTATTTATTGTGGGTCTGCAGAATACAGTAGAGGTCTGCAGTGAATGGTATTGGGTGCTTTTCAGCTTACAGGTACAATGGGAGCATCAATTCCACTAGCACAACTTGTTACTTAACTTACTACTATGCAGTGGGGTCAAATCAAACGTATTGACATGCACCTTTCTTCTTTCTGTTTCAGTTTCCTATTGCACTTTTGGTATTTGGCTATGAAGCAGCGAAGTTGTACAGGGATTACAAAGAGAGAATGAGCACAGGAAACCTGGAATACATTTGTGAGGCATCAATTGAATGGACTGTTCTGCACATTTTATTTTGTGCGCTATGTGGCATTTTGGGAGGAACTGTGGGAGGCCTACTTGGTTCTGGAGGTGGATTCATTTTGGGCCCTCTGCTCATCGAGATTGGTGTCATCCCCCAGGTAAGTTGCATATGCAAGAGACAGTTTGATTGACAATAATGTTGAAGCAACTTAACTTCCAAAGACGTGTTCTTGTTCAAATTACAGGTTGCTAGTGCAACAGCAACATTTGTGATGATGTTTTCATCATCTTTGTCTGTGGTGGAATTCTACCTTCTCAAGAGGTTTCCCATTCCTTTTGGTAATTTTCATAATATTTTCAAGCTTACATCTCTTTGCAATCTGTCTTGCCTTTAAATTGTCACTCCCTACCATTTAAGAGTTTAAGTGACAGGTTCATGTGGAAACAAACAGGCAAAGATGGCTACATATTGTGTTCCACCATATGCTATGTTTACTATCCATTTTTCACTTGGCTTCCTTTTCAAAAAGGCTTCTTTTTCACTAGGGCCTTAGAGCTTGAACACATACTAAAATAACACCCTGTGGTGAAAATGATCTGATCTGCTCCATGCTTATTGCATTTGTCACATTTCTTTTGTAGCGTTATACCTCACTGCAGTGTCTGTCCTGGCTGGCTTTTGGGGACAGTATTTTGTAAGGAAATTGATGGAAGTTCTCGAGAGAGCTTCAATCATTGTATTCATCCTCTCAGGGGTCATTTTTGCTAGCGCTCTCACCATGGGTAAAGCTATTCAAATCCAAAGACATTTGCTGATTTATGTATATGGTTTATGCGCCAATGTTCAACTATATGTTTGAGCCATTTCCTTTCAGGTGTGGTTGGTATTGACAAGAGCATTAAAATGATCCAAGACCGTGAGTTCATGGGTTTTTTAGACTTCTGCAGCAGTCAGTGATTCATGTAGTGTACAGCAGGTGGCAAACGAAGACAACATTGTGGAGTGTGTAAAAAATGGTTGGAAATTGAGGATAGGACTATAGAGAGTCATGAATGTTGGTCACCGACAAGGAGATCCTTCCTCTTCAAGTATCAAATAATGGTAGCTTGCCCTCCCTTGTGTGAAACAATGATTGTAGTTGAATGTTAGCTACTGGCTAACACTCTTCTCATTGCAGTGCAACATTTGTTTGATATGTATATTTTTTAAGTTTCTGTTGAGCCTCCATTCAGTTCTAGACTCAGTGTGAGAAAAGCTTGTGTATTCAGGGTACGACAACAACTTTCAGGAATGTTGGTCAATGTTTGGTTGACCATCGGAAGTTCCTTTCCTGTGTAATAAATAAGGCTATTAAAGGGAAGAAAATCAGTTTGTGGTTGAGTTGTTATGCGACTGACTGATGGCAAAACATGAAGGATTTTTTATTTCTTTTGCATCGGATCTTCACATGTCCATTGGATTGTTTAAGGTTGAAAGGTTTGCTTCTGAGCGAGTAGTTCAAAGAATGTCTCTGTACTTGCTTGTATAAAAAAGTTATTATTTGATCGCTGTAAATCAATTGAATACAATTTATCGCAAAACAACTATTATCTTTCTAGCGTTTGGTATGCCCATCTGGTCAACTTCGAAACACCAATCATCAACTCAATTATCTAACTCCAAAATTAATGATTTTTTGGATTGAGTTTATTTGGACTGGAGTTCCTATAGACCGATTACTTTTGGTTGACTATTCTAAGTTGAGTTATTCTAGATCAACCATTTTTAGTCTAGTTTATTTGGTCAACCATTTTTGGCCACCTACTCTAGAAAGTCCCTTTAGTTCAACTAGATCAACTTTTTGAATATATCACTTGTGATTGACCATCTTAACTAAATAATATGGTCGACAAGTTATAAAATGGTCAGATTAACGATGATAATGACAAATCCATATGTTACTACCAACTAAAGTATGATTGAACTGTGATTAGGTTGAGAAAAAAAAAAACTCATAACAACTAATATAAATAAAGCTTTAAGGTATGACTTTCATATATATATATATATATATATATATATATATATATATATATATATATATATATATATATATATATCACTATATTAATACTATGCCAATCGATCATTTATTGAATTTAGATGGAGATGCCTTTTACAAATACTTTCTGATAGAATTAAAAGATTCAATCCAACATTCAAACAACACAAACAAACAAACTATACTTAATGTTAGAAACCGATCACAAGTCTTAGACATACATCCCAAAACAATATTGATTTGAGGTTAAGGTTTTGTTTAGTCCATGAGTGTTTGATTGTTTTGTAATTTTCTTAAAAGGTAGGGTTAAATTAATTATTTAGTCCATTGAATCATAATCCTATTTTTTGAACATTTGTAGTAGGACATTTGGAGTCAATATTCTTTCTAAAAGAAAGTTTAAGCATATTTAAAATCTTAAAATGACCAATCTAGTAATGAAGTGTTTAGATAGTTGGTATAAGTTTTGAAGTTTCAATTTTACTCTTATTATTATAAAAAAAAAATCAAGTGGGAATGATTTAATTGTTGGAATGTCATGCTATATAACTATGCAAAAATAAATAAATTAAAAACATCATTATAATCCATGCATAATAATAAGTAGTACAAAGGTTAATTTAGTATTTGAATTTACTATTATTTGATTTAATTTATTTAGATTTGATTAAATTGATTCAGGTTAAACATTCATTATATCTAAATCGAGAAACATCTCTGTAAATTAAATTTTTAAACTTATTTTAATAAAGCTAATTGAGGTTAATTTTTAAGGTAAAAGTAATTTGATTTTAATCTCATTTCTAATCACCATAATATGCTTAAATAAAGTTTTTTAACTAATCAAAACACGATACTTGAAATCATGTCCTTCTGCACCGCATTTGTTCTGAAGATTCTAAACCCTTTAGAACAATATCAATTATTCAGCCATTCGGTGGTACAATTTTGTATGCTGGAACAGTTCAATCAACACGCGTAATTTTCTTTTAATATTGGAACTTTTGGTTTTAAAAAAAAAACAGATTTCAATCTAATTAAAATCCTCCCGCGATAAGTTTTGCCTCTTTTATTAATTGTTTTATTTCATTTTAAAAAATATTTATTTTTTATTCATTATCTCCTTTCTTCTTCTTATATGGGCTCATTGGCGAAGCCCAAATGATAATTAGGATTCTTATGGACCAGGCTATTTAATTTGGGCCCAGGAGTGCATTTATATGGTTTTATATTCGGAGTATAGAGAGATTCAGGGAGAATTAGGTTTTAGGGTTTACACTGAGCAGCCACACCTGAAGCAGCAGCCATGGTCCTCAAGTGAGTTTTCATGAACACTTTCTTCTTTTTCCTTTAGCTCCTTTTGTAGGATCTCATAGCAGTTGCTTTCTTCTATAATTATTGGGTTCGGATGCATACACTTATCTGTACTCTAAAATCGTTGTTTGTTGTAGTTTATCTCGTTTTTAATCTCGTTGTTCGTTGTTTGCGTCGAAAATTAATTCCACAATATGTATATCACCATCATTCTCTGCTTACTGACTTCAATTCAATTCCTCAACCGCGTCTCTGGAATAGTTTTGCATCTGCTTCTTTAATCTGAGTTTCTGTTTGAAATCTTCTGACTTTTAGAGACATCGATAGGTTTTGAAAACATGGCGGAGAATGTGTTTTTTTTTTTTTTAAGCTTCTGAAAAAGTTCAGGCGCATAAGTCTTGTAGATTGCTGAACATAGTTTCAGCTAAACTATTCAGTGTCTTACGCATTATGTTTGATCTATGGATAATTATTTTTCATAGAGGACAATGAGTTATTAATGTTTTGTATTCCTGTATCAGAACTGAACTATGCAGATTCAGTGGTGCCAAGATTTACCCAGGAAAAGGCATTAGATTTGTTCGCGGTGATTCTCAGGTGACATATAATGTCTTGTTGAATTTAGGGTCCATTTATCACATTATTTAAATCTTGTCCTGTTTGATGCAACTTAATGGTTATTAGTTGTGACGGTTTTTGTTTGTCATTAGTTATGATATTGAAAAGAGGGTATTTGTTTGTGGAATCTACAGGTTTTCCTCTTTGCCAATTCCAAATGCAAGAGGTATTTCCACAACCGCTTGAAGCCATCAAAGCTTACCTGGACTGCAATGTACAGGAAGCAACACAAGAAGGTATTTTTTTAATTTAAATGTCTGAAAGATGCAACAATTAATGTGTATAGAGATAAAATGAGAATTTCCATTGGCATTGAAGAACCGGTCTAGGAATGAAAATGTTGCTTTTTTACCGAATTCGGTCGTCCGATTTTGCCTAGTGCATAGTTATTCGAATTTCACATAAAAACAGATTACGCATTCCTCAGTTGCTGCATGCATTTGATTCAATTACTTGTGTGAATGGGATGTGTAGGACATTGCTCAAGAAGCTGTGAAGAAGAGAAGACGTGCTGCCAAGAAGCCTTACTCTAGGTCCATTGTCGGTGCCACTTTGGAAGTTATCCAGAAGAAGAGAACTGAGAAGCCAGAAGTTAGAGACGCAGCTAGGGAAGCTGCCCTTCGGTGTGTTTTTGTTAATTCCTGCCCCTTCATTCCGTTAGATATGTGCATATTTAATAACATTTTTAGTCATTCATTTTCTGATCAACTATTATAATTACGCTTTACTCTCTGTTCACCACTCGCTTTAGAAAAGCTTAATCCTCTTAATAATTTCCTGCCTTATTTCTAGTGTTATGAACTTTTTTTTTTTTTATTTATTTTACTCACTTGCTTGAATCCGTAGTTCTGCTTCAGAGCCTTGCATTTTAAGAGCTCTTTTATTTTCAAACGTGGATTACACATGCATCTGAATCTTGGATGTTGTGGTGCAGTGAAATTAAGGAGAGGATCAAGAAGACAAAGGATGAGAAGAAGGCTAAGAAAGCCGAAGTTGCAGCTAAGTCACAAAAAGCAGGAGGTAAAGGAAATGTTTCCAAGGGTGCTATGCCTAAAGGTCCCAAACTCGGTGGTGGAGGCGGGAAGCGCTGAGCTTTTAAGTTTTGTTCCTATTTTTGCTACAATTAAAATAGTGTTGTTTTCAAACTTCTGTACCGTACTGATATTTAATTTGCATGATTAATCTTTTATTTTACTGTTTAATTAAACCTGTTTTGGAGCTTCAGAAAGTACCTAGTTATTGAATGCATTCCGCTTCCGCCTCCTTATTCACGTTATTCGTCGTTTAACCAGCTGTTTTTATTGGTTCTTTTTTGGTTTCTGAATTTGACCTAGATGGGGGACGCCCAATGACGTGGCTACTCATGTTTTGCAATTATGTTCATTATAGAATCTTCCAATTGTTTTCACCATGCACAGTGCCCGATTTGCATTGTAGGCTTGCATTACCATACCAAATTTTGATTCGAAGCAACTATTTCTTATCTATTTAACTCCTATTCATTCAATCTAGTATATGGTTAAAAGGTTGTTAGAAAACAACTATCTTAAGACATTACAATCCAATCCTGATATGGGTACAGAAAACTCCCATTTCAACATTGTTGTCGATAATTCCTACATGTTTCTTGCCTTTCATTTGATTAGTTCGTATAAGCTCTTTTACATTTCTTTTAATTTGTAAGATTCTCCGAGTTAACTGATTAAGAGTTCATTTTTAAACTCGAGGTAACAATTAGAACTCTTTTCAATCAAGGTTTGACATGAAAATTGAATAGAATTCCACTTAAATTTCCTTTTTGTTTTCTTGACGGGCTATCCTGGTATTGCGATGGACTATAATTTTCAGATTGTCTTTTCATGGGTTATGTTATGGGTTTATCTCTGCATTATCATTCTCACAATAGATACTTTTAGGGAATTACTTCCTACACCCATCATTTTTCTACCTGTACCCTAACACTTAAGGAATACAAGAACAGTTCCGGAAAATTTTTAACGGACAGCAATCACCCACTTTTATTACTGAAAAAAAAAAATCGGTAGGATTTTTTATGGGTGGATAAAGAACTGTGATAGAGTGCAGGAAGCAACACCCGTAATTTTATAATTGGATCAAGTTAGGGATCAATTTTAAAGATCATAAAATACTGAATCAAGAATTTTGTATTTGTAATAATTATAAAATGAGTGGAATAAAAGATAAAAGATTAACCTCCATATGGTGTACATTCATTATAAATCTCCGAAATTTATGTTTAAACCAATATGTCAGATGTAACATTCAAATATTACGGTTTTTGAAATCTTCATAACCATCACCAATCTTGTGATAATATGAAGAATCAATTATTAATATATTTATAAATGGGGACCAAATCTGATTTATTAAACAAGTTGAAATAATAAATAGTTCTTTTTTTTTTTTTTGTTAAAGGTCTCAACTAAGTTTTCTCTCCTACCTCACATGGAGTAAACATTAATTAGACTTCACTTATTTATCCTATTCTAGTTCTTTATTAGGTTATTCGAGATTCACTTTAAACAAACGTCCAAATGCTGGTCTATTTATTAATCAATTTTATTGATAGATCTAAATACATTACACTTTATTAATAAATTTAACTTTTAAGAAATGTTTTATATTTTTTTTAAATATATAACTAGTTTTAAACTTGGGTATATACGAATTGATATTTATTTATGTGTTTATTGAAAGAGATTTAGGGGTTGAAAATAATTATTATTATTTTCAAGTTTATACTTAAATTTTATATAAAACCAATGTGAAAAATAATTTATAAGTTTAAAAAGTCAATATGTCTATATAAGACTTTGTATAAAATATAAAGAATAAAGCATGTGTAAAAATATAAGATAGATTTTAAAAATACAAAGGGTGCATGTAAAAATATATAGAATAGACTCTCTACAAATATAAAATAGTATTTAAAGAGATTGGTCTAATGTGTATTATTAAATTTATCTAATTATTATATTGATAAATTCATATAATATGTTTTTAGACTTATCTAATTAATATTTAAACATACTGATCTAATATATATTATTAAATCCGTCTAATTAGTATATAAACATACTTTTCTAATATATATGATAAGACTCGTCTAATAAAAGAATAATAGTCATCTATTATTCATTAACTGACTCATCTAATATATATATATATATATATATATATATATATATATATATATATATATATATATATATATTTATTTAGACTGATATAGTTAAACTAAATTAAATATAATAATGTATACAAACTCACTTCAATATGTAACTTCATTATGTGCTGAGCAACTTTTCTTGAATTGCAGAATTCCATTATTTAATATTAAATTCAAAACTGCTACTTGTAATTGCAATTTCTGACTCGAGGCTGAAGAGAAAATGAAAATGTTCTTTTTTACATGCGCAAAAGTTGTGAACTAATAATATTTAGGGATATTTTGTTAATCCAAAAAGTTAATTTCAATAAACTTAGTTGTTTCCTATATAGAAAAATGATAGGATATTAAGATCTTTGATTATTTAATATATTTAATTTTTCTTAATTACTAAACATAGTTTAAAGCACATAAAATAGTCATTTAATTTTATTGTGTAAAAAATTCATTTAGATCTGAATTAAACTAATTTAAAAATTTAAAATAATGAATTTATAAATATTAAATTTATAAATTTTTATATTACATGTTTTTTTTTCTTTTAATGTATAACTTAAATTCATACTTAATTTCTACCAATTATTTATTTCATTTTAATAATTAATATATATATATATATATATATATATATATATATATATATAATATTTAGTAATTATAACAAAAATTAGTCTAAATTTAATTAGAATTAATATAATATTATCACATTTTGACTAAATTTCATGTTTCTTTTATTATTGTGTTTAAAACTTTATCACAATATACTACATACTGTTTTATTAAATGTTGTAAGTTTATTTTCTAAGAAATTAACAAAATTAATAATTAGATTATAGTCAATAAATATATTAAATTATTTATTATATTTTATTTAATAATATAATAATAGATATGATATAAAAATATTAATTTAAGTATAATAAAATTATAAAATATTAAACTATCTAATAAAAGATATAATTATATATATAAATAAATGATATTGTTTATAAAAATTAATTAAAGTCTCGTCTAAGCATCAAACCTATCTTATAACTTTATCTTTGTAACTCGAGAAAGAATTTAATCACTGAAGCTTTTTTTAGACAGGAAACCTCCTAAAATAAAAAATTTCAAGAATGGAGTAAGATTAATTTATAGACCATGAATCAAATTATCATGCAGTGATTGATAGTCAATAAATTACTCTTCTTCCTTACCAAACTGATCTGGTCTGAAGGGAGAATCCGAATTTGTCAATCTGACTACAAATGAAACCTCCAATATAAAAGTAAAATAAAAAATAATGATTTGGGACCACTAAACTACGTGGTAAGTATGATAGATAAAGTGGTAGCCACAGAAGTAAGTAGGTATAGTACGTAATAATAAGACTTTATGCAAGTCAATTAATTACTTGAAACTAAACTACAAGTTAAATTACGCATGCCCTGCTGCTTAGGTGTTTCAGGAGTCATAACTACAACCAGACATGTCTGCACAGATCCTAATGTCATTCAGACAAAGGTTATATCATCTTCTACGTAACAACACTAATACTAATGTTCGTACTTTTGGAACATTAACTATGGATAAATTATATTATGATAGCTAATAAGGCATAACAGGCCACTGGCAGAAAGGCACTGAAACAGTGTTATAATCCTCCACGCTGAAAGAGCAAAAACCCTCATCTGCGACCTGCTCAATGTTACTCTTTCCCTGTGCCTTGTTCGAACCCCTTAGACCCTCTGAAGTGCTTTCTACCGTTTCTATTCCTGATATTTCTTCATAACCACCCAATCTTTGCTTCCCAAAACCTTCCTCTTTACTTAGCATTGCCTTCAACTTCACAACCTGAACCAACCAAAAGCAAAACATTATTTGAAGTTTCTTTTCATACTTTTGCTGAACAAGACACGCTTCTTTTGTCTCAAAAACATTGCATGACGTAAATAGTAATGCAGTTAACATATAACATATACAGTTTCATATTTCTATCACCCCGGGTGTCTTTCATGGCACAAACCCTAATCTTAGAGATGAAAACCAAGGCAGGAGACAGATAGCCACTATATTCAAACTTGAAATGAAGAGAGATGTTTGAATGTATGATATGTGGTTTGCAGTTACATGAAGAGACACAAGGATATGTGTAAAAGCAACTAAACATTTATAATGCGTGTGGGAGTGTGTGAAAGTGAAGTTGGAAGATACCTCTTCTTGAAGCATTTGCTTTTCGTTGGAGATGACATCATATTGGTGCTTGAGAACATCGTATAAGTGCTCAAGCTGCTTGGTTTTCCACCTCGTACGTCTATTTTGGAACCAAACAGCGATTTGACGAGGCTGAAGGCCTAGCTCCCTCGAAAGTTTCATCTTCCTTTCAGGGTCTAACTTTATCTCCTCCTGGAAGCTCCTCTCCAATAACTCTAACTGGTTGCTTGTTAACCGCTTCTTCTTCTCTTTGCTTCCGTTGTACATTGCCGGAATAGAACCTTCTCCTGTCTCCAACAATGTCGCCTGTTTCACTTCCACTCCTGAACATATGCAACACAAAGGGTTACGTTTGAAAAGCAGCAAGGTATTTGAAGATCTGGTGGTAATACCTATTTACGCTTCTTAGTATTACAAAGTCGTGCCTCTAATACACGAAGGAAAGCATTTTAGCTAGGGTTAACCTGTTTTACGATAAAAAACATAAGTATTCTATCTTTGAAAATATTAAAATAAACATTTAGACTGTCGGATTGATCTTTTAGAGGTTGTCCTAGCTGAATATGCTTTTGCCAGTGTTTCCTATGCTAAGTATCTTCAGAAAAGCAAGAAAATGGGACAATTACTTGAAATTCAAGTTACTAATACAAAACTCAGAAATATTGAAATGGGGTGGTTGCAAAATATAGGCTGATTCTTGGAAGCTATTAACTGAGTCACGCACATATATATAGAAGCTAACTGCATTTGAAAATCGTAAAGCAAAGGAAGTAGAAAAGAAATGCAAGTTGAGATTTTGTTGGTGTTTAACCTGGATAAGGGTTGTTGTTGTTGTAGTTGTAGAAGAAGCTTAAGGTGTCTGGGTGAGGAAGAAATGGTTTTGTGGTGTAATGCCAATCCATATCTTTTTAGAGATCTCTCTTTCCATTGAATTCCATCTGCCAAACGATCTCTTATATGGGTTGATGGGTTTACTGTATATGAGGATTGACTTGGACCACGTAGGCCGATAGAAAAATGTGTGTAGGAAGTTTAGCTAAGGCAGTGAGGTGTTGCACGATCGTTCTGACTTGTTATTATGAGAAGCAAAAGGCTGTTTATTCCTTTCTCTTTTTGGGTGCCAGCTAATTAATCTTTAATTTTTCAATGCTTCTAGCTAATAAATTTCATTATGAAAATAAGATCCAGAGCATTTATTTCATCACTAGCTCCTTTTAAATAAAAGTTAACTTTAAGAGAGTTGGAGAGAAAATATAGAGTTGTAGCTATCCGGGGCTATAGAGAGTGTTACGCGCACCGAAGGAAGGTTAATTAGAGTGACATTTGTAAATTGTAAGTGTGAGGTTGTTCTTCTTTCCTTTTGAGAGCAACAGTGTCTTGTGTTAAGGTGGAAACTAAGGGAAGGGACAACGCTTGTCAGAAAAAGGTGTGAAAAGGGGGAACCGTGTGTTGAGTTGGCCACTGAGTAGCCTTCATGATATCACTCTTATACCATTTCTTTTACAATAACTCTTGTATGTTTGAATGTCATAAGATAAATCATGTGATGTAATATATAAGTCCAAATAATATTACTAAAATTGATTATGAAAGCACGTGATTACTCAAAATCCGTAGATTGAGTTTATTTGTGTTTGCAAGGACCGGTTGAGTTTTCAAGATAATTTAATTCTTTGTTTTCTTCTTCTCACAAGGTTGTCAATGATATGTTAGATAATAAATTTCTCTCATTCCTTTAATATTGGACGATGATAATTCATGCACAATATTTTTTTCTGGACAAATATTTACTTTCATTGGATGTTGACTTACAAAAGACACTTTGATGTTGAAATGGGAATTTTTTCTCTGAAAGTGTAAAGTAATTCAATTATGAAAAAAAGTGTCCATTACCTCGAAATTAAACTTGTATTTATAGGGTTTAAAAGAATATGACCTATTAGTTTACCTCTTAATGATTATTAATGCCAACATTAATCACTCATCAATAGTAGTTACCATATTGATTACGCATTAACTCTACTCAACTGCTGTCGTATCCGATCGGCTGTGAAGTTCTTTTCTGTATCCTGGTCCATTCAACTTAACACACAATCATACCCGATCGGTCAACTCTTATCCTATAATAACACATGTATTTCGATGTTTAATTCAGAATTGATTAACATACTCAAATATTAAATACAATAATTATGTAACTAATTATTTTATTTAGACTTTTTATTTATACAAATTATAAAGAGTTTTTATTTACTGTCGGCCTAATTATAATCCACTCACACAGTAATTATTATTACTAGATTAATTTGTATTAATCTTCTTTGATGATTTTAACTATGTCAACTATATCACTGCTTGATAATTCTATTGACCAATCAGCTCTCAAAAGAACTCATCATCGAAGTACAATTTCTAAGCTCTAATATTAGTTAGATTAGATTTGATTCCAAAAATTGATATCGGCCAAATCAATTTCTATTATCCTGGTCAGACCCATACTGTATAGTTTGTTTATTCTTTAATTTAGTTATATCACAATAAAAAATTTTAGATCTCAACACGTAACAATGTTGGGTTGATTTAGTCTATAAGAAGATTAGTTAACTAATATGAGATATAATGTCACTTTTAATCTAATATATTGGTGAATCTTTCTAATTATATATTATTTAACTTGTTTGTTTTGATGTTACTTTCAATTATAATTTGTCACAATCTATAAGTCTATTAAACATTAGGAACTCTCTTTCAAAATACAAGTATTCTATACACATGTTTCTTATTGTATAACACTCCTTGCTTAGGGTACCGATTGTTATAATATCAAGAAAATACAAGAACAAATGAAAACACTTTTATCAAACAAGATTATTCACAAGATAATATATAATAGATAGAAAAAAATGAAGTTTAAACTAAAAAACATTTAATGCATATATTAGACGGTCTCTGTAAACAAATACACTATTTCATTGAGTCATTTTTCGTATTCAATGTACTCATTATTTAAATATTTCTTAAATTATTGAGTCTCTTTGTCAAACTCACTTTCATAATAACCTTACTAACATAAATATCCCCAATTTTGAAATAATATCTTTAGTTCTATACTGATATTAATACTTACATTATGAATCAGATAAGTCAACTCCTTCTGTCAATGTAGAGTGTCCCAGTATTAAGTATTGGTGAAAATATTTTATATACAATTAGTTGGTCAATTAAACACGGATCTCATAGATAAGTAAAGCTACCATTAAAGTTAGTAATATTTAAAATCTAGTGTTATAACGAATTCATAATAAGGTTTTTACTAATTCTGCGACACCTTAATTAGGAAGTAGGTGATTAATTTAATATATTAGCTAGAGATGAAAAAATTAGGTGCTTAGTTTGACATAAAACACGCATTCCAACAAACCAATAATACTTTGTCTTAATAAATTCTTATTAAAATAAACAAATGAGGCATGAATACGATATGACGAATGAATTGATGCAGTGAATAATGCAGAAAGAGATTTAACAGAGGGAAACAACTGAATTGATTTCCGAAATTGTCACACCGACGATGACAAAGAAGCTGTCATAACCTCTACTGCACCATTAAATAACACAACCTGGGCTCATTCTGTTCATTCAACCTCATTTCCCTTTTTCCTTAATTATGTTTCCTGCACTGTGCAACACAGCACAGCTTCTTTTTTTTTTTTTCTCTCTCTCTCAAAAAACCCATTTAAAAAAAAAAAAACAAAAAAACCATACATAATCATTTCACTCCAAGTCTAAACCTAATTTATTCGACTCTTCAAAACAAAATTTTGAACTTGAATGAGTTATTTTATGTGTCGTTATTTAGAGTTGTTTGGATTTTGGGAGCACTAACTAGTCAAAAAACTGATGAAGGGTTCCAAAACGAGGGGAAGCCCTTTGGTTTTCCTTTGTGCCCAAAAGATGGTGAAAGTGACCATGGTCATAGATACCATAGTGTGTGTGACAAAGGTGGTCGTTGAATAGATTAATGTTCCAACTTGATGAACTAAGTTAGTTTATTGATTCATGCACCATGATAACAACACTACATACTTTCAATATCAGTTCTGTTTTGACGTACTCATACGGTACGTCCAAAATAATGAAACACTGGCGTATTCGTATATTTCCACGCTTCGAATGCTTTTTATTACTCCATCAACAGGTGCTGCAACATCTTCTTCATCATTTTTATTTTGCATATTATATATATATTTTTTTTAATTTCATTTGGTTTATATGTCTTGTCTCCTTCTATCATTTTGCTTGTTACACTTTCACTTCTTGGTATCTCTCATTCTCATCTCCACACCAAAAAGTGCATAATATTTAATGTGGCCTTTTTTCTTCTCATAATTTTGCAGTTTCTGTTGCTCTTATTCTCTTGTGCTATCTGCTCGAAACCTAGAGAAAAGGATTTGGTTGCATGGATGAATGATGTGGCGTAAGATGAGTGGCTTGCATGAGAATGAAAGGCTTAGAATAGGTTAAAATGTCAACTTTGTTACAAGAAATTAAAAACCTGCACTATTCTCCACCTACATTGTGTATAAACTTTAGTTTGCATTGTAAAGATTAAAGAATGTGAGATAAGATAGTGATAAATAGCCTTATTTTTGTTGCATGCATATCGAAGTTGAGCATTACTAGATATAAAAGAAGCAAAGATTAGCTGTTGAAGTTAAGTTCTTGGAGCTACTAGATAATTGAACAGTACTAAGAATTTTTTTATAGGAAAGGTAATTATAAAATACGATAGTAGGTAATAACTCTGGGACCAAAAAAAACGGATTATAGCTGTGAAAAAACCAGGGCTATGATGAGTAAGGGAATTTAAAATTTTCTGCAAGAAAATCCAGGATGTGATGCTCTCTATAGCTATGTTGGTGCTGTCATGGAAGGAATTCATTAAGAAGTGAGAAGATTTTTGAACGGTTGTTTTTCTGTATTGATGATTTTATGTTATATTTGTGTTCTTTAAATGTTTTGCACGTACAGTACCTGTATAGGTTGATGAAGCGTTGCTTTATATAAGAAGATAGTTGGAGAGTTAAGTTTTGTGGCGACGAGTATTGTTTTTGTGGGCTTGAGGACAATGAATGAATAACAAAATACTAATTACTCTTCAAAGGGAGACAAATGTAGGTAAAATATCTGATCCCAACTTAACTCCATCACCCAACTTCTTCAGCTTATTAAAGCTCTTTCCTCTCCTTTATATATATATTCTTCCTATTTCCATCTCAAAACATCTTCCACAAACCATTCTTCTAACTATATAAAAAATAATAAAAACCATAAAAAGCTAGGCATACCTAGAAGATAGGTAGAGAGTGGTCCTCTGTGTGCATGCCTGATGAACAACTCCATACACACATTTGAAGCTATAGCTACTTATGCAGAAGAGATTTGAAAGTATTAATTAAAGTGTTGGCTTACGACATAGTTTGGGTTTGATGATGTTTGCGTGGTCCTGAACAAGCGTTGATGATATTGTAAATGCATGTGAACTTTGTTCACTGAGGGAAAAATTTGTCACTATATGTAACCCTAAGAAATAGTTTTGAAAGATTGAAACAGAAGCAAAAGGTAACTACTATCTGTGACTCTACGCAAACGGCGCCGAACATATGGCCATGGACCATTGCGTGGGTGGGTACTTTTTCTTAGCTTCACCTCATAACACACTGCATAGAGATTCTATAGCTATACAAGAGCTTGCTTCCTCTCATATATACATGATTCTACACAGAGTTCTAATAATCAAAGACTAATGTTATGAAACAATGACAAAAATAGGTAGAAAAAGAAGCTACACACATGTTCTTACTATTTTGCCTTTTGCAGTATGACATGAGAAACGAGAAACCTAATAATTGTAGTATAAAAAATTCTTCTCCACCATCACACTATGTATATCTGTTTGTTTCTGTGGATTCACCCAAAACACGGGTTATCTTATCAGTTTCAGATTCAATTTATTTTCCTGTTGCTTCCATCTCATTCTCTGCTCAACCAATGCAACTCTTTTCTTACTTAACACTTGCTTCGTCTGTATTATTCGTTTGTCTGAATTTATTTTTAACAAAATATTCGAAAGGAATCAATCATAAACTACGTATACATTGTCAAAAAGTTGTTTAAAAGAATTCTTAAAGAAACTTTTTCCTATCTATTATTTAAATAGGATCATGATATTTTAAAAACTTTTTTTAACAACTTTTTTACAACATGACACGTGTCACCATTTTATTGGCATATTTAAATTCATTTTCGAAAAAGTATTTGAAACAGACTAATCACAAACTATCACAATACCACATATGTGTTGTCAAAAAATAGTCGTTAAAATAATTTTTTCAATTCAAATATGATACTACTCCCCTAAGAAATAAATTTCTTATATACTTTAAAAATAAAAACGAATAAATAAATACAGTAAAATGATTTTATAAGTAAAAATTAACTTTTTCATAAATTAAAAATAAAAATTTAAAGAAATTACAAAAATAACTTGTATAAACTAAAATGAAACATAAACTAATTTTTAGCTTGTTAGTTTTTTCTCTCTTAAAATACTTTTAAACAAATTTGTCTAATTATACCTTTTCATTTATTGTTAAAAAAAGTTAAGTATTTCTTTAGTAAACATATGGATTTAAACATATTATAAGTAAGTATTATAATTAGCTTATTATTTTTAAAGTTAAATATGTCTTTATCGTTAATGTGAAATTACAATTTCTTTGTATATTTAAAAAATTATATTTTGGTCTTCATATTTTAAAAATGAGTGAGTATAATCCTCTTAATCTAAATGTGTTAAAGTCTTTTTTATGTGTTGGACTAGTTAAAATGTATCATGTATCATATGGTGTGAATAATTAAAATATCATTTCAAAATATTATTTAACCAGTTAACAAAATTTACCACACAATTTGATTAAAAATATTATATTTATTTATTTTTAAAATTTAAAAAACAAATTATATCAAAGTTTAATATGAAAATGAATTTCAAATTAATACTAAAGTTTAAAAATTAAAATCATATTCAACATTTTCTTTAATAATAAATGTAATGTTTTAAACTAACATATGCTTAATGGGAAGAACGGATATCGCTTATTTTATATTTCCTGTAGCATAATACTTCCTCCCTTCTCTTCTTAAAAGTTGTTTAAGATTTAAAAAAAAAAAGTATTCATAGGTTTTTAAAATCTAAGAAAATATTATTTTTTTTAGCTTATCTTTTTCATTGTATGTGAATTAACAATATAAGTGATAAAAAATAATTAATTTTATTTTGAAATTTAAAATCAAAAGTAAAAAAAAAGTTATTTTTCAAAAACACTGCATTAAAATATCGTTTTTCTTAAATTAATTTTTTAAGGATATCTTATGAAAGATAAATAATAAGTTTATTTTATATAGAACTCAGACACAAGTCAAGTCAGTAAATATCATGTATCAATAATTTAAAAAAAAAAATGATATATATAACTGATATTACAAGTATAATTACATTTTGCTACTTTAAAACGCCTAGAGTAAACTTTTAAGTCATACAATTTTTTTGAAAAGTTGTAGGGCATTTATAAAACCTATTGTGTTTGGTTAATCCTTAAATTTAGCAATTATTACTCCTTAAATCTAGGAAATGCATGAAGTTTATTTAAGGTGAAGCTTGTTTAACACAATCACTTTGATCTAAAATTTAAGCCTTTTAAAACATGCTCTTAAATAAAACTAAAATAATTAAACAAAAAAAAAAGGGTGGAATTCGTTTAGACGTTTTGAACTTTATCGTATAAAAACCCACCTGTTTAACTCTTATATGGACATAAAATTTCAAGAACTTAAGATACATTAAACTTGAATAATTTTTATTTTAAATATTTTATTTAAACAAAAAAATATATATTTATTACACTTTTTAATTTAAACAAATAATTTTAAATATTAAAGAGTATTTAAAAATTTAATTTAATCATTCAAAATATTAATAATATTTTCACCCAAAATTATTTGTAGCTGATCTCGATTGCAATTATTTCAACTCACATCTATCAAAATTATTTTTTTCAAAGTTGTTGGTAAAAGTCAACTTTTTGATCGATCAAAAATTATCAAATAACGTCTCAAATTTCGTAAAACACATTTTTCAAGCTATAAATTCACATGTCCAAACATTTATTATAAATTATAGTTTTTATATAAATAAATCTAATTGAGCAAGTTTTTCATCTTAAATCAGTAAAAATAATCAAAATCGTGCCAAGAAATCACAAGGACAATATTAAGTCAAATTTGAGTTAATGGAATAGTATAAAAGGAGCAAGACAAATTTAGGGAAAATATGAAGGACCAAAAATAATTTAAGATCGATTTAGAAACACACCAGAGTAAGACATTTTCGTTTATTATTTTATCAGAACTTAAGTATTTGTAGTAAGGTAAAACAAATCACTACTAAGAGAATGGGTATATTATTTACTTGTGAATTGTGGTAAAGGTAAGTGGGAATTTAAATAGTGAAACATCAGTTCTGCTTCTTAACATTGCACTTAATAAGATACACCTAAATTTTCCAAGTGTATAAAAATTTGTGTCAATACCTGATCGAAGGCACAATAATATGAGGAGAGGAAAATCTACTACAGCATCACAATTAAGTTCCAGACAGAACAGACCAGCCAAAGCAAGTGTTAGCGAAGTTTGTTTTCCTGTTCCTGTATTCATCTCATCTGACAAAGGCAGAAAGCATAGAGTGGACAGACACAGAAACGGTGATTACATAAAAACTATAGAATGGGTAAAATGTGTTTTTATCCCGGTAGAATTTCTAAAATTCAGTTTTAGTTTCTCTAAATTTTTTGTCAGTTTTTTCTCCCTCTAATTTTGAAATACACCTTTCTTTCCTCCAAATGCTATCTAAGCTAACTTTTTTTCGTCCATAAAGCGTTATTTAAATCATTTGGAGAACTAATAATGTGCATTTTAAAACCAGAGAAACTAACAAAAGAATTAAGAAGAACTAAAATTAAACTTCAAAAATTTTAGACAGACTGAATATATATTTGACCCCTTCGTACCGTGCATACCAACTACCAAAAATTTTAAAAATAAATTCCTACTGTGTGGTTATTTCAGAATTCCGCTTCTGGTGCGCTCTCTCAAATGACTAGGTATAATAAATACAGAATCTACACAAAGCCCACCTTTAGAGTGTGTACAGTCAATCTGTTTCATGGAGAATCTTACTTTGGTTGTAGGTTCTGATCCCCTGACAATAAACTCACCCACCTTGTAATCTACCCAATGTCCGCACTTTTGGTTGCCGTGTGCATCATCAGGTTCAGCTTCATGCAGGCAGCACTCGAATGAAGCTCGCTGACCATCCATGGTTGACAACTCAAATTTCACTGGTTTTATGTCCCAGCCATGGGTGTGTTCATAGTTGCGCACACGTCGCCCAAGCCTCTTTGAAAATCGTCCAAGGTGAAGCCTAAAGGATAGAGTATAAATATCAGCAGGAAATGGGAAGCTGACCTCCCCGTCCACTTCAAACCACCATATTTGCTGCAAATATGCTACAGTGTTGAACCTGAAATAAACAAACAGCAGAACTGTAATGCAATCCTCAGAAAAAGGAGCTGACAGATTAAACAAAGCAGCTTCAGTATCAGGATTAAGAGTGCTACAATTTGCAGAAAGCACAAATAAGCAGAAAGTTGACATAATGTAACCAGAAGTACATTAAGAATTACACGTCCAATTATTCATGTCTAGTAACAGGTTCTGCAGACCAACCAAAACCACCTATTCATGTTTTATTCCTAGGTCGGGTCAGTTTGGTTGAATTAGGTTGACTATTTTATGGATCAGTACGCTCAAGGCTACAAAATAAGATCAACCAATCTAAGCTGAACCAAATTGCAAAACATGATTGAAAGTTAAAACGTTATTCCTAGACACATATAACTAAGGTAGAATCGCACTCCTCTCCTTAAAAAATTAACGAGTTATGTTTTCTATTTTAATGTGAACAGGCATTTAAAGAACAACTTTTCCCGTGTATGACTCATGGCATAATTGCCAGGCAGTTTTGAATGTTTTACTATTATCTTTGGCACCTTCTGTGTTTTTTGGGTAAAATCATAACAAAAAAAAAGTTAGAGCATTCAATACTTCGTTTCATTATCTAGCATGTAAAATTGATAATGGGGTTGAAATTAATTGTCAGTATTCATAGGAGGATTGTTCGTAGTTGTTCATCATCACTAAAGGTCTGTTCTTATTAAAATAGACTAATCTTAGAATTTGAGCTAAGTACTTAACCCTCAAAATCAATTGTAAGGTAGGGACTAAGTCAACTTTACAAGCACAACATCCGTTATAACTGCAGTTGATATAGGATTTCAACCAGCTTAGAGCCAACATCCCATTGGTTGTATACTTTGATGTTTCACTAAACATTTCTAATAGGCCGCAATAAGACAGCTTAGAAGTAACTGCAATCAAGGCAGGCTAGGGATGATCACAATGAAGACTGACTTCAAAAAACTAAATCACAAAAATTATTGTGTAGGTGACAGGAGTGTAATTTTTAATTTAGAGGTGAGAATAATGCTCTTCATCTCTCAAGAAGCATAGTTCAACCAATTAGAATAGCAAATTCATGCTCTTCATTCACTTTTAATACATGCACAAGTAAATAGACAAGTCTAATGTGAAAATATGAAAAATGCTTTCACACAAAGCGCTCTCTCCAACCAAAATACATACATACATACATACATATATATGTGTGTGTGTGTGTTGGACCAAGATATTTTGCTCTTCAGAGGAGGAAATTTAGCTGAGGATACCTCTGCTTACTTGCCTGGACAATACAATATAGTAGTAGGGCTACCAAGTAGTACATACTCTATACCATAGTTAATATTTGGGTCATACAAGAATACAAACCAATTAAATCATTTAACATCACGGGGTCATTTGATGTGGGTGGCAGGTATTCCCTCCTGCTCCTGCCTTGGGCTGGAGGGGGCTACTCTAGATTGATCATTTGATCCAATTAGTATTTTCATAAAATCTTGAAAATTTGTACATATTTAAATTCAAAAATTGAACATGTAGCACCTAAAAATTAAACACTCACGTTACTAATAAGGTTTGCAACTTCTAGAAGATGTACTGGACAGAAAGGCCACATAGCTTATGGAATGTTAAACCAAAACCAATACAAAAATAAACAAGCTTATATTTGAATTTAATGAACATGGCAATAGTCTAAGATAAGATTTTAATATATTCTAGACACCAAAACATTGTGATATTCTAGCCTCATTGATGATCATCTACATTACTGGTCAATACACTAAGATAAGATGTAAAGATATTAACTTGATTGGAAGAAAAGCCATATCTAGAAATGCCCAGAAATATCCATCCACAATGGTTATTTTAGGACATTGGAAAGCACGTACTCTTCAAATTAATCAGAGGGGTATTTCCCAATGAACACTTAGGCAGCCAAGTGCTAGCAAACGCAAAAGCTTAACTTTGAAAACCAAATAATACAACTTAATAAGGAAAATAACATGATCTGTATGTATGTATGCTGTTGATGACTTCCGTACAAACTAAAGTGATACAAAATCACTGACTTCCCATTCCTTTACTAAGAGTACAGGTAAGTTACTGTTCCTTCCTATTCACCTTTACCCAAAAATGAAATAGCATACATAGTTGATCTAAGGGTCGCATAAAAAGGTAAAAATGTCTAACACCTACCACCAAATTACCCCCATTCACCGAATAATGTTGGAAAAGCAAAACAATAATCATATCGTTGCTTATTATGATAACAAAACACATTTTGACTTACAACTTCAGTTCAGCATTCTGAACAAGGCCACCTTTAACATACATTCGATGGTTGATATAGGCATGTAAAATATTATAACAACAAAGCAAACACGATATTTTTTCTATTAGATCAATGAATTTGCATCACTGGAAGTTAAAATAATGAATCAAAATAGCACCAGTGCCATACCATCCATCATCACCTATTTTCCAGCCTTCAACCACAACCATTAGCATCACCTTGTCATGCAAGGATCAACTCCAACAACCACTACATCCTCTAAGCATTTTCTTTTTCTCTGCTACAGTCGTTGTGTCCTCTATGCACTTTTACTCTCTGGCATTCATCATGCCACCTGACCATTTTTAACAAGCTTAACTCGTGTGATAATGTGTTGACAGAATGTGTTGAAGATTGATTGTCACTTAGATAAGGAGAAAGTCATGCCCGTGAAATACCTATTAGATTTGTTATAATTTACTTTGTTAGCTTCGGCGACCAAATAACTGACTTGTTTACTAAGTCTCTGAAGGAGGCATGTGCTGACGACATTTGTAGCAAGCTTGTCTTGTATGATACATATGCTCTAACTTGAGGGGAGTGTTAGAGATATGATTTGATTGTATTAAATAAGGAGACATGATATTAATTGATAGGGAAATATCTGACCAAATATTTCTCATTATTAGATACTGATTTTGTTCTTTATTATCGTACCTCTTCTTATTTATAAATAAGAATATTCATGTGTGTCATTCAATAAACAAAATTCATTTTATTCCTTCTGGGTTTCTCTCTTCGTGGTAACATCGTCGGGAACCTGTTCGTCACTAATCCTTTCAACAACAGGTTAGTTAGTTAATTAATTATAGTCAGATAGGAGTTGCTTATAGATAAGAGGAATCGAGATAGAAAAGAGTTATCTTTGGGTTGGGGAAGTCTTTGGGAGAGATCCAGGTTTCTCGAATACCTAGAGTGAACATTGTTTTCCATCAATCAATAACATTTTCGTCTACAGTCTGACCCAGTTTCTATCACTTTTCAATCCTCTTGTTTTTGTCCAAACCCGGTCCAACAACCATGCACAAACTAAAACATGTTTTCTTCTAGTACATGTCCCATTGAAGCCTCACAGAAGCGTACAAACAACATTCAATAATCCAGAGAAGCATTCCGTCTTGCTGCATGCTCAGTAGAAGCATGTATAGCATGGGTTTTTAAAACTCCAACCTCAAATAGCAGCAGAAATATGATTTCTCTACAGTTGCCCCAAGTTCTCACATCATTTTAAGACCAAAATAGACACTGTCATAAATCAAAGTCACGCACAACTAACCTAACCGTACATCACCACAACTCACAACAAAACATAATTTAAGAAAAAATGCAGGTTCTGAGAATCTAACCTAGATTCTTCAGTAGGAACCCAAGTCCAGTATCTACGGTCATCAATTCCAGTAATAGACATCGCCTTCGCCGAAATTGACATGCAAACCCTTCCCGTGACCCTGTCCAGCCACACTTCCTGCAAAACCATAATCCGTCAACTAATCTCCAACGATCAATCAGGCAACTCAGTGACACAAAAAAAAAGCGCGCCGCACTTTGTTGCCGTCGTCGAACGGCACTGGCCGAGAGAGCAGCGCGAAAATGTCCTTCTTGGAGAGATTCCGGTACCTCTCGGGAGGCATCAAATCGAGCAGATCTTGGTAGTTGGTAGGCAGCTTCGTTTGCCAGACGGAATCGGCAGAGGCAGCGCCGCGAAAAGAGCGGTTGAGGCGCGCTAGGTTGCATATCTCCGGCGGAGTGAGGTGGAGGAAAACGCGGGCGACGCAATTCTCCGGGATGTCGCCGAGGCCCGGAGCAGCGGCCGAACCGTTGCTTCCTAGGTTCGACAGCGAGGCCCCCATTCCCTCCCGATCACCCGTTCTTTCCTTTCATTCAAACCTGGCCGAAGAACGGAAGAGACAATGGCAGAGTGAGTGCGGAATTATAGAATTGAATTGAAGTGAAAGGTGAGTTGGAGAATTACCTTGGAAATAGGAATTATGGGATTTCTATGTTTGGGTTCTGATGAGAATTTTCCCTCACGGGTTCAGATTCGATACAATACAATCTCTGTTTCCCCTCCACCACTTCTTTAATTCTCCATACCAATTTTACTACACAATAAATAAACAAAACAAAAACATTTAATTCTTAATTATAAATATTTAAACTATATTTAGAATTAATCGTATTACTTAATTACAGCTTTTGTTCACCCAAGTATTTTATACATCAATTATATACCAATTCATGCTTTAACAGTAATTGATCACTCGGCTACTGGTTAAAGAAATAGTATTAATTACTCAATAAATTCGATTACATTCTTTTTATCTTTGATTTTGAAATAAGTTTAAAATTAATAAAATCTTAATTTCGATTCAATTTCAACCCTTTTTTTTTAATGGATATTTACATTAAGAATGATCACGTTGAACAGACCTAAATACCAGTGGAACACTTCACCCATTCCTCACACGGTTCTACAGTACAAGTTAGTTTATCAATAACAATAAATTAAGAATTAAAGAAAGTGTTTTTCACGTTCACTTTTTCAACTCGTAAAATTGAGAATAAACTTCCACGGTTTATTTCACAACTTAAAGAAACTAATACATATCATTTTTCAGTATATTAGGGTAAGTTGATCACTTTAAACTTTATTTCTTTTTACTAAATATTTAAATTCAAAATTTTATATTATTTCTTTAATTTTATTTTCATCAATAAATATATTTTTTGTTTTTGACCTAAGGGATGAGGCATTAGGTTGATGAACCAATATTATGGTTAAGAGATATATTATATCGTTGACTATCTTTTCCTTATTCCATATTACTATTCTGTATTAATTTTAAATTAAAGTTATTAATACTATAAATAATGGATCCATTACATTAAAGTTTAAATATTTGAGAAGCAAGTTCTATGAACATGTTATAATTTTGAGAATGATAATTTTAAACGTAATAGAATAAACGTTTTAATATTAATTTGATTTTTATTTTCCTGAAATTTCCTCGATATTCAGTTATAATAAATTTCTTTTCAATTTCATCATAATTTTCGTGAATGTTTTTAAATTTAATCTTTTTTAATATAGTTTATATAATTAATAGACAAAGTTGATCTCATATTTTTTTTTTAATTTTTTAAAAAATGTTCTCATGTCAATCTAGCATTATGTCATGTGATAACAATAGTATTATGTATTATCGTAGTGTTACGTATTAATATCTTATATTCAATTTTAATTTAGTCGATTAATTTTATTCAGTTCAATCTTAATTTTAATTTTTTTAACGAAACAATTTTATTTTAGATAAATTTAACTTTTATATAAATATCATACTAGTATTTTTATTAAAATTCACATTTTTATTAAATATTTTTAATTTAAGATTAGAGTTAATTTAAAAGTAGAATGAAAATTTTAGAATTAAAACCAACACCATTTGTTTTAAATTTTAAGAGGTTCAAAATCATATAAAATATTAAAAATTAAACCACTATTAAATAAAAATGTCATGTAACATTGTATTAATCGATTATAAAATAAAATTGCAAAATTTATATATATTTTTATCTTTTGTAAAAATTACAATTTTTATTTTTTTCTTTGTTTCTTATCATAATAATAATAACAATAATTACAATGATTAATTTTAGTTCATATTTAATATTTTATGTGATTTTTAACATCTTAACATTTTAAACTAATAGTTTTGGTCCTTTCTCTTAAAATTTTTGTTTTAATTTTAAATCAATTGTAACGATAAATAAAAAATATTTAATAAAAGTATGAATTTAAATTAATATAAAAATTAAATTTGGTTTTAATTAGAGAGAAATCAAATTGATCTTTAAGAAAAATAAGACTGGATTAAATAAAAATAAGAAATAAAATTGAATATAAGATATTAACACATTATTATATTTATATGACACTGATGTTGTTCCGTGACGATAATGAATTAGTAAAAGTACATTTGTTAAATTAAAAAAAAAATCACAAACTAACAGGTCGCATACATTGTTCACTATTACATAATTTTCAAACGATTTTTAAAAAAATGATTAAATTAAATAAATTGACAAAAATTAGATTCTAATAAAAAAAATAGGACTGAACAAACTCAATTAAAATAAGAATCGAATTAATATTAAAAATTAACTTAAATAATAAATTAAATATGCAAAAATAATCAAGCATGTATCTTGAAAATTATTTTATCTAATGAAATTGAATATTCCATTCTTGAAAATACAATATAATGATTGAACAAAATAACAACAACAAAAAATTAGTATAATTAAGGTTATGATGAAGGAATAAATTAAATGAAATTTAAGTAAATCTAGTGAATACTAAATAAATTAAATAGTCGAGAAAATGAAACAAAATTAAGGGTTAATACGGAAGATAAGTTTTTAATATACTAAGAGTTGATACTGTTAAACACATGAAATTAAGAATTAGACTTTTTCATGTGAAAATTACACAATATATAAAAATATTAAATGAGTGAAAATAATGAAATATATATTAAAGTCTATTTTATTTAAGGAAAGTAATATTTGTATTCTTTTACATGTGACATACCATTTGAGTGAATAATCAAATGAGATGTAATCAAAGTTATAATAAGAAGAAAAATATATAATGAAAATGAGTGAATAATAAATTGTAAATATTAATATGACATAATAATTAAAAGACACAATGAATTATAATATAACAAAAGGATTAAAACTAAAACGAAAGCTAAAGTGATGAACTTAGACTATTTTAGTAATCTAAAATAAGAGCAAGCATACCTATACCTATAATATTCGAAGATTCCAACATAAAAAAATGCGATAGATTAAGACAATACTTAAATATATAAAGTTTATTTCCATATCTTAAAACTTTTCGTCAAAAATGTATCAATATAAAACTACTATGTTTAAAAATATTTCTAAATATAAAAATATTACATGAAATTTTTGTGTCACAAATGTAAAAAAAATAAACTACTATATTAGATTCTTTAAAAACTATATATCAAACTCATTTTTCATCCATGACAATGTAGTGGTATTATTATAAATAAGTGTCTTCAGGGTTAAAAATTCAATATAAGTTGAAATTCTCGATTTGATTAAAAGTTAATAAGATAAATATCATATAAGTATAAAAATCTTTAAATCATCTTAAATTTATAAAAAGGCAATAAAGTTGTGTTTAAAACTGAAAATAATTTATATTTTAGGATGACCAAACTGATTCAAACAAAGAAGACTATATAATTTTATAAATCAAAATTAAAATAAATCTTTCTTTTACTAGATGAAAATGTAGTTGTAATATTACTCTTATATTTATTATTATTGTCATTTCTCTTCCATCTTTTTAACTTTTTACTCCTGAATGCTTGCACATCAAAGATGATTTTTTTTATCCTAGTAAAGAAAAACTGTGAATTTGATATATTCAAAAGAAAATATTATTTTAACAATTTTTTTATAATTTTTTATAATAACTCGTGATGCGTTTCAAATATAAAAAAAATAATATACATCGTTAAAAACGAAAATTATATGATGATCCATTATAAAGAAACTTGCCAATTGGAATTAATAAAGAAGAAAAGATAGCAATTGGATAAACTGAGAACCACAAAACCAGCGGCACCGTGTCGTGGTGCGCAACGGTGCTGTTATTCGACCACGAATCTTAAAAAAAACAAGTTGAAAACTCAAGCTAGAGAGAGATATACATTTTTTAATAAAAAAAATATTTTTAACAACTCTTTTTTCACAACCTTTTTACAATGCATACCTGACAATTTGTGATTGGTTCGTTTAAAATACTTTTTTAAAATAAATTTAAATATATCAATAAAATAGTAACACGTGTCTTGTTATAAAAAAAAGTTGTTAAAAAAAAGTTGCTATGATTGTCTTTTTTTAATGCTAGAGGAAATAATATTTATATATGATGTATATATACACATTTTCTAAGCTTTTTCCCCCACTAGTAAAGTTATAAATTACTTTTTAAAGTTGCATTAGTAACAATGTTTAGTCTTTATATATTCAGAACCTTCCGTTAACTTTATAACAAATATTAATTACTTTAATATTTTTATGGAATGATATAAAAAATATATTCTTATCTTAATTTCCTATTAATTGACAATGTTTTTTTTTTGTATACTTATATATTAAACTCTGGAACTAATTTGAAAAATTGTATAACCAAACATGAGAATTTGAAATTTTATGTTAACTTCTAATTTCGGGAAGGGTTGTAGACTTAATAACACATTTAGATTTTTAACTATTATAATGGAATAATTTTGGTCTTTTAGACTTTAATTAAACCATTTTTAATCTTTCACCTATCATAAGATTGTTCAGTTTAGATTGTTTAGAATTTTTTCTATTAAATATTGAATAAATTTTATTGTCACCTAAATGATACCAGGATTGATGTCTTGCTTGATAAAGTTTAAATATATTTTTTTATCATTTATAACTATAATGTAAAAAAAAATATAATTAAATTATATCAATAGGTATAAATTATAAAGTTAATAATATTATCAAAGGAATAGTTTCATGTTTTTGTGAGCAAATATATATTACATTATAAACTTAATGAGAAAAAAGCAAAAAGGAAAAATAATTAAACTAAAATAAATGATTGAAGATGTTATTCATTGTGATGACAGAAGAAAAAGTATTTATAAAGTAAAATTGAGAAAAATAATGTTTGAGAGTTGTGTTAGATCTCTGAGTAGACTAATAATAAGCAAAAGCACTTATGCAGCCCATTTGGCACAAAACCTGTGGGTTATGTTTTTCAAAGCAGAAACAAAACCATGGGCAGTTTTCTCTCACTGCTGTAGCATAACCAGCTGCTTCACCCTTTGTATTTTATCTCTATTATCTTATTACCATATGCTACATGCTATAATCTATATATCCATCATTCTCTTTCTTCCTTCTACCCACCCATGCTTCTGCATAATCATCTTTCCTACAATATCATCTCAGCCCTTTTTCCTTTTTCCTTTTCCTCTTCACCATTGACTTCTCCATAGTCTTTCAAAATGCTCAGGAAAAATAACATGCACCAGGTCTTCGTCGAACCACATTTCATCTCATTTTCCACACGCCAAGCGACTTATTGGTAAGGTGATGAACGATGTTAATTACACTACGTCGATCTAACTATTTCTCAAAACCTGAGTCCTTTAGTCAAATTGCCTTTCACCCCTTTTGAATTTTGAATTGTTCTAACTCCAATTTCATTGTGAATTTCCACAAATATTAAGTGGGATTGGTGATTTTCGTAAATATCGGCGAAGTGTGTATATATTGAGGAGTTGATGGAACCCAATGCATTAGGGGGTGGAATATTTCCTAACATAAGTAGTGGTTTGATAGGAGTAGAAAACCTTCAAAACCAGCAAAACCCTCCACACCCTTTGCACCACCCCCAAATGGTTTCCTATGCTTCTCACCATGACACTGACACACATCAGCAACACCCACCTCAATCAATCAAACATGGCTACAACTATTCCGCGGGGAAAACCAACAAGTTACAAATCACACTCAGTGATGAAGATGAGCCCGGGTTCACGGCAGAAGACTCCGGTGATCCCAAGAGAAAAATGTCTCCATGGCATAGAATGAAGTGGACTGACACCATGGTAAGGCTCTTAATAATGGCTGTTTATTACATTGGAGACGAGGCTGGTTCAGAAGGCGCTGATCCCACTAAGAAGAAAGCCACGGGGTTGCTGCAGAAGAAAGGGAAATGGAAATCGGTGTCAAGGGGCATGATGGAAAAGGGGTACTATGTGTCTCCCCAACAATGCGAAGACAAATTCAACGACTTGAACAAGAGGTACAAGAGGGTCAACGACATTCTGGGCAAGGGCACAGCTTGTCGGGTGGTGGAGAACCAAACATTGTTGGACACCATGGATCTGTCCCCAAAAATGAAGGAGGAAGTTCGAAAACTGCTCAACTCCAAGCACTTGTTCTTCAGGGAAATGTGTACCTACCACAACAGTTGTGGCCACAACAACAACTGTGGCACTTCGAACGTGCAACAATCAAGTGAGGCTCAACCACAACATCAGCATCAACATCAACAGCAGCGGTGTTTGCATTCATCGGAGAACGGGGTGGGGGGTCTGAGAATGTTGAAAGAGGATGAGGACGAGGATATTGAGGAGGAGGATTCGGAGGATTTTTCTGATGAGGAGGAAGAGGAATCGGGAGAAGGAGCGTCAAGGGGTATGGATGAGGATGAGAATGATGTGATGAGGAAGAGAGCGAGAAAAGGAGGGTTTGGTGGGTTGTCATCATCATCATCGATATCATCACAGGCGATGATGCAGCAATTGAATGGGGAAGTGAGCGGTGTGTTGCAAGATGTGGGGAAGAGTGCATGGGAGAAAAAGCATTGGATGAAGAAGAGGGTGGTGCAGTTGGAGGAGCAGCAGGTGAGTTATCAAATGCAGGCGTTTGAATTGGAAAAGCAACGGTTGAAGTGGGCGAGGTTTAGCAGCAAGAAGGAGAGGGAAATGGAGAGAGATAAGCTTCAGAATGAACGGAGGAGGCTGGAAATAGAGAGAATGGTCTTGCTAATTCGCCAGAAGGAGCTTGAATTGGTTAATGTTCATCAACAGCATCAGCATCAGCAGCAGCATTCTTCTACCTAGAATTGATAAAATTACTGTGTAAATTTTATGTATGGTAGTTGAAATTAGTATAAGAGCATATGTAGACTTGGAGATTCTTCATTTTCTGTGGTAATCATTCCAAGTAATTTCGAAACATGTAGTATGCTTGCTTGTTTGTAGACAATTTTTGCATTCTTGTTTTTCTGTTTTGAATAAAGTTTCCACTCACATCTGAGTTTTGAGGGAGAAAATTAAACTTCTATAAACTGAAGTTGTTCATTGAAAAAAAAAAAAAAAGAAATGGGAAGAGAAGGAGAAAGCAACGTGTTATTAAGCATTCTGCCAGTTATGGCTCATGTGCTTGAAAAAAAAGTTTTAAAAATAAAAAGAAAATGAATTGAACTATGACACACGCCCGGTGGGACTCGAACCCACAATCGCTTGATTAGAAGTCAAGCGCCTTATCCATTAGGCCACGAGCGCTTATTGGTATAACAATTGGATTGCTGTAAATTAATAATTATGAATTTAACTTTCACCAATGCAACAGTTTAACGATTCAGATATTCTTCAGGCTAATGTTTTTTAAATTGAATCATTAAATGTTTAAAGATAGTAATTCATAACTTAAAACATATTGTCCCTCGTCAAAAGCAATGATTTTGCACATTTGAGAATATTGCACAATGTATTATTAAGATGAAAACCAACGTAAATTCTAGGTAGATGAAAATTTAAATTAATACCAAATGTCTTCTAAGATTAAAAAGTACATAATAAAGGTAGGTCTGGAATAACTACGAGATTAAATTATTTCGATAATCAATTATGAATAGATTTTGTTTGTATGGATAAGTTTATTGAAAACTATTTTAAGATGATCAATTTCGTTTGATGCAATAGATTAACTTTTGTATAAGAAAATGAGGAGGTGTAGTGTTGAAAAAAGAATTAGTTATAATTTACATATTTAAGGTGTGAAAAAAAAAACAGTTCATTGACGATTTTAGAAACAAGAGTTTAAGAACATACTTCAGGGGTAAAATAGTTGATGATTAGATTCATTCACACTGCTGACAACAGTAAGACAACTACTCTTCCTTTCAAATTGTCTTTTGAGTAAAACTTCCTCTGATTTTTAACTATGACAGACTATCGTATATAACTATTCTAACATTCAGCTTCAATCACAAAAATATAAACTAGTCAGCAAACCCGGTGGAGACAACTCAAAAGGTGGAAGCTGAATGATCTGCCACTGCCAAAATCTTAGTAGACCAAAAAAACAAAACGCTTGTACTGTAGTTAGATCAATGCAACACTTAATCTTCAAGCTCGATAATCTTAACCACAGATGAATCACCAACTTTCTGGCAAACAACTACACGATCGTGCGACTTTATAACCCCAGCTGTTTTTCCATGATCAAGGGCAACCTTTAGAATAGACTCGCTTGAGGCACTAGTTGACTCGGCCTGCAGGCAGAGAGTATTAGATCAAGTCTGGTAAGTCTCCGATCATTAAATGATGGGGTCATTGTAAATCAGTATGTATCACACCGTAGCCATGAAGTTGACTACTACATGGAAATACCTAATGGAAACTACCAGGACTCAAGGAGCTCGGGAGTCGCGATGCATTGAATTGAAGGTAAACAGAAATACCCAACCCCGATACTACAGATACTTCTAAGCTTGATCAAAATTCAGCAGTCAATTCCATTTCCTTCCCCCAAAAGAACAATGCATAATAATAATAATGCAAATAGAGTCGTGAAACAATTGACTTACAGGATGTCGAGGATCGGCAAGTATGGGAAAGAGACATCTTACAATAAGTGATTGCCTAGCCTGTGCCAACAAATTGAATTATAAGTTGGTAAACAAAGATATTTGAATATGACACTATAAATCCTGGTAAATATAAGCTTCCAATCATTATACGGAACAAATGTGTCCAGACCCAGGTCAATACAGCATCGTCTTCAAAAGTAAGTCAGTACGTACTGTTCATGGCTGTATTTCCAGTACAAAGGATACAGTACAATTAATTACGGCTGAGGAAATTGGAGTAACATTAGATGGTTTTATAAATGATGTGTAAAAAATGTCTAATACATAAAAAATCGAGAATACTTACAGTAAAACAAGATTGCAAAAAATAATAAATATATATAGTAGGGAGAAGTAAATTAATTACATTAACTGTAAATAGGCTTTCCCACAAATGAGTTGGCAGTTGGTCCTGGAAACGGCCAGGAATAAAATGTTCTTAGCAAAGCAAAGCATAAGAGAAATGATTTATTTAATGGCTACAATTTAATTAGAAGTAGTCATATATGTATCTAAGGGGTCAACTAGTTCCCCGTGATCTCTTGATTCGAGAGCCAATCCCCGCCACTCAATAATTTCTTAGAGAAAATTATTGGATCAACACATTAATTATAAAATAACTAATTTTATGCAGTGCTTGCACATATGAATTCAGAAAAGTTAAACAAAAATCATTTTTCGATCTAATTCATGGTTTTCGTTTGCTTGAAAATGAAAAACATTAAATTTTAATACATTTCAATAGAGCAAAAAATGAATTTGGATTATATGAACAAGATATTTAACAAAACACGTTATTCGTTAATCATTAGTGTGATGCCGAGTTTTACTAAAAAAAGAATGTCCTAACTCAATTACATTAGCAAATCACATCCTTAAAAATAGGCAATGTAGTTTAGCAAAGCTATACCGAAAATCATATCAATAATATAATCCCGACTGTGTGTAAACCGGAAAAGAGGATGTCTACCCGATCCACGTACACCAAACAAGAATAAGATGCAAACACAAAATATCTAACCTCAAAAGCTCCGCTAAAGCTCCATTTCAGCTGATTTGTCTTGAGTCGGGGGATCACAACAGAGAGAACTGGCATGGTTGGCCTATATTTTGCTATCAATCTAAAAAGTGCATAAACCCTATTAGAAAAGCCTCAAAGATTAATCTAAAAACTGCATCAACACAAGTAGAAATGCAGGGCAGAAAAATTGATTTTGATATTATTTCATTCATAACATTAATTTTCCAAGGATTGAATCTAATTTAGAAGTTGGGTAGTTTATCTCTCCAGGATATTATATCAACATTCACAACAAATTATTCATCAAGACAGTACCTTGCGGCCCTTCCAGATGAAGTGAAGCAAATAATAACAGAAGCTTTCACCTTAATAGCTGCCCGTACCTAAAAAGTATGATTTGCATATAGGTTTCAAAGATGAAATAAAAACAACCACTAGTACAAGAAAACAAGATCCGTAGACAAACTATACGTTTCCAACGTAGAGAGGTAATCACTAGCAAGAAGAAACTAAAAACTGGCCCACAGCACAAGGCTACCTCTATTGAGGGGTCAGGGATAGTCAGATGCATGCAGCCTTACTCCGTGAGCAGAAGCTGATATTGCAACAAAAATCCATGACCACCATGTCATGGGACAGTAATCTTATTGTTGTACGATGTCTCCCTATTCCATGCACTGGGACCACATATAATAAATAAGAGGAAAGATTGAGATGAAATTACCGCAGAAGAGGCAATAGATTCCAAGTGGGACATGGGTTCTCCAACATATTTGACAGTTTTCTTAAAATAAAGGTCTTGATTAAAAACTTTCTCGGCCTGAAATAGAAGATGGAGATCTCAGTGTCAGCATTTTGAATGACATTTCAAACACGAGATCATTTGATGAGTCAAATCAACTCTCACAACAAAGGATTCACATTCACAACTAATGCCACACAGATATTCTTTAAAATATTCTTTTAAAACCACCATAAGACAGAAAAAATGCTAGGAGAAATTGGAATTCGGAAAAATAAAATTAGTGACAACAACATACTTTCCATCATTTGGTAGAAAGCTTTATCTAAATGAAGTCAATAGTACAGAAAATTACAGAGATCTTGATATTAAGGTAAAGAAAAGTGGTGAGAATAACGTAGTTGTCAGATTTTCATACTCTTGCAGAAAACTTTATTAAAAATAAATCATACAGTTCACATTAGTAAATGAAATGAAAAAAATTAAAATACTACATGCAGCCAATGGTCTTATCAAACTACTTTGAAAGATTTCAAAGTTTCACTCAGCTAGTTTTTCATGACAAATGGATGAACATGGAAAGATAAAAAGAAATTAGATATCTGGCTAATCTCAGGTCAAGCACACTATGGTATCTTCATCTGGTTACATGCCAGAAAATTAAATTTTAATTTTTATGTAATAGTATCTTCAGCCATAAAGCACACACACATGTAAAAATTGGTAATGGAAGCACTAAAAACTAGATCGAGCAAGAGAGGATATTTGGTAATAGCAATTTGTAGTCAAACAATTAAGAGAGTAGACTAACTACTATACAACCAAAAAGACCAAAAACAATTTGTAGTTAAACAATTAAGAGATATTTGGTAATAGCAATGATAATAAGTCAAATACAGCAGTTCCGGAGATCTCAATGAGTGTCTTGAACAATATTTAGATGCAGCCCAGGAATTCCCCCAATCATGCAATTGCAAAATCAGAAGTAATTGAATTACTGAAGTTGTCAAACCACAACACCATAGTATACCAATTCCAAATTATTTAGGCAACAGATTTCACAATACACAGAACAGAAGAATTTCATCAGAAATGTTCCATAACATACAAAATTAACTTATTAGAGCAAATTTTAAGCATCAAACGAAATTAAAGGGCAATGAAGTGCACTTACTTCTGCACAAATTCTGCCAACTGTAGAAATAGTCTCAACAGGGTATAACCCACGTAAAGTCTCAGCACCTAGTAGTATTGCATCACTCCCTGTATATTTATTAGAACAGTTCAACAAATACCCAACAAATGATTCTAGCAAAAACATGCAGAACAAACACTAAAAAAATTCAATGTGCACAATCAAAATCAGAAAATATAATCAAGGGATAAAAATTTATTGAAGTTCCGTAACGCAACCAATATCAAAAGCACAGCAAGATGCACAGTTATATATAGTCACCGTCACCAATGAAATAATGACTAAATTATTGAAGCAGGTCTAAATCTGAAAATGAAGATAGCAGTAATTCAAGTCTTTGATAGTCATCTGCAGAAGTTTTGAAGTTACCATGCAAATCAAGGTCGATGACTCCCTAGAGACAACTTCAAGGCTCAAGCACACAGATAAGCACTAACAGGAGATAAATGACATCAGTGAAATAATAAAATAGTGCCATAATTTCCTCTTTCCATATAAACACTCTCCTCTCTTGGAACCCTCTCACTGTTATCAATGGTGGAAGACCAAATTTCATCATATAAACATGCAATTGTGGCCTAAAGCACTGTCAGAATGAACCTCCATTCACAAACCAAAAACACGATGTTATGGCGTAATGGCAGCACTACGATGGTTATTTAACAACATTGAGCCCCTCGTCACACTTTGCTTTGTGTTGATCACAGAAGATATGGCCATTTCTCCACTTCTTACACAAGCACAACAGACCTGTTGCTGGTTGAATTTCACTATTTTACA
This sequence comes from Vigna radiata var. radiata, assembly GCF_000741045.1. Lineage (NCBI taxonomy): Eukaryota > Viridiplantae > Streptophyta > Magnoliopsida > Fabales > Fabaceae > Vigna > Vigna radiata. The sequence continues at coordinate 5,579,639 of NC_028353.1, forward strand.
ATACCCAGAAAATTTCAATGTAAATCATCTTAACTATCAATCTCTTAAATCTACAATATTCTAGACCATTGCACCTCCAATGGCTACTTAAATGAGAACTTTGGGGGTTTAAACATTTGGTTATGACTATTCTAATATGAAAATTTTAAGCTATATATAAATATAAACTTAATAAGAAGATATAAATTTCCTGGACATCCTACTAGTCACCACCGCCCTAACTAGCAGGATCATGTGACAGGTGACTTACCATCTAAAACAGCATTGGCAACATCAGTGGCTTCTGCACGAGTTGGTCTTAAGTTGTCAGTCATGCTATCCACAACGCGTGTAAGCACAGCAGGTTTCCCAGCCATATTACACTTGTAAAGGGCTGATTTTTGAAAGAAAAATACCTACAGAAGCACATAGTAGTTGATTAACACCTCTGCAATGGTCTGTCTATGAATTATGATCGACATTACAAGCATTGAAATTAATTAACAGTTCAATACACTGACTCGGGTCAAACATCCCATTCCATTCCAAAAGATATATTCCCTTTCTCAGCAAAAGTCTCGTTTATTTCTTTGCTCAAAGTTTGTGGTTTTAATAGCAAACCCCACTCACTCATTAACTATCGAAACATTCAATTAGACTTATAAACAGATGAAGACTCAAAATATCAGCGTTATATACGTTTATGGTTCAAAAAGAGACATTTGGAACATTTACAAAAACTTGGTAAACTGTGTTGCTTTGAAAACAAAATCTAGTTAAGTTATTAGAAAAAAGGTACTCGGGAAAATTCTTAATTCCATAATCAAATATAATATAAGACTCCATAGTCGGGATATATATCTACTACCTAAAACTTGTTCGAACCAAACAAGTACCAACCCCATCCATTAAAAGAAAAGTGGGCCAGATGATCCAGGAAACAAAAAATCGATTCAAGCATTTAAATAAAAAACATCATTTCAAAAGAGACCAAGAACAAAAAGTAGAATTGGAACTATTTTGTCTATTATCAGCTCTTACTCAAACATTTTGAAGCATATACTTCTTTCAATTCATTGTTAATACAAATCTATAACACACAAGTAGAGCTCTATAGTCCATTATTAAAATTCAGTTTAACAAATAATCTAACCTTCTCTGGGGGAAGATCAATGCCCAAATTCCCACGGGAAAGAATAATACCATCTGCTTCTTGTAGAATTTCATCAAAATGGGTCAATCCCTAGAAAACAATATAGGTGTGATATGCTTTTCAATCAGAACTCTGACAGGAATTTAATTTACAAAAAAAAAAAAAAAAAAAAAAAAAAAAAAAAAAACTAAACTTTGCAGTAAATTATGAAAAATTGAAGTTCACCTCAACATTTTCAATCTTTGCAAATATATGAGTCTGCCTTAGATCTCCTAAATTAGAAAGGAATTCACGGGCCTGCATTTCAAGCACACAAGAGTTTTTTAATAGAAAACCTGAAACAGCTTTAGAAAAATTAATTAAATGACCAATTATGAACTCCAAAAAACTAAACAAAGCAAAGAATGTGGAAGACAAATTACCTGGCGAACATCTTCAGCATGCCTAGTATATGACAATGATAGAAAATCAATTTTGTTTTTTACTCCCCAGGTGCTTATAACCTGCAAGGAAAACAAAATAGCCCAAAACTTTTAAAAATCCTATATTTAGGCACATGCAAACTATAGATAATTGATGGTAAGTGACTCGTTCAAACATGCAAGTAAAAAGGTAGAAATTACCTCCTTGTCTTTATCTGTGAGGGTAGGCAACTCAATATGAACCTGAGAGGCATGCAAAGTGAACAATGACCCTGCTAATGTTGCCGAATTCTTTATAGTACAAACAACGTCTTGACCTGTAACTTCGGACACCTGCATAATTTCAGCATAACTACTAAACATGCATGTAGGACTTCAGCTCTTCCTACTTAAGTCAGCCTATGCCATTGCCATAGATTTTTGAAAATATCAACGAAGTTTTAACTTCAGTTATATGAACAAGATCACAATATAACTAACACAAATGGTTAACAAAGATTAAAAAAATATAAGAACCCGCACAATAACAAAAACAAAAAGGGGCTTATTAGAATTTTTTTTTTTTTTCTTTTGTAACCAACTCATACCTCTAGCCATACAGAAGTAGTTTCACTGCCCGTGAACAAGTATTGACCAACAAAAATTGTGTCACCCTTCTTCATTGACTGTGAACAATCCAAACAAGATTAGGGTTTACCAATTCAAGCGTTGCATTAGGAAAAATGGAAATGAGTCCACACAATAAATGAGTTGCAATAATCATGTAGCGAATAGAGTAACAAATTACAATTCGATCAAGGGCCCTCCAAAGAAAAATCATGCAAATGCAATTTACTACTTATAAGTTCTAACGCCATAAGCAAGAGCAAAATTGCTAACACTGGCAAGAAGGTATAATAGACTCCAAATCAAATACTATCACATGCAATGAAGAGTAAAAATGACTAAACTAAACCACCGAGGTTAATATTCCGAGAAAATATGTAGAAGAAAAGCAAGTCTTAATTAAAATCCTAACTCGGTCTCACAATCAAGTTGTAAGATGAAAGTTGTTTTCCACTTAAATTATTTTGGTCTTATGACTAGCCATGTAGAACTAAACCACCAACAGCCTTGAGACAGCCATTTGGAAATGCCAAAAGAGGCCAAAATTAAGGGGGCTAGGGTTGATCAGAACCAAGACACTTTCCAATAGTAAGTCGATCACAGAATATCACGACAAGACTGAAAAGTCTAATGAACCTTTGCCAGCCCATCATAATTGATAGGCAGTATCTGTGAAGATGCTTCTTGTCCCCGGTCAGGAGTCAGAACAACCTGAGCATCAGCCTGTAGCGAGATAGATTTCTCACTTTTGTTAACAACCTGCATCTCTGCTCCCACAGTGTCCAACATTACCTGTTAAAGACAACAATAGAGTAACCAACCAAAACTCAGCACCCTTTCCATTACATTAACAAATTCAGCAAAAAGCCTAAACAATAGAAATGCATGCATGAATCCCCCACGCACTCAGCAAACTCTTAATCCCAACGGAACGGACAACAAAGATGTGAAACACAAGGGTTTCGTTGGTAACTTCTAACCTAAGCAATCAAACATTTTGAGAACGTCTGAACCAAAAAATGTATCAAGCAAAAAAAATGAAAAAGAAAAACTCACAGCACAGAGTTTCTTAGTAGATTTGATAGCGGTTTTCAAATTCTCCAAAGTCTCTTGGTGATATTCAGGATAGCCCCAAGAGAAGTCGAAACGAGCCACTACAGCAGAAAAATAGAAAAAAATATCCAACAACAAATAAGCGCGCAGGAAACGGTGGAGAATCAGAAAAAGGAGAGAAATATTAGAACAACAACAAAGCAAAAAGAAGAAAAATACACACCTGACATTCCAGCTTTAAGACAAGCAGAAATAACCTCGACCGATCGAGATTTGGGACCGAGCGTTCCAACAATCTTTGTCATTGCGGGAAAGAAACTCTGAAAACGCAAAATAAATTTAAAAAACAAACTAATAACAGAAATGAAAAAAGAACGTCGAAAAATAATAATAATAATAAGACGAAGAAAAAGAAGAAGAAGAAGTTACTGACGGCCTTAGATGGTTCGAGAATGGAAACCATACGAATGGGTTCCTCGAGAAGTAAGTGACTGGAATGCATCTTCGCTTCTTTTCCACGCACACAGAGTCAGACAGAGAGGGGAGAAGATGAAGTTGTATGAGCACAAGAAGCTGCACTCTTATAATGCCTTTTTAAACCGCTTTTTTGTTTGTAGCTCTTTCTGGTAAATAAATCGTTGTCCTTAGTCCAAGGAAGAAAAAACTGAGAGGCCACGATGACCTTTAGTAAAACAAATTTACCCTATTATAAATTTTAATTATTTTCGATAGAAAAATAAATTAATTTAAATTTATTATTTTCCCATCTTTATTAGGTGCAGCACATGGTATTCAACTTAGGAGTGCGCTAAAGCTGCAATTTCGAAATTAAATCAATTTTACCAAGCTCTTTACATTATAAATAAATAAGATAATATAAAATTAAATTCAAACAAAAGCGTTAATTTTTCCAACAAATGCAGTGTGATTAAATTTTTATTTTTTTTACTTGGAAATATACGATGCAGCAGATCTTATAAAATGGACATGTTAATTTAATTAGATAAAAAATTCGAAGGCCCAGCTTTTTACAGTGGCCCATTTGATTCTTAATTAAATGTCAAATTCTGTGGGTGGTGCTTTACCACTCATGACTTCATTTAACTCTTTGTAAAGCAAATTACTCTGATAAAAATTTCACTTTAAATTCGACCCTTTTTATAAAATAAAATAAAATAAAAAATCTCATAACAACATAACAAAAACTTATAAAAATATTTTCTAAAAATGTGTATTTTGAAAACATTTTCCAAGTATCTCAATATTACATTATTCTAAAAAAGGTTTCATACCTAGTTAATATAGTTTCTTAAGTGCTTTTCATCATCACTTTAACTTTTGTAATGTAGGCATGATTTTATTTTAGACTTTTGATATTTTAACGAATAACATGTCTAAAGCCTTTTGTACCAAAAATGGTTTGGCAGAAACTTCTAGAATACTTGGCAAGATAGGAAAACTTAAAGTGTGGTAGTGGTTAAGGTCATAGAAATAATTAATGATGTATTAGTTGGCCTTAACAATTACCGTAGCATGCTTTATGCAGGACCATTAACAATGGAAGTTTGGGTTCAAACCTTCAAATTATCATTTACATATTAGGTTATATAATTAATATTGGTCCAAAGAGAACAGGATTCTAATTTAATAATAATGAAGGAGGGAGGTTAAAAAGGAAATTACCAGACAGTCAAACCTAACAGCCGAAATTGTTATGTAAAAAAAAATATTAAAATTGTTTGCATACTAAACTTCTATATTTTTAATAATTTGTTCAGTAGTTTTATTTATTTTTCGACGATATTGTACTTGTAATGTTTACTTCATAATACATAATTTAATATTATTTGCTTATATTTTTAAACAAGAAAGGATAAAAATAGTCTAAATATTAAATAAATTTTGTATTATAATTTGTGAATATATTGGAGGAGTGAAGGATATAGTCACGGTTTTTGTGTTATGTGTGTAATATATTGGTGGAGTGGAGGGATATAACCACGGTTTTTATTTATGTGTGTGTAATATATTAGTGGAGTAAAGAGATATAGTCACGTTTTTTTATGTTAAGTTATGTGTGTAATATATATATATATATATATATATATATATATATATATATATATATATATATATATATATGGGTTTGTTAAGACGCGTACGCCTGTTTTTTGGTTGGTACGTTTTAACAATGTGTACCGGATTATAGTAGACAAAAATACCCTCATTTATCATGGATTATAAGTTTTAAGGTCAAGGATATTTAAATAATTTTCATTCTAAAAAAAAAAACCCTTAAACTCTTACTCACCTCCGTCATTCATTTCTCTGTCATCCTACTGTTGTCCCAATTGGAAAAAAAAATCAGAAACTCTTGCCTAACCCTAATCCACCTTCCTCACTTGTCCAATTTGTTTCTCTCTCGTCTCCATACTCTCCCTCAGCCACACGCAACAACCCGTGACATCGTAATTTGTTGTTCTTGTTCGGTTCGTTCATTTGAAGGATGTGTTATATATTTTCCCTTCTTCTTATTATTAAATTTCATTTTTAAATTAAATCATGTAAATAAAANCTTCATAAATCAATTAAATTTTCATACATTATTTACACATTTACACCACATTTCATTATATTTGAAAAGAACAACATATTTCCCTCTATTGTCCTTTTCCCTTTACACAAAGTTTTTCTTTTTCCTTTCTCGTATGGGATACATGATGTAAGATTACAACCTAGAATTGAAAGAATTGTACTCCTAGGAAGCTCTTCTATAACTATTTCTTTAATTTCCTTATGTCCCTTCTTTATCATTGAATCAACTTTTAGAAGCGTTTAGAATAAATTTTAACCACTGTGCAAGATAAAAAACAGTAAAATCATTTTTTACCTTTGAGATTTGGAAAGAGTAACATAAAGTGAAAAAGTTTATATTCATTTTATACACATTAATAAATATAAAATGATTATAAAAGAGTAAAATTTTTCAATTTTTAAAATATCTCTAATTCAAATTACCACCACCATCTTCAATTGGGTTGAGATGAGAGAAAAAATGTTGGAGTGATAGACAGAGAAAATGTTGAGACGAGAGAGAAAATATTTCTGATGACAAAGGGTTTTTGATTTTTTTTTTAATTGTGGCAAGAATAGGGATGACAGAGAAAATGTTGAAGTGAGACAGATGAAAGAGAAAGGGTTGAGAGGAAAGAGGGAGGTGAGTAAGGGTTTGGGAGTTTCTTTTTTTTAATATCCTTGACCTTAAAACTTAGAATCGATGATAAATGAAGGTATTTTTGTCTACTATAATCCAGTATACATTATTAAAACGTACCAACTGACAAACAGGTACGCGTGTTAACAAACTCCATTAGGTGTGTTTTTATGTTAAATTAGGTGTGTTTTTAAATGATTGAATAATATGTTTTCGAGCCTTTTACTTTTATTGGTGGGATGTTCTCAAAAGATTATATAATATTTAAATCAGGTTAAAGTTTTTTTATCAAATAGTAAATCATTATTAATGTGTTATTTATAAATTTACCTAATTGGTTATGGCTCATTCGAGTGAGTGTGTCTATATATATGTTCTTAAAGAATTGAATGTAATTAACAAAAATGTCTTTTCTCCACATTATATGGTATTTATCATTCAAGTGTCCTCCTTTTACTTCGGGATGCCTGCAAAAGATTATCTCAAATCAGCACTTAGTTAAAGCTCTCTCGTCAAATCTCAACTAATGCCAAAACTGAATAGTAAAATATACACTACTTATAGTTTTACCTCTTTGATCATGAGTCCATTTGAATGAGTATTAACCTAGACTCAATGGTCAACTACTGGAGTACCCTCAATAGACAATAAAAGATCAGTACGCGAAGCTTTGTATTTGGCATTCAACATAATCCTTCTTCGAAGCATCTCGGAATTTTCGTGTTAATAACAAGCTATCCAATAACAGGAAATTGATACAAACTTCAATTAGATAGATCTTCAGTTATATATAATACACTAGTCTTTAGTCTACTTTTCATGCTTTAGAAGATATGTAAAAAATAATAATACTCTACTTGTAACTAATACGAGACATTGATGTTAACATTCAGTAATAAGAATGCTTTTGAATTTGAGAGGAATTTTACAAGAAAAAAATTGTTATATTTGTAAAAAGAATTTTGTTAATAATTTTTTTTAATAATTGTGATAGTTTGATACTTTTAATTTTTATTACATCTTTAAATTATAATTCTATAAACTATTATTTTATTATAACATTTTATTGATATTTGTTATTATCATTATATGATATAATATTGTATTAATAATAGTGGTGAGTATAGATAAAAAGGGGTGTAAAATTATTATTATTTTTTATTTCAATAGGCCCAGTGGGATGATACTAGCAGCTCTGCTTAGGAGGGGGCATAGTTTAGGAGAACCCAAAAAGACAGTGTACACAAAGGCGTTCATGGCCATTGATTAATTAATTTAAGAGAATTAACAACAGCAATTAACAGCATTTAACAAAGAAAGCAAGAATTAAGAAACACAAGAGAGAGACGATAAACTAAAAATGATGAGGAGCATGCATGACACAATCATAACAAAGAACGCTGTTACGATTAAGCAAGGCCATCTTCGGTGGTGGGGAGCGACGGCGAAAGCGAATTGCGTGACCGTGCCTCATCATAATCCTCTCCCAGAGGAGACTGTTCCACCCTCAGATCCTCAACCATCTTCACAACTTCCATCATACTCGGCCTCTTCTCCGGTTGCGCCGCCACGCACGCCACTCCCACGTGCAACATCGCCACCAGCTCCTCCTCGATGTTCTTGTACCGCAACAGCTCCTCGTCGAACACCTCAGCGGTCCATTCCTCCTTCACCACCGAACGAACCCACTTCGGAAGATCCACCTCACCCTCATCCTCCACGCGTGGACGCGCCGCGGAACTAGGGTACTGAGTCGACGGCGCCCTTCCAGTCAACACCTCCAATACCAACACCCCGAAAGCGTACACGTCAGCCTCCTGCGACAGCCTCTTCACTTCAACCTGTTCCGGCGCTCTGTACCCTCCCAACCGCGCGATCGCGTGAGCCGGATTCAACAGCAGCGATAACCCGAAGTCGGAAATCAATGCGACGCCGTTTTTGTCGAGAAGCACGTTGGAGGATTTGACGTTCCCGTGGGGTATCTTGGACGCGTTGTACTCTGCATGAATCCTAGCCAACCCTCTGGCCGCACCTAACACCAAGCTTATTCTCGTTGTCCAATCCAATGGAATCCTTCCAGGTCCACGGTTACCTATATCATTAACATCGAATCGTTAAATTTCAACTAACCCTAATAAAGTACAGTATATTAGAGGAATAAACTAACCATGAAGAAGAGCATGCAAGCTTCCATTGGGGAGATAATCATACACAAGAAGCTTTTCTTCCTTGGCATAGTAATAGGCTCGGAGTCTGACAATGTTGGGGTGTTTGAGCTTCCCTACAACGTCCATGTACTGTTCAAACTCGTTTCTCTCGCAGGGGTTTGCGTCTTTCAGTCTCTTCACTGCGACGGTGCAGCCATCGTCGAGCACCGCTCTGTAAACCGTTCCCAAGCACCCTTTTCCCAGCATCTCCGCCGATGCTCGAAGCAGATCCTCCAACTCAAACTGGTTCCTCCTATCGAAAAACACCAGCTTGCTACGTTCCGTCTCAGTGTTCGTCCCATCGCTATCTCTATCGAAATTCCCACCATTTCCATACACCTTCTTCTCGCTCCCAGAACTACTCCCACTCTTCCTTTTCCCACTCTCGCTCCCCACCGCCGACCCATAGCCTCCCCCTCCCCTCGCGCAGCAGTGCGCCACCACGAATGAAATCACCACCAGCACCGCCACGCAAACCGCCACCACAATGGCCACAATGACACCCGCCCTCAGACCTTTCTTCTTCGGAGTGTCAGAGAGAGTCACACTGCTTGTTTGAGGGAACGAGCTCGGTTTTGAAGGAACGGTTATTGTGGTCTCCGTGTCTGGTTCGATTTCGGAACATTTGGGCAACGGATTGGACCCACATAAAGCGTGGTTTCCGGAGAAGCTAGCGTTGCCGAATTTTGAAAGCATGGAATCGGGAACGTGGCCACGAAGTTCATTGTTGGTTACGTTGAGTTGGGTGAGGTTGAGGAGGGAAGCGGAGATGTCGGGGACGTGGCCAGAGAGGGCGTTGTTCTGCAACCGAAGAGTGAGAAGGTGGGTTAGTTTGGCGACTTGGTTGGGGATTGGGCCGCGGATGTTGTTGTCGGAGATGTCAAGGCGGAGAAGGAGGCGGAGGGAGGATATCTGCCGCGGAATCTCGCCGGAGAAGTCATTGTGGGAGAGATAGAGGAGTTCGAGGGAGGTGCAGTTTAAGAGGGGGTAAAGGGTACCGTTTAAGCGGTTTTCGTGGAGGTCGAGGAAGCGGAGGTACACTAGTGAGGAGAGAGAATCAATTGGACCACGGAGGTTGAGGGAAGGGAGGGAGAGGCCCACCACTCTGCCGTTTGGGGAGCACTCGACGCCGAGCCACGCGGCGGAGCAGGCGTCGGCTCCGGTCCAGTTGGAGAGAAGATTGCCGTGGGTGTCGGTTTGGAGGCGGAATTGGGTAAGGGCGAGTGTATCATTTTGCCATGCAGTCTCTGCAACACAGAAGATGGTGAAGGCCAATGCCAATGGCAACAATGGCAGTGACAGGTTTATGGAAGAAGGGTGTTTCATGTTATGGTGTGGGAAGGGAGAAAGAATGGCTATGTTGTTGTTTTTAATTTGAAAAGAAGGGTGGGATTTCAGATGGAGTGAGAAGGAAAACGTGGCATGATTGGAGAGAGCGAGTGATTGAAGAAAAGTGTTGCAGTGTTATTATAAGTCCCTGAGAGGTAATTAGGACTAATGTGATGATTAAAGTTTGTGGGATTTGGAAAGGGTGGTACCGTTTATGATTGCTGTTGTCGCTTACTCACAATATATGGAGGGTGTTACTAATTAATGCTTTTTTCTTTTGCTTGCCTTATTACGCTAAAGAGAAGAAGAAAACATGGTTCCTTTGCAGACAAATGTACAATGTTAATAGTGATGATAAATAATGGAAATGATGCAACTAATAATGTTTCAATTTGTTGAGTTACTATGGAAGGGTAAAAGGAGTTCAGTGTTGCCAATCATCCTCTGCTACTTTTATTCTGTTTTATTCTCCTTTTCCTTCTCAAGAATTGACTTCCTCAGTTTTTACACAAGGTTTGTTGAAGTGTGGACCATTGTGTGTTGACAATGGATGCAGTTAACGTGTGGAACTTTAAAAGGATTCATCCCTCTCATGATAATTTCTTAAATATGTTTTTTATCGGATAAACAGAGTTTAATACGAGAGATGTTCTTTAATTTCCTTGAATGAGTAAAAAGTGTTACTAACATAATTAATTTTATATATGTATGTACAAACAGAAGAAAGTGTTCATTATTTGGTTTGGTCACAGCTCATACTTTTTCCATGTTGAGGAGAAAAGAAGGGTCCTCTGCTTTAAGTCATAAACAAGCAAAGTTTTTCTCACATCACACCCTCGAGTCAGGCATAGAATTGAATGATAAAGATGAAAATGCGAGGGACATGACTGGAATTAAAGCTTTAGTTTCACGACAAAAGTTGACCAAGCTAGTCAAAACACACCAAATATAGTACACCACTTGTTCCAATCACTTTGATATTTGAAATTGTCGGTTCCTACAACAGTACAAACCCAGCCCAACCAATTACTTCTTTTTCTTTCTGTTTCCATTTTTTTTATAATCTGATTACTTTTCATTTATCAGCTTTATACTTCTTATTATAGCAGAAAATTGCTGACACAAGTTAATCAATTGGAATCTTCGCAAATAACTCTTATGTATAATTATAGAATTTGCAGTGAAGAAATTTGAAGAAAGGCAAAAAGCATATTTAAGCTTTACTTGTATTTTCATTTTGTAATTTGATGATTGAGGATATAAGACGATGGTGTGATGGGTAAATGGCACATGGGTGGGGGCAATGGATGGTACACTGTTATTGCTTCCCATCTCCATTGGAAACCTTCGGAAGAGTTTCCACCATTCTGCTAATGTAAGTTGTCCCAAAAAGTGAGGGAATTATTTCAGCTTTTCTCTCTTTCACTCTTCATTACCCTCTAAAGCAAAAGCCTTCAAAAAGAAGAGAGTTTGAAGCCGAGATTGGCGCTCCAAATTTAAAAGTACTCTTAACATTTTCTTATTTAACACACCTTTTCTATTAGTTTATCATTGGAAAATGGGGCAAATAACAGAATCTGAAATTTAACAACTTTCACTCTAGATAAAAAAGGCAAAGCTTAAATTTTAGTCTGCAGGATCTCTTTTAGCATTTTGGCCACAGTATTTTGCAGTATACATATACATACACATGCATATACTTCTACTGTGGGAATAGAGACCCCAAAAACCGTGTCAGATTGTAAGGATTATCGATTTACATATAAAATTGGAAGGATGTTTAGAACATAATTTTTTCAATTTTTATTTGATAAAATAATTTTAATTTTATCTTAATTCTTAAATATTTGGGCTTCTATTTTTTTCCCATCTTTCTACCTACGTCTTTTGCCCTGTTCCAAAGAAAGTGTTAGTGATACAGGTACCACGTTTGGCCATGGATTTGGAAAAGGAGCAAGTAAACAAAGATGGAAGACATGGCGACAATATCATAGTATTTGTGACAGGCGTGCAACAACATATACAGACAAAGACAAAGGTGCGCAATTGGATAATGATACTTTTACAATATTTAAACATGATCTCTCATTTCTGTGTCATTTTGTGATTGATTCATAGTGGTGTTTATGATTATTATTATTGATTGTGAACTAATTTTGGACCAATTATACATAAATCATGTTTAAATATTATGAAAAAAATGTTGTGTAAATATCTTTGTAGAATTTTATTATCTTTTTGCGAAGGTAACGTTTAGTATGGGAGTTATGAACCTTGCTAAAGAAATTTTTTTGAAATGTCTAATCAACCCACCAAGTATTACCTATAATGTTTACAATAAGGTTATAAATCATTATTCTAGAATTTAAAGTAGAGTAATCATTTTTTTCACACATCAAACATATTTTCTTCAAAAGAGACTAATTAAGAAGATATATTTGTTGGAGAATAAAATAATAATTAATTATCATTATGACTTCTTTTTTTTTACTTCAGTGTGAATTACTCATCGTTAAAAATACTGATTTTATTGTAGAAGGCTTGGACTAATTCCAGATAATAATGTTTTTCATGAGTGATAAAATCAACAGACCAATATTTGTCAAAAGATTGAAGCATTCAAAATTTTGATCCTCAGGAAAAATCTAAATCAACATATTTCGGTTGAATAATGTCAGTCAAAAAATTTGGAACTCAAGACCCTTTTGTTACCAAAGTTACTATCATTTGAGCTACCACATTTCATTGTATTACCATTTTTATAATATTTAACTGTATTCTTCACGTTTCAACCCATAAAATATTACTACTAATAACAACAATAATAATAAGACTATTATTTACTATTTATAAATATTTTGTATGGTTTTAGATTTAGTATATTAAAGGTAGTATCATATATTTTTATAAAACCAACTTATATCTCATTCATAATAAATATGTAAAAACTGAGTTATATTGATAAAAAGTAGTATTTAAGGAATATTATTTACTAGAAGTTAATATAACTCTAAAAGTAGATTCAATTAATTGGTTTTTTTTTTTTAATTTTAGTTAACTTTCAAAGGTCATTTCAATATATGAGACAATATCACTTTTCAATAATAACCACATTTTACAGGAGAAAATTCAATTCCTACCATTTTCCTTTTGAAAAAAAAAAAAACTTATGGGATCTTCGTAAACATTTTCATGAAAATAAAAGGAAAATGAAATATTTTCTTATTAATTAAAACAAATTTATAAACGAGTTAAAGAATTTTTCTTCTGGAAAAAATTAATACGAAAACGTTTTTGATTAGTTTATATATAAAAAAGAGTTTCACCTATAAAGATTATTTTGTTTCTTTCTTTCTTAAAATATTGTTTTAAAAATTATTAAAAATATATTTTAAGTTGCTAACCTGCAAGTGACGTTAGTTATAACTTACTATACATGCTTTGCAGTATATGATTGAATTATATTCAGGTTCATGTCCATAATCTTTTTACACCAATAAAAAGATATATCGCATTAACATTTATGATTAATAAGCATTTAATCACTATTATATCCAAGCAATGCTATTTATTTGCAGCTAATTTTTCATATTAAAATAAGATAAAAAAATAATGATTTGTGACCAGCAACTTCGTCACTCTAAACTACGTGGTAAGGTAAGTATGATAGATAGAGTGGTAGCCATAGAAGTAAGTAGGTATAGTAGGTGATAATAAGACTTTATGCAACTCAATTAATTACTTGAAACTACACTACAAGTTAAATTACGCATGCCCTGATTAGGTGTTTCAGGAGTCATAACTACAACCAGACATGTTTGCACAGATCCTAATGTCATTCAGACAAAGGTTATATCATCTTCTACGTAACAACACTAATACTAATGTTCGTACTTTTGGAACATTAACTATGGATAAATTATAATAGCTAATAAGGCACAACAGGCCACTGGCAGAAAGGCACTGAAACAGTGTTATAATCCTCCACGCTGAAAGAGCAAAAGCCCTCATCTGCGACCTGCTCAATGTTACTCTTTCCCTGTGCCTTGTTGGAACCCCTTAGACCCTCTGAAGTGCTTTCTACTGTTTCTACTCCTGATATTTCTGGATAACCTCCCAATCTTTGCTTCCCAAAACCTTGCTCTTTACTTAGCATTGCCTTCAACTTCACAACCTGAACCAACCAAATGCATATTCATGTTCACAGCCAAAAGAAAAACATTATTTGAAGTTTCTTTTCATACTTTTGCTGAACAAGACACACTTCGTTTGTCTGAAAAACATTGCATGACGTAAAATAGCAATGCAGTTAACATATAACATTTACAGTTTCATATTTCTATCACCCCGGGTGTCTTTCATGGCACAAACCCTAATATTAGAGATGAAAACCAAGGCAGGAGATAGATAGCCACTATATTCAAACTTGAAATGAAGAGAGATGTTTGAATGTATGATATATGGTTTGCAGTTACATGAAGAGACACAAAGATACGTGTGAAAGCAACTAAACATTATGCGTGTGGGAGTGTGTGAAAGTGAAGTTGGAAGATACCTCTTCTTGAAGCTTCTGCTTTTCGTTGGAGATGACATCATATTGGTGCTTGAGAGCATCGTATAAGTGCTCAAGCTGCTTGGTTTTCCACCTCGTACGTCTATTTTGGAACCAAACAGCGATTTGGCGAGGCTGAAGGCCTAGCTCCCTCGAAAGTTTCATCTTCTTTTCAGGGTCTAACTTTATTTCCTCCTGGAAGCTCCTCTCCAATATTTCTAACTGGTTGCTTGTTAACCGCTTCTTCTTCTCTTTGCTTCCGTTGTACATTGCCGGAATAGAACCTTCTCCTCTCTCCAACAATGTCGCTTGTTTCACTTCCACTCCTGAACATATGCAACACAAAGGGTTACGTTGGAAAAGCAGCAAGGTGTTTGAAGATCTGGTGCTAAATAACCATTTACACTTCTTAGTATTACAACTCCCGTCTCTAATACATGAACGAAAGCATTTTAGCTAGGGTTATAACATGTTTTACGATAAAAATAACATAAATATTGTATCTTTGAAAATATAAGTATAACATAAACATTAAGGCTGTCGGATTGATCTTTTAGAGGTTGTCCTGGCTGAACATACCAACTTAACTAGTGCAGCTTTCAAATATATGCTTTTGCCAATGTTTCTCCTATGCTTATAAGTGTCTTCAGAAAAGCAAGAAAATGTGGGACAATTACTTGGGATTCAAGTTAGTAATACAAAACTCAGAAATATTGAAATGGGGTGATTGCAAAATATAGGCTGATTCTGGGTAGCTATCATTGAGTCATACACATATATAGAAGCTAACTGCATTTGAAAATCGTAAAGCAAAGGAAGTAGAAAAGAAATGCAAGTTGAGATTTTGTTGGTGTTGAACCTGGACAAGGGTTGTTGTTGTAGTTGTAGAAGAAGCTTAAGGTGTCTGGGTGAGGAAGAAATGGTTTTGTGGTGTAATGCCAATCCATATCTTTATACAGCTTTAGGGCTAGGTCTCTCTTTCCATTGAATTCCATCTGCCAAACGATCTCTTATAGAGTGATTCTTCCTACACCTCACTCGTATCTTCCTGCACCTCCTTTGTCAGATAATCATTAAGTCTTACTTTTTTTAGTCACTAAATAATTAGAAGAGATCATCCATTCCTCTCTCCTTATTGATATTTTCAGACCCTGCACCCCCCTTTTTCTTCTCTCTTCTCTGAGTGCTTCTCCTCCTCTCCTTCATTTGCTTCTTACAGTCTCTTTTTCTCTTTCGTTGATTCTGAGTTTCGTACAGTTTGTATGTGATAGCCTTAACTTGAAACTGTGGTTAAGAACATAGTGTTTGAACTGTAGTTAGATAACTTGTGACACTTGAAAACGCAGTTAAAAGTTCACCGCAGTTGAAAATGCGCTTTAGCAATTGGAAATGCAGTAACCGCAGCTTGAATTGCGGTTCATTTCCACCGCAGCTTGAATTGCGGTTCATTCCCACCGCAGCTTGAATTGCGGTTCATTCCCACCGCAGTTTGAAGTGCGGTTCATATTCCCACCGCCACTTGAACTGCGGTTCATTCCCACCGCAACTTGAATTGCGGTTCATTTCCTACATGTATTTCCTTTCTATTTTGAAAATTTTTTCACTGTTAGAGTATCATTTTCTTCACTGTTTCTTTGTTTAAGAGAGTTTCGAAAATATTAATGGAGTAAAAATATCACATTAATTTTATATCATAATTTAATATAATAAACAATTAACATTTATAATAAATAACCAAATTATTATTTAATTCTCAAAAAGTTATATAATATTCTTAAATATTTAACGTTAATTTTACGCAGTTCCATAAAAAATAATTATATTTCCCTCCCAACCCCACCAAACAAATGAGACCAAGAAAAAGAATGAGAAGAAAAAAAATAAGTATTTTTAAATTTATTATTCTAAAAGAAATAAAAAGAGGACCTAAATTTTTTTCTAAAGCTGGTGCACAAGTAAAACATATGGACCAATTAAAGAAAGTCCTTTATATACATTTAAAAAAGTGGATAGAATATAGGTAAAACCACAACTCGAACAGCGGTGGAAATGAACCGCAATTCAAGCGGCGGTGGAAATGAANCGCAACTCAAGCTGCGGTTCCTGCATTTCCAATTGCAACCAATTATAAAGCGCATTTTCAATTTGCAGTGAGCTTTTAACTACGTTTTCAAGTGAGGCTAGTTATCTAATTATACTTCCAACACTATGTTCTTAATCACACTTCCAAGTTAAGGCTGCAAGTAGCACATACAAGCAGAATATACAAATATCACATACAAACTTACGGAATACAGAATCAATGGAAGAGAAGAAAAGAATGTGAGAAGCAAATGAAAGAGAGGAGGAGAAGCACTCAGAGAAGAGAGAAGAAAAAAGGAGGTGTAGGGTTTGAAAATATTAATAAGGAGAAAGGAATGGATGATCTCTTTTAATTATTTAATAACTAAAAAAAAGTAACACTTAATGATTACCTGACAAAGGAGGTGCAGGAAGAGATGAATGAGGTGCAGGAAGAATTACTCTCTCTTATATATGGGTTGATGGGTTCACTGTATATGAGGATTGACTTGGACCACGTAGGCCGATAGAAAAAGGTGTGTAGGAAGTTTAGCTAAGGCAGTGAGGTGTTGAACGATCGTTCTGACTTTTGTTATTATGAGAGGCAAAAGGCTGTTTATTCCTTTCTCTTTTTGGGTGCCAGCAAATTAATCTTTAATTTTTTAATGCTTCTAGCTAATAAATTTCATTTATGAAAATAACACCCTGAGCATTTATTTCATCACTTACTCCTTCTAAATCAAAGTTAATTAACTTTAAGAGAGTTGCAGAGAAAATATAGAGTTGTAGCTATCCGGGGCTATAGAGAGTGCTACGCGCACCCAAGGAAGGTTAATTAGAGTAACATTTGTAAATTGTAAGTGTGATGTTCTTCCTTCCTTTTTGAGAGCAGCAATGTCTTGTGTTAAGGTGGAAAATGAAGGAAGGGACCACGCTTGTCAGGAAAAGGTGTGAAAAGGGGGAACCGTGTATTGAGTTGGCAACTGAATAGCCTTCATGATACCGTTTCAAAATACCAATAACTCTTGTAGGTTTGAATGTGATAAGATACATCATCTGATGTAATATATAAGTCCAAATAATAATACTAAAATTAATTATAAAACCACGTAATTACTCAATATCCGTATATTGAGTTTTGTTTGTGTTTGTAAGATAATTTAATTCTTTGTTTCCTTCTCCACACTTAGCTATCAGGTTATATATGATATGTTCAGTCTAATACGTCTCCAATGTTACCTATAAAACATATTTTTAAACATATTTTGATGTTTAAGTTAGAATTAATCTCCACACCCATCAGATATATTAATACAACCATTAATATATAATGAATTATCTAACTTGAATCTCTTATTTATTTATACAGACTGTAATGAATTTTTATTTATTATTAATCTAATTTCGATTCACTCATACATTAATTACAATTAATTATTCGACAGGTTTGTATTAATCTCTTTGATGATTTTAATTATGTCATCTATCTTATCAATCGATAATTCTATTGACCAGTCGACTTTCAAAAGGATTCCTCTTCAAGATACAATGAACTTTCTAAGTTGTGATCTCAGCAAGAGTTATGTTAGATTGGATTTGATTCCAAAAATTGATATCAACCGGACCAGTGTCTATTATCCTGGTTAGACCATACTATATAATTTGTTTATTCTTTAATTTAGTTATATCACAAAATAAAATTTTTTAAATCTCAGCACATACCAATGTTGGTTTGTTTTAGTCTATAAGAAGATTAGTTAACTTATATGAGATATAATGTCACTTCTAATATAATGTATTTGTGAATCTTTCTATTTATATATTATTTATCTTGTTATTGTAGTGTAACTTTCAATTAATGTGTCACAATCTATAACTCTATTAAACATTAGGAACTCTCTTTCAAAATATTCTATCCACATGTTTCTTATTGTATATATATAACACTCTTGCTTATTAGGTGCTGAGTTTGACATAAAACGCATTCCGACAAACCAACAATACTTTGTCTTAATAAATTCTTGTTAAAATAAACAAAATGAGGCATGAATACGATATGACGAATGAATTGATGCAGTGAATAATGCAGAAAGAGATTTAGCAGAAGGAAACGACTGAATTGAATTCCGAAATTGCCACACGGACGATGAAAAAGAAGCTGCCATTAAAAGGGCAAGTGAAGGACGATAAATAAAACAACCTGGGCTCATTCTGTTCATTCAACCTCATTTCCCTCTTTCCTTAATTATGTTTCCTGCACTGTTCAACGCTGCACAGCTTTTTTTTTTTTCCTGTCTCTCAAATTTATTCGACTCTTCAAAACCGAATTTTGAACTTCAATGAATTTATTTTCTGTGTCGTTATTTTGAGTTATGTAGAACTGTTTGGATTTTCCTTTGTGCCCAAAAGATGGTGAAAATGACCATGGTCATCGATACCATAGTGTGTGACAAAGGTGGTTGTTGAATAGATTAATGTTCCAACTAATTAACTAATTTAATTTATTGATTCATGCACCATGATAACAACACTACATACTTTTCAATATCTGTTCTGTTCTGACGTACTGATACGGTACGTCCCAAAAATAATGAAACAGTGTCGTATTCGTATATCTCCAGGCTTCGAATGCTTTTTATTACTCCATCAACAGGTGCTGCAACATCTTCTTCATCATTTTTATTTTGCATAATATTTTTTTTTTCATTTCATTTGGTTTATATGTCTTGTCTCCTTCTATCATTTTGCTTGTCACACTTTCACTTCTTTGTATTCTCGTTTCCACACCAAAAAGTGCATAACATTTTTCAAATAATTTTGCAGTTTCTGTTGGCCTTCTCTTGTCTTATGTGCTCGAAACCTAGAGAAAAGGATTTGGTTGCATGGATGAATGATGTGGCGTAAGATGAGTCGCTTGCATGACAATGAAAGGCTTAGAATAGGTTAAAATGTCAACTTTGTTACAAGTCATTAAAAACCTGCACTATTCTCCGCCTACATTGTGTGTAAACTTTAGTTTGCATAGTAAAGATTACAGAATGTGAGATTACTAGAGGTATTTGGTAATTGATTATCAGTGGCATTTTCACATGATTTTTTTAAAAAACTTAGTTACTGTTTTAATGAATATGGATTAAATCATTTTCTAGGTTTCTATTTTTGTTTTGTAGTCTCAAATGGATCCTTTCTTTATTTTTGTTGTAAATTGGATTTTTATTTATAAAAAATTGATGTAATTGGACATTTACCATTAAAAATATGTTGATATGGCATGTTAATGTGTTTTTTTTAAATGATGTGATATCAGTGACGTGGATTTTTTATAAAAAAATGGGAAATACGTTTTAATCCACTTTAATAGAGACAAAAACAACGATGTTGTGTTCATTCTCTTCTGTGTTTGCGCATCTTAATTCTCTCTTCACTCTAGGTTAGGGTCTCTTGACCTCTCTTCTCAATCTCTACAACCTTCTCCGACTTCACCTCTCCCCTCAACCACTTGTGACAAAAGTTAAAATAAATTATTAACATTTTTGAAAATTTGTGCGCTTCAAAATAAAATTGCGATTTGGTAGATGAAATCATATTTGCAATTTTTTATGGGTCTCTAATAATAGTTAGATACTTGATTTATCAAATATGGATGATGATTTATTCATTAAGATCATGGTATGACATGGAGGACAATGGTGGTTTGATGGTGATGAAGATTGTGGTATGACATAAAGACGAACTCGCAATCTACGGTGATTCTGGTTGAAGGCATAAAGAAGGAGATGCAGGTGCGATGTTATGGGATTTGTGTTTTTAACATTGTTGGCATGGTGATTAGTACAGAGGAGGCCATAGATGCGGTGGCTCACGATTTTGCTATAGTTCTTGGAGTTGTTCGAACAAATAGTGACATAGCAAAATAGGATAGTATGACTCCTTCTACGATTAGATATCATAGATCTCTTTATGACTACAACTTGTACAAAACTCTCACCTCGATATGTAGATATACTTGTGTTTTTGTCATTTCTATAACAAACAAATTCAAACTAAGATTAAAACCAACACATATAACAAATATCTAAGTTTTTTAATAAATAAATAAACAAACAAAACAAAACATAAACTCTAAATCATAACAAATAATTAAAGCCTAAACTCTAAACAAAAACACACAAAATAAGTAAAATTAAAAAATAAAACAAAATAAAACAATAAAAAATAATAAAAGAAAATTAAAAATCAAAAATAAATATATATATATATATATATATATATATATATATATATATATATAATTTTCAAATATAATATATTTATCAAATTTCAAAATTTGATTTATAATTTATTATATTTAAGTATAATATCGGATTTCAAATTTCAATTAAAAAGTAATTAAAGTTTAAAATCTGATTAAAGAATTAACTAGATTTAGTGAATTTTTTAATCACATTTTAAAATTTGACATTGAATCAAAGTTCAATAAATTTCTTTATCGAATTTGAAGATGTGGTAAACTTTTCAATTGAATATCCAATACAATCTTTAACTGAATTTTAAATTTTTTAATATACTTCTTAGCATCATTGCTACGATTTTGAAAATCAAATATTCATTTCCAAATTCGGAGCTATCGTGAGCTTACGGATTTAGTTTCAACATTAAACAAAATTATTATAATTTATTATATTATTTCATTGTATTTTTAATTGAAATTCAATAATAATTAAGTTTCTGCTTAAATTTTTAATTACTAGTTGGAA
This sequence comes from Vigna radiata var. radiata, assembly GCF_000741045.1. Lineage (NCBI taxonomy): Eukaryota > Viridiplantae > Streptophyta > Magnoliopsida > Fabales > Fabaceae > Vigna > Vigna radiata. The sequence continues at coordinate 5,600,972 of NC_028353.1, forward strand.
TTGTTATTAGTATAATTGATGATTAATAATATATAAGTAAATAATGTATAAAATCTATTAATATTTCTGTAAGCAATTAATATCTCAAATAATCTCACTATAAAAAAAAGTTTATTTAGAGGGAGTTATTTAGCAGAGGTTATAAAAAACCCCTCAAGTTGACATGATCTAAGATGAGTACCTTCTATTATCTAATTGACAAGTTGACATGATCTAAGATGAGTACCTTCTATTATCTAATTGACAATAATAACGGGGGGTTTTAATATTTTTTTAAAGAGGTTTATAACCTCTTCAAATAATAATGCATTTTTTACATCTTTTCTCTCTTAAAATTTCACCTAAAAGTTCCCCCCCTTCCTCCAAAATGTTTCACTTAAATTTTTTACGCTCCATCTTTCCCCCCAAACCTCTTCCCCTCTCTCAAAATTTCAGACTCCTCGTTCGTCCCTCTCAAAGCTATCGTTCTCCTCGTTCGTCTCCTTTCTTTCTTCGTTGTCATTTTCTCTTCTAATGCATTTCTTTCATTTCTCCTTTCTATTGTTCATCTTCCATTTCTCTTTCAGATTTGCAGTCGTAGAACCCTAGGCAGACGGAGCGGCGGTTGTGTGGACCAGCAGAAAAGTCGGAGCTCCCAGTCATATGTTGGAATGACATCAGGTTCATACGTTCGTTCATTTTATATTTCTTTTCTCTTTTTATTGATGTGAGATTAGGGTTTCGGAAATGACTCAGAACAAAACAGGAATGGGCTCAGAACTGATTTTCAGAGGGCATGAGGCCTAGCCCGTCGACGACGCCTACTCGCCGTCACTCGCCCGATTCACTACATGCTCCGTGAGCAGCCTATCTGAATAAGGNTTACAAACAGTCACTCCAATTCCTTCTGTAATACTAACTTTCTGTTTTATTACTTTTCCTTCATTGTTCGCTAATACATGAGGTGGCTAGATGGTGCCCCTTTTCCCTTATTTGTTTACATCTTCCATATGTTTAATTGTTAATCTACACACCAATAAAGTTAGTCGNATACTTGGAAAGGTGGAGAATAATGATAGGTTCTTAAGAATAGCTTTATATCAAGGTGATCGGAGTAGAAAAAGAGTAAGAAAGATTCCTTCAGCAGCTGCAAATGTTAATGAGAGTAAGGAGCCTTTGACAGATCCCACTCTCCTGTGTTGTGCCTTTAAAAAGCACAGGATATATTTATTCAGGTAACATTGTACACTCTACTGACCATTTGACCTCTGTTATGAAATACAAAGTCATATAGTTTTTCTATTTGATATCATATACGGATATTTTGTTGGTTGTGTTTTTTACCTTGGTACATCTTTTTAAAGTATGTCATCATTAGTAGTATCTCATGCAAATGAAAGTCACGATATCTAAGTCCTGAAATCTACCATGTATCAGTCGAAGAGAACCGGAGGAGCCTGAAGATGCAACTAAAGGAAGAGATGTGTTCAATGAAAAACCTCCTGCTGATGAACTTTTGGCANTTTCAGACATTGGAAAGTCAGTTACAACGTCACTTCCTGACAATGTGGTGAGTTATCTTTGTTTGCCTTTAAAAGGTAGGTTGAGAATTGACACTTATGTTCTAAAAGCTTACCTTTCTTATGTTATTGAAGGGGTTTGGTTCTTCAAGTCGTAATNTTAATGGAATAATTAATTCCTATTCCTATGTTTTTTTTTTGTATTTGAATTATATTGTTCTGTGTAAGAGATGGAGTTAGTAGAGAAGCTATGCAGAAGGAAAAAGGAAATAAGAGCCAAGGATAGAAAATAAGTTATCTGCAAGAAATTAAAAAAATAGGACCTATCCTTATTTAGTTGTCTCTGTATGTTTGCGAATACCTAAAACAACTTTGTACAGATATGTTCTCTTCTTTTTCTGATGTAATTATGTTTATAACGGTTCTGGTATTTCATCATATGGCTAATTGTGGTTACATCAATATATATGTCTAATCCTTAAATAAGTGGGTTGATGTATGGTGAAGTGCATAGTGGAGTAGTGCTTATAGGTTAGTTAAACCAAATTTGAAGGCTGTCAAGCTCTGTACAGTTTGAAATNGGTTGTTTTTAATTGGATTCATGTAGGTTTTGTTTGATTCGTGATNTTTAGATGTTTAAATCGAGCATGTTAATGGTTGTATCGAGNTGTTGATACTTGGAATCATGTTATTTAGAGTTTGACCAGTAATGTTTTAAGTTGAATCCATGTTGATGTTAAAATTGAATCTGTGATGTTTTTAAGGTGAATTCGTGTTGTTAAAGATTTTTATAACTTCGTAAATCATAATTCGTGTTTTTAAGATTTTTTTTTATAACTTTTACACAATAAACTCATGTTTTTCTTTATAGAGAAAGGTATAAATCCTATAAAACTAATTGATAGATGAAAATTATGAAATGAAGTTTCTACTAAAAAATTCAGTAACCCTGGAAACAGAATAAAAAAACAAAGCCCTCGTTTAATTTGTTTGCAACAAAGTTGTTTTCGACTCAGATATATTATATATCAAGTTTCTTCTAATAATTATGAATATGTGAACGTCATTAATAATCATATGTTAATATCATTAAATATTTTTGATATTGCTAGTTTTATTTTCTTACAAATCTTATAGTTATAGAAGGTTCTCTATATTACCACTTGGCGACGAAATCATCTTCACATGAATCGGAACAGGGTCAAGGTATGCTGTTAATTTTGATCTAATTGTTATCCTTTATGGTTTTGTAAAATACAGAAAAATCAATAGGGTGGCCAATATTCAATAATATTTTTGTTTTTCTTCCTTCAGTACGTTTTCTTTTCTCATNTATTTTCTTTTCACTCATTCCCCCTTTCCTTTAAATTGCAGATTATTGAAACATGCCTTGTATCCATTTTAACGTCAGTGATTTCGTTTGGCTTGCCACCTCTAAGAAAATGTANTCNTTGTCCTGAATCTGATCCTGCATCTGGTANTGAATGTCCTCGACCTCCTGGAATGTATTGGAATTATGTAAATGTAAGAGCCTTCTTCTTCTATAGTGTTTCTTTGATGTGCTTTATCTTCATATTTATTTTGTTTTTACTGAATTTTAATTATCTATATCCTAATCTTCACATTTATTTTCACTTTATTTCTCATCTATTTGAATACCTTTTTTGCTTACACTCTATTGATCTTATTGGGCTGTAAAGTATTTATTATTATTTGTGCAATTTTCTGTTGTTGCTTTCATCTCTAAATTGTACTAATGTGTTGTGTTGTGCACGGCAGAGGCAGAAGTACTTACAGCTCCACCAAGATTAGTATATAACAACTTGATTTTGAGGTAAACATAGACCCTTTACAGCTGCATTTCGTCCTTGAGGCAATTCCTTTCTCGTACCAGTGTCTCGAAATATTTCTCTGCTATGAGAATGTTGGTGGGACTTGGATTTCCATCCCAAGGACCCTTTTAAGGATGATGGCATGCCAGATTTCATTTATTTAATGTTTTTAAGCCTTTCTTTTTCACTTAATTAGTGGTATTGTTTAAGATTTCCCTGCATGTGCACACTTCATAATACACTTTTCCACCATTCTAATTGTTGACCTTGCTAAAAGCTCCTTCATGTTAAAACTCTCCCTCCCATTTTGCCTCCTTTATCAAACATTCAAACTTGCTTTTCCTCTTGTTTTTGGTGCTATGAATCTATGCAGTAAGCAATTTAAAATCTACCAAATGGTGATCCTTTCCTATGTAAGTGATTTACTTCTATTAGATTTACTTTTACCCAAGTTGTGTTGTTGGGTATTTGATGCTTTAATATGTTAACATGTGAATTTTGTTGCCTTAACTTTGTGTTTTCATTATTGAATAATGACTTTTAAAACTGAATTTTATTTGATTATTTTTTTATATATTTAAAAAATGTGAGTACATGTAATTGAGTTTATTTTATTAATTTTTTTATATTATTTCAGCAAGCTCGTGATGCAAATGAGTCAGAGTCTCCTTTGGGTACAAGACAATGATATGAAGGAAGTAACATTTAGAAAGTTTATGATATTGTTTTAGGATAAAACTATACCTAGTTTATTATGAATTGAGTAACATTTCTTTCTTTGTAACTACTTCTGTGATGAGATTACATTTTGTAATGAGATTACATTGACTTCTAGTCTATCTTGATGTGACTATANAATTGTTTCTCAATTTATTTTTCTAAATTTCTTTTTAATTAGGGGCTTTTGTTGTATGGTATCATTTTTTATTCAAACGAATCATATTTGTTTGGTATTTAATAATTTTAAAAAGAAATTAAATTTATTTAATTTTGAAATTGAAAAAAAAAGAAGCTAATGGAAATAGATAGTTATTATATATTTTAATCATCAACAAACAAAAAATAATATTATATATTTTAATAATCATCAAACAAAAAAGTGACAAAATAAATATAAAGGAGGTTAAAAACCCCCTCTATTAAACCCCCTCAAAATAATAGTCAGTAATAGAGGAGGTTTTTACCCTCCGCAGAAAAACCCCTGCAAATTGAATGTGATACCAGGGGGCGAAAAAAACCCCCGCAGATAGTTTGTGGCGACTCAAACTGCGGGGGTTTGAAAAACCCCCGGAATTCATTTAGCGGAGGGTAAAAACCCCCGCAAATCGAAAAAAAAAACCCCTCTAAATAAGCTTTTTTTTGTAGTGTCTATTGTAATGCGATATTTTGTGTAATGTAGAAAAGGGTTGTTGTGGTGCATGTGTAAGAAAAGGAAATGTTCACATATCGAAATTGTAGACTGACATATCGAAAGTGTAGATTGACCTGTAGGATGATTTCCTTTTTTAGTTAAATGAGATAATGTATTTTTTGAATTTTTACGTAAATTAAAGAGAAGGGATATGTGTAAAAAATTTGCAATTTGTGTTTTCCAATTTATTACATTTATAGATTTAGACTAAATATATAAAATTAAATAAAAAAATAAATTACTTTTTAATTAAACACCTTTTTATCTTAATTCATATTTATTTTATTAAAATTAAATTGAAGCTATTATTACAATTTATCATATTATTAAATAAAATTATAATAGTTAAGTTTATGTTTGAATCATTAACTATTAGTTGGAATTATTTATTATTAAAAATAATATATAAATTAATAATGTATATAATCTATAAAATAGTTACATAAGTAATTAATATATCGTGTAATCTATTATAATGCAATATTTTGAGTAATGTATAAAAAGATTGTTGTGGTGCCACGTGTAAAAAAATAGATCGTACGCAATTAATATCCTGTGCAATCTACTATAATGCAATATCTTGAGTAATGTATACAAAGATTGTCGTGGTGCCAAGTCTAAAATTAAATTTATAACAATTAATATTAAATTAAAACTATTATAACAGTTTATTATATTATTACTTGAAATTCTGTAAAGGTCTGAAAAATTATAAAGTCATTGGGCCTTATATGGAAGCAGCTAGGCTCATAAACTAAGGATACCTTAGCCTTAGAAGGGGGCTTTTTCAGAAATCAAATTTTTCATAAGCCAGTTTTCCTTTCTCTCTCTAGAAACCCTTTTTCCCTAAATTCTTCCTGCCTTCTCTCTAGATTTCCAGCTAATTGAACCGTTCAATCTTGGATTTGAAGGTGCTCAAGCGTTCACCACACCGAAAACTTCCTTTTGATCCGATTATATTTTCGATTGGATCAGTAAGTAATTTTCTCCTGGCGCCTGCGACGGCGACGGCGAAGGATGATCGGTGGTCGACGGCGAGGGAGAAGACGGAGGGCGAATGAGGACTCGAACGGGTGACGACGACGGGGAAGGGTTTCGTTGCTCCATCTTTCAAATGTCAATGCCTTCTCTTCTTTGCTCTGCAAGATTTCGATTTCCAGCTTCATCCCATTCTTGGCAACTTAGGGAATGCCTTTTTCGGGCTGCAGACAACTAGGAGCGTTCTTCTTTTTATTCCTGTTTAAAGCTTAGCTCTAAGAGCTTATTCCTCCACCATTTTGGTGATATATAGATACTGTAAATTTCTGTGCTGCATAAAGTTGTTGTGAGAGCGTCTCTTGTGAATTGTACTGTGAGAAACCAAGGTAAGGGGAGCTAGTTATATTTCTTTGAATTATTTATATATTATGTATGTATGGTGAATTTTATTTTGGTGTGTTGTTTTGGAAAATGATGAAAAATTAGTATGCTTAATCTATGATGGCTTGTCAAGTAGTGATTTTATTGAATTAAATGGTTGTAGATTGGATTGTTATGAGTTGTTTGGAAGTAGAAAATTCTATTCTAGTACTGTTAAAAGGGGGAATCAATTTCTGGAGTAGTNCTTTATGGAGTAGTTCATGGTGGTGTTGATTGGGTTTCATTAAGTATGGGAAAGTAAAAATTTTAAACTGTGTAAATGATGCAAGTTTTAAGAAAGAAATAGAAAATAAAAGAAAAAAAAAATGGGAGAAGGTGGGCCGTGAGAGGAGGGGAGATTTATGTTTCTAGAGTTGAAAAGAAGAGGAGGAATTTCCAGGGAGTTAGGTTTTAGAAAATTTAATATTTGGAAGGCTTTAATGGATTGGATGTAGATTAAGTTAATATAATATATTATGTAATATATATAAGAAAGAGAGATTTTCGGATCTTAATATTAATATAATATATATATATATAGATAATAAGATAGGACTTACGTAAGTTTATGTCTAATATTATTTATTATAATAATAATTTGAAGTTTGGTTGCAGAGATGTTGGGTTCATAGTTTATTATTTATTTAAAAAAAAATTGTTGTATTGATTAGAAAATGAAGATTGATAAATAATATATTATATTTTATATTATATCTAATGATTATTTTTTTTATTATGATTCTTGTATATTATATAATAATATATAACTTTTATACAAAATATATATATGTATATTAAAATTTTTAATTGAACATTAAACTTTTAGTTAGAGTATTTGTTATTTCTGTTAGCCATAACAGTCACGAGTTGGTATGAAAGGGTAGAATCAGAGTAGGGGTTCTGGTTCCTTTTTGTTTGTTCCTCATTTTATGGTTGATCAAATGATAGTTACTTGGTTTATGGAGCATGGTTTAATATAAGGCCTTGTCTTTAGAACTTTAACATGTGTATTGATTTTAATCTAAAGTATGGGAGTTCGAAAGCAAAGAGGTATGATTTCCAGGTTGTTCATGGTATGTTTCAAAGTACATTATAATTCGAGTTAGTAAGTGTGATTCAAAGTTTCAAATCTCTTGGTGAGATTCTTAGTGTTTTAAAATGAAAGTAGGGGCTCAGCCTTGGGAGTCATTCTGACGCTTCAATGGTCAATCAAACTCACTTAGAGAGGTTGAACCATGTGGTGAGAAGTAGCAGGAGGTCCTTAGTCTTGGGGGCTCCCAGTATGCCTCAAGGCGTGGAACGGACTAACCTCGTGAGTGTGGCAGGGTGGGGAACCCAAGTTACATAAGTCACCACGGGTGCAAGACTCGCCATAGCCCGACTCTCATTTTAAAGTCCGGACGAGTCAAGTCTAGAAATTGCATGGTTAAGTGATATTTCTGAATCTGTTTGATATAAGTTGTTCTTGTATGTTACATGTTTAATACAATTGTACGAATTTATATAATTAGCTCACCCTTACCTTTGTTGTTGGTGTTTATGTATGTTGTTTGATTCCCTGTTGCAATGATCATCCATTCCCGGATGTGAGACGTCTCCGTTGAGAATGCTTTGGAGGAGAACCACGACACTGCTGCTGCTTAGTTCCTTAGGATTTTTTTTAAAAACTGTTAAATTTTATTTGAACTCTGATGTATTTTGACAAACTTTAGTATCTTCCCACGTGTTTTAAATTTCTTCTAAATTTCCTGGATTACTGCAATCCTAACTTAAGTACCTTGACACTCTAACTGCTTTATTATATCATCTATGGTGACGTCTTGATTTTTGTATACATGTATGTTATAAAATAGGGATGTCACAAATTCAATAATCATTAGTTTTTTAAATTATTAATTATTAGTTGAAAATATTATTCAATAATTAATAATGTATAAATTAATAGTATAAATTTTATTAAATATTTACTTACATAATTAATATCTCATGTAATATATTGGGAATTCAAGTATAGATTTAAATCATAAAAAAGAAAAACCTAAACATTAATTAATAAATATGAAGATCTTATTGTTTTATTGTTTTTATTGAGAAGAGTATCAATCTCTTATATATGTTAGACTTAAAATTTATTTTCTAATATAATATAATTTAATATTATGTGTCGTGTGAGAAAAAAGGTGTTAAAATTATACACTATAATAATAAGATTGAGTTTTTCTTTTAGTTAAGTAAAAAAAATTTCTTTTTTTAAACTTCAAGTGAACTAAAAAGTGTTATATGTCAAAAATTTGTTATTTTAATTTTGTAATTTATTTCATTTATAGAATTAGACTAAATATATAACATTAAATCAATGCTTAAATTAATTATTTTATCATTTAGACTAAATATATTTTATATCATTAAATCTCCATCTTGTGTTGGGATCGTTGTTTCACCATGGGTATCAGCATGCGAAAGCTTCAGCCCTTGCTTGCTGCGCCTAAATTAATAGCATCTTCCTCTTCCATCTTTAATGATTAATACATAATAAAGATCTGCTATTTCTTTATTTTGAAATAAAACATATCACATGGTTGATGTGTAATTGAAATGTTTAAGTTTAGAAGATGTCTGACTGCAATTCTAGTGTAAGAATAAATACAAAATATAATTAGTTTTTCGCACTGTGAAGATAATTCTACTTTCACGTATTCTATTAATAATTTTTTTTATTTTCTGTCATTGTTATCGTGAGATTTTCTTTTACTCTTTTAACTAAAATTTTCTTTTAATTTATAGAGTGCAATATCTCATATGTTTGTGAATTTTATTTTTTTTTTCATTTAAGAGATTAAAATGTTTTTATTTTTATTTAGATATTTTGTCATTTAACTTTTATCATCAACTGTTTGTGATTGTTATTTTTGTTTTTTATTAGATTGTATATTACTTGTTTGTATTGTGTTTGTTTATGATATTTAATAATATTAACAATTATGCAAGTGTAAACTTTTATTAAAAAGGAGAGTATATAATAAAATCCGCATTAGTGATTTTATGATGGCGAGTTTGTAATGAGTTTATTAGGAAAATGTATAAATTAAAGACTCTAGACGATTCTGAGAGCAGATTTCGAAAAGAATAAAGAGAAGAGGTCTAGGAGCATAGAGCAAAAGTCGAGAATAAAGGATGAAAATTTAAAGTTTATGGAAGAGTTTCGGATAAACTTAAATTGTAGGGTTTTACTAATAATTTTGTTTAAATCTTATTTTATTAGTTTTTGGTCTAGTAATATTTAGTTTGATTTAATAGACATAAAATAAGGATGATAGTTATGATTTTTTGTTTATGTAGGTAGAATATTATTTTATGAAATTTTATTTTTAAGTGAGTTGATATTTTATTGTCAGCTTTTGTTATTTGTATTTGACCTAAGACCCGATTTGTATCTATTTAAAAGTTGTCAAGGTTTAATGAAAATTATCCACAATAAATTGGAGAGTAAAATTATTTATGTGAGTAAATGTTTTTTAACACTTTCTTTTTTTATAGAACGAACAAAGAAAATAAGTTTTATAAAAGCACGACTTTGTTTTTGAAGAAGTCATCATATCTATGAACGACTTGAAGTATGGAAGTAAAGTCATCTAAGAATATAATGACTTTTGTATAAATTAAAATTTGAACTAAAGTGATCGTCTCTTGCGTTAAGTTTTGTTATAAATATTTGTTTCAAAATTCAATTACCAAAAAGAAAAATAATAATAAGGGAATTAGAGTAGCGGTGACAAAAATTGATAAGACCCAAAAAGTCAACTCTGCAAAAAAAAAAAAGGCATGTTGCTCACACTGTGCTCTCAGAAAAAAAAAAAGATGTATATGCTTAAAGGATATGATCTGTTGTTAACTAAAAACAAAGGCCCATTTTATGTTTACTATATTTGAAACGTTATGACATTGTGAGAATGTAATTATGATATTTTTAATCCAGCATCATGCTTAATTTCAATCTACCAATGCTTAATTTTACAGTATCATGTTGTTATTTTACGACAATGAGCTCCAGTCCCAACACTGAAACATAGCGTCATTCTTAATTTTACTTTTGTTTCTCAATGTAGGATTGAGACATGATCTCAGTCCAAATTCTTCAAACAATCTTTAACTTCTTGTCTTCAGTTGTCATTAATCCAACGTTGTTCAAAAGACACTCGTAAAAAAATATTTCAATATTAAAATCAGTTTAAATTTGACATTTTAAATATTTAATATGTATTAAATGTGAATTTGTTTGAATTTGTTTCAATAATTAAAATATTTCAATAATTTTTTTTAATAATTTTGTGAATCTGTTTGAGTTTATTTTTAAAAAAATATTTAAAACACATCAATCTCAAACTAACACGTATGTGTTGTCAAAAAATTATAAAAAAAGTTAAAATTATTTAGGCGTCCCTATTTTGGTAAGGTATTTTCAATTTGGTCCCTTTCTTTTAAACCTTCCTAATTGAGTCCTTATAAGTGTTAATTTCAGACAAATTAGCCTCTGCCGTTAAGAATCGTTAACGGTGCTAAAACTGTGCAGGGATGGGTAGATGACGTGGTTAAACGTGCACAATTTTAACACTTCAAAAGGAGAATTTTAACTACGTCATTTACTCACCTCAGGTACAGTTTTGACACCGTTAATAATTTTTAATGGCAGGAGCTAATTTGTTTCAAATTAATACTTATAAGGACTCAATTAGAAAAAATTAAAAGAAAGGGATCAAATGAAAATAGGACCTAAACGGTTTTAACCTAAAAAAATTGTTAAAAGAATTTTTAAAAAAGTTATAATATAACTGGAGGCATCTGCCAGCCTACCATGTTGTGAAACGGATTCTATGGTCCAGTTTGTTTCTAAAACACGATCAACTTAATCTGATCCATTTTTGATTGACCACTGATTGGATTAAAACGATATCCTAAATAAAAGAATACTGAATATTTGAATCTAAAACTCCATGTCTCATGTTGATGATAACATTCTACAAAAGAAGGAAACAGTGAAAAGTCTAAAGCCTCACCGTCACTATCACCATACTTTCTTTGATGAAACTTTTATAACAATACGAATACTTGATAAATGGACAAACAAGCGAGAACTGAAAAACGATAATGAAAAATTATATAATAAAGCCAAAATGAATTTCGTTAAATTCAAATGAAACGCCATTTCCAAAATAATCCAACCTTATATATATTATGGGAAAAAACTGACATTCTTTTAACAAAGTCTTTTAATAATATTATATTTAATTGATATTTTAATTTAATGTCTTAATTAATATTTTAATTTAATGTCTTAGTTAATATTATAATTTAATGTCTTAATTATTATAACTATCATTACTCTTTTCATTAATTCTTATTAATGAGAAAGAGTAAATAAAATGTTTTATAACCCTTCATCTCAAAGACTTTATTATAAGGATAATTATATTAATGTCAGTAACGTTTTTAGAGATATTATCTTTTATTATTATTTACTTTTTTTTCCTTTAGTAATACAAAAGTTAATTTTTGTTAATATTATTTTACTCTTATAAACATGGTCAAATAGTAATCAGATGACGTCAAATAATTTTTTTCCTTTAATAATAAAAGGTTAATACTGTATACAGAAAAAACTTAAAAAAGAGAGTTTAAATAAAGTTTAAAAACTTTTCAGTGTTTAATTTTCTATACAAGGATTATTAAACACGTGAAACAATATTTGAAAAAAAGAAACATTAAGAAAAATTGTTTTTATAGTAGTTTATTTTTAACTGAGTTAAATTCAATTCTCTTTTAAACGTTTATAAACGAGTTTAACTATTCTTATATATAACTAACTCAACTACGAATATAATAACTCATAGTATGAATTAGTCTATCTGATTAGACATCTAATTTTACTGAGTTAATCTTATAAATGATTATGAAAAAAATAACAGAAGTTTTATAGATTACCAGAATAGAATATTAACTCTTGTATGCAATATAATTTTCCTTTTTTATCCTCTTCATTCTTTTTATATAGATTTCTTTTTTGAAGATTGTTTCTCAGAATTTTTGACTTTCTAATAAAGATATGTAACCTTTTCTAGGTCAGAAGCTATTCCGCATCTTAAGAAAAAATTGACACGTCAATATCAAATTGGTGTAAAATTTTGGTATAGGACCTCTGCCAATTTCAGTGCTGCAGTAAAAGTAATGCGTCACTTTCTTCTCAATCAATACTTCACCTGTATAATTACTGAGTAAATTTTATAATTAAAAAAAAAAAGAATAAAAAATAAATAAAAATAATATTAAATAATTATAAATAATTTAAGTATATTCAATAATTTTTTTTTTCAAGTTATCACATAATATCAACTAAAAAAATATACAGAAATCCACTATCAAGGCACAACAATATACAGAGGCTTACCTATGTAATCTGGGAAGGAAACAATCACAATCCTGAAGCCTTAGTTTTGTATTAATTAGCAGTATCCACATCAGTTACCCCTTTCAAATTGCAACTCCCGGATTTATCTTTATTGTTACTCTCTTCCTTATGACATTAGGATCCACAGATGTAATGTAATATATATATATATATATATATATATATATATATATATATATATATATATAAAGAATAAATTTTGTATTTTTTCTAAAAAGAAATAAAATAATAATAATCAAATGCATATAAAAAAATATATGTCTTTCAAAATATTATATATATGTAGGAGGAGTAGAGACCAGAAACAGAGAACCTCCATCAGACAAATTGGTTCCTAGAAAGCATGGCGTTGACTTCAGAATATTTTTCACTCTTTCTCCTCCTACTCCTGTCTGTTCTGTTTATCTTCCTCCTCCGTCGCAAAACCGCAGCAAGAAACCGCCGTCTTCCGCCAGGACCACCGGGATGGCCCATATTCGGAAACATGTTTCAGCTCGGAGACATGCCTCACCGCACCCTCACCGAACTAAGGGCCAAACACGGCCCCGTTTTGTGGCTCCAAATCGGAGCCATGAAAACCATGGTTATTCTCTCAGCCGAAGCCGCCGCCGTGTTCTTCAAGCATCACGACCACGCCTTCGCAGACCGCACCATAACCGAAACCATGCGCGTCCACAACTACAACAAATCCTCCTTGGCCTTAGCCCCTTACGGCCCCTACTGGCGCCTCATGCGGCGCCTCGTCACCGTGGACATGCTGGTTGCGAAACGCATAAACGAAACCGCTCCAGTGCGGCGGAAGTGCGTAAACGACATGATAACATGGTTGACCAAAGAGGCTGAGAAGGTGAAAGAGGGTGATGGAGTCCACGTGGCGCGGTTCGTGTTCCTGATGTCGTTCAACCTCTTAGGGAACCTGATGCTGTCGCGGGACCTTTTCGACCCTGACTCGGAAGACGGGTCTGAGTTTTTTGCTGCGATGATGGGTTTGATGGAGTGGTCAGGGCACGCTAACGTCGCCGACATGTTCCCGTGGTTGAGGCGGCTGGACCCGCAAGGTTTGAGGAGGAAGATGAATCGAGACATGAGCAAAGCTCTGGAAATCGCGTCGAAGTTCGTGAAACAGCGTTTGGAAGATAAAAAAACAAGGGACTTCTTAGATGTGTTGATTGACTTTCAAAGCAGCAACAGTGAAGAAGCACTCAAAATAACAGACAAAGACCTCAACATTTTCATTTTGGTACAAAATATACAAATATTTTATTTCAGCATTTTATATATGTATAGATGATGGTGGTAGTAAGCAGTGTTATTAAACAATGTACAGGAAATATTCTTGGCTGGGTCAGAAACAACAAGCAGCACAATTGAATGGACGATGATGGAGCTTCTGCGCAACCCGGAGTGGCTGGAGAAGGTGAAAAGCGAGCTTGATCGGGTGGTTGGGCGTGAAAGAAAGTTTGAAGAGAGTGACATAGACAACCTTCCTTACCTACAAGCCGTGATTAAGGAAACACTTCGATTGCACCCTCCCATTCCGTTTCTTGTTCCTCGGAAGGCTATCGAGAACACAAAGTTCATGGGATACGACATTCCGAAAGACACCCAGGTTTTGGTGAATGCCTGGGCAATAGGGAGAGACCCGAGTGTCTGGGAGCAACCCCTTGAGTTCAAACCCCAACGGTTTGTCGATGATTGCAAGAACATTGATTACAAGGGAACTAATTTTGGGTTGATTCCTTTCGGAAGTGGACGAAGAATGTGTGCAGGTGTGCCCCTAGCGCACAGAATTCTTCATCTTGTGTTGGGATCATTGCTTCACGAATTTGACTGGAAACTTGAGAGTCATGTCACACCCTCCACCTTGGATACCAGGGAAAGGCTCGGTATCACCATGCGAAAGCTTCAACCTTTGCTTGCTGTGCCTAAATTAATTTCCTCTTCCTCTTCCACCATTAATCATTAATTAATACCTACTAAATACAAAATATAATTAGTTTTTCACACTATGACAATAATTGTACTTCCACCCTATTCTATTCATAAGATTTTCCTTTACTCATTAAACCACATTGTAGTAATATGATCCTTATGGATGTGTGTATTTTATATTAAAATTTATTACACATTTGTTTCATTTTTATTTAAATAATTTGTCATTTAATTTTTTTCAAAAAATTAATTATGTGATTGTTATTTTTTTTTCTTTCCATCTTCAATTTATCGATTAAATTGTTTGTTCTCCCTAATTTATTTAAAATTCGTTAATGAATTCATACTTAAATAGAGAATGAGTGTATTGACTGACTAATTTGAGAAAATTAAAAACTAAAAATATTATTACTACTTCAGTTCATTGATGAACTCATACTTAAATAAAGAATGAGTGGGTCGAATTACCAATTTGAGAAAATTAAAAAAATAAAAACATAATTTTTGAATCTCATACTAGAATCAATAATATTAAGATAAAAAGAAAAAAAAAATATTTTACATATTTAAATAAAGAAAAATATTTTACTAAATTCAAATAAAGATACCAGAATTTATAAATTAATTAAAACTTAACGAAGTTTCTTTTTTATGAATGGATGTCTTTGTTTGCTAATTTCATATCATAGGAAAGTTAAGTTAACTCAACATTTTCAAAATTGATACAATATTTTTTCAATTTATTTTTCCCTAACATTTTAATTTTATTTGAATAAAATAAAATAAAAATAAAAACAGACATGTTTTCATGATATGAAAACTGTTCAAACAACATCTCAAGATAATAAATAGGCCGATATAATATACACAAAGGAATTCTATATTCAAATCTTGTTCACATGAGTGGGTTATGTTATCACTAACAATCTTATCAAAATTTATGGATCTAACATTTTTCATTTAATTTTGAATCTACATCAAAATGTCTTAATATGTTTTGCAATCCTAGGTTTTTTTTTTTTCTTTTCATATCAGATCTTTAATGACATTCTTGCCTCTTTATTTATTATATATTATTTAATTTTCTATTTTACCAAGCTTAGATTCCTAAAAAATTATTAGAAAGATATTCTCCTTACTATTCCATTGATCTCTTAATTGTTTGATTTTTTATATTAGTTAAATGTTCATAACCTATTTCATGCCTCTTAATAAATTCACGTCATAAACTACTCTATAACTATAATATTTTTTAATTAGCAAAGATGCTTGTAATATTTTTTCAATAAAAGATTACGATCATATATTTTTATTATTAAAAATTATTTTTCATTCAAATTGACGGTGCCCAAGTCAAATATAATCTTGTTTAAAAGTCATGTGTTAAATGATGTTCCTATTATAGGGTTGCTTCAAAGAATGGGATCTCAATTTTTTAAGTGCTTCATTGCGAAAGACCATCGCTTATCTCTAAATTCAATAATTGTTCTTGCCTATGCAAAGAAGAATATTCATTATTTTCTTCCACGAAGAAAGGAAATAATCTTAAAATACTGTCACGGCATACATATATGTATATACAAAAGATGCCATTTTGAGGAACTAGTGTACCAATTGCTTCGAGATGTGGTTTAATTGAATTAAAATTAAAATTAAAGATTCAAACTCTGAGCAAAGACAACCCACTTAGGGTTGGAAATGGAATCTCCTGTAAAACATTGGACCTGGTTCCTCATATCCTTTTCATATTATGTGAGATTTAATTGTTATTTTTATTGCTGTTTGATTAGTCTATACTCATGGAAATGTGTGCATAGATCCAAGTTATAAGTGGACTATAAATATTTCAATGTATATGTCGCTTATTTTCATTGGCCTTGGTGTAAGTTCTCTTTGAAAAAAAAAAAAAGATAATGATATTTAGATAACAGTTTTTTTTGACAACATTTGAACATCATTTACGTGTTTTTATATGATTGGTTCACGGTGTTGTTTATGATTATTATTATTGATTTTTGAATCAATTACAGAATAACAGATATATAATGTTTAAATGTTGTAAAAAAAATATTCTGTAAGTACCATTATTCGAAAAAAATAAATTTCACTTTTACCATATTTTGATTGTTATGGACTCTTATAATTTTAAACTTGTACCATACGTCTGCATGGTTAACCACGGACAAAGGATTAAAACGTATTATTTCAACTAGTCGAACAAATCTAGAGAGTCCTAAATATAACTTATAATTAATTGGACAGGTCAATGAGACGACCGACCGACTACTGCAATTAAGATTGTACTAATTGGAATCTTGTCTATAAACCTATAAATACAAGTATAAAATAAATATTTAGATTTATTGTAAAGTAAATACATTGCTATGATAATTAATTCACTGAATTATTGATTTAAACTTTTTGACAAGTACTATCCGTACTGTTTAGAGTTGAGATATGAAGAACTTAGTTACCCACCCACAAAAGAGTACTGTTTCCTTAAATTTTATGATATGATTTTGTCAAAATTTAAATGACAATACTTATTATAACATATTTTTAATTCTTGTGA
Source organism: Vigna radiata var. radiata (assembly GCF_000741045.1). Classification (NCBI taxonomy): domain Eukaryota; kingdom Viridiplantae; phylum Streptophyta; class Magnoliopsida; order Fabales; family Fabaceae; genus Vigna; species Vigna radiata. Next base: position 5,618,079 of record NC_028353.1, read on the forward strand.
TAAAATTCAAAGTACAAAAATCTTATACATTCTTATACGATTATTTAAAATTTCTAAGAAAAAAAATATATGGCAAAAATAGTCTTCTAAAATCTCAATTTTGCTGTGATGTATTTTAAAACAATTTTTTTTGGTGCATATCAATATTTAGTTTATTTCCCCCGACATGGATTGATGGTTTTTGAAAACATCATACCAATATATTATAAATGGAGCAATGAAATTGATGGTATCTAAGAAATTATTTATGAAATATGATGTAAAAAAGAACAAGATTTCAACGACTACTATTATTTTAGTTAAAATTAAAAATGCATTTAGCAAAAATTAAGATACCATATGCATAAATATTGGAAATATTAAATTATGAGTCAAGCCCATTGGTTACAAAATACCTTTATTCATGACGATTGAAAAGGAAAATATTTTTTTACATCAAAAACATCACTTAATAACACACTCTTAAGATAATTTATACATTAAAAAGTAATTTTTTGTATTTATAAAAAAATAGAGTAAAATAATAGATATAAAGCGAGTATAAAAGTTTGCTGGATATGAAAATAATAGTGAAATTTAGTACAAAGAATACATTACATTCTTGAAAAGAATAAAATAAGAGTGAAAAATTTTCGGGTTTGGACAAATAGAATAAAATTTTGGGCATGTGAAATTTTAGTGTTAATTTGTAATTAGGGGGAAGATAAATGTAAAAAAACTTTTTCATTAAAATTGATTCTAAAATATCATCAGCATTTCCTTCACAAATGCAACTTTAGGAAGAAAAGGCTCACAAAATACTCTCAAAGCACTAATTAAGAAATTAAAAATATTATTAACAAACTTTCACTATGACATGTTTTAACCCTATATCGCTTTACACTTTTAACAATTAATTTGCATTTATTTAAATTTCTGCAGTTTTTTGTTTCATTTATTTGATTTTCAGGACTCGATCTCTTTTCATTTATTCTATTTTGCCTTTATACTTTTTCTGCATTAAATTTTATGTGATGATTTTAATTTCTATTTTAACTGAAATTGCTTCATCTATCTACCATGGTTGATATGTTTCGTGTCTTTGGAAGTGGACGATCCGCTTTCAGAGCGTTTCAAAGTAATGTATGTCAAACTAAGACAGTTGAAAAAGAAAAGTCATATTCATTTTATATGTCATAAAATTACTAATGAATAAAGTTTATCATTTATTTTGAACAAATTAATTGATGTGAATACCTTATAAACTAAATTGATTCGATCAAACGTAACTTTCCAAAGAATAGAATGAACATACTAAAAGTAAATGCAATATACAGAGTTAATGCCACTAACCCTCAGACGTTGTTAATGTCATAGTCTATAAAATTTCATTGTACATTCCATTCTTTCTTAAACGAACACCATTAAAAGTTCTAGTCCTTGCACAATCCAGTGTATCTCTTGTGCCAACTTTTGTATCAATTCTGCACACATAGTTAAGACCAACAAGAAGATCAACTATTGCAGCCTCGGTTCTTGCTTGGTTTGCAAAGTAAAGAGTTTGAACAAGTAAAACATTTGCGCTAAAAATTGAGTTCTCCTTCTCAAAATTTCTCACAGAATGCCAGTTTATCATGTTATGTGCCAGTGGGGCCAACCATTCCAACATCTGTGCAAGTAGCATACTCCATTCTGCAGCAAGGTTTGCATCATGATGATTGGAGGAAGATTTACTTTTAAGCTTAGCCCTTACAGCAGTTCTTACGGTAGTTGGAAGCATACTGTATAGATCATCTCTTGTGGCAAGATCAACCAGGTGCGGTGATGTCACCATCCTCTCAATCAATACAATCATGTTGGCATAATGCAGGGCAAGAGCTGCATCACCAAGGGATTTGGAAGCAGGCTTTAACAGGTTATTGATGGATAACTTAGAATATATTCTAACTCTGTTGGGGAGAGATAACTCATTCACGGTTTTCATTTTATCAACAGATTTCAAATGACAATCAGTCAACCTCATGGAGCCACCATTTGTCTGCATACAGCTCTGTATGACAGGAGAACCATCTGCAGCAGACATACAACCTTTGAAGCCCATAATATGTCCTAAGTGCTTGCTTTCTGAATGTGTGTTCTTTCTGAAGAAAAGAGGTTCTTCTTTCTGGTGCTGTCTCTTCGTTCTTTTCCCCTTTCCTACTAAAAAGCCCGAGTTTAATACCGGCCTCCCCCCAACAGTACCTGAATTCAATCCGTAGAGATTATTCTCTGAAGGATAAACAGATGAATGCATAACAGAAAAGGAATGACTTCGCAGAAGATTGTTAGAACTCATATGCATAGAATCATTATATGGTTGGACAGTTGGTGGGTGTTTGTTTTCAAAGACAAGTACAATCCTCTCCAGGATCGTAAATAGTGATCTCGCCAACAACCGGACAACATAATCATAACTTCTATTCCATGGAGACATGTCTCTGAGATTTCTCACTTCCTGCCGCTGCAACATAACCTTCTTCTGAAACTCAAGCAATTTCACCCGATGCAATTCCGGATTTGCCTGCATTCTTCTGAAAGTCTGTTCAACCTCTGCTAGCACCTCAACCTCTTCGCAAAAATGTGTCGTAGCAGCAATAATTTTTTCCATTTTCTTCACTTTCCTCTCCATCTTTTTCCACCTATACTCCCACCCAGACCATTGCAAATAATTTTGAGCTGGGTTATGAACAAAATGTTCAAAACGATGATAAACCGGATCCACGCATTTCTTACCCAACCTAGCCACCGAGCGTGCAAGAGATTGAAAGTTATGAAGTATCTCATTCATCGCAAGTTCCATCAAGTAATCATCATTGTCAGACACCAGCATTTTGACTCCAATTGAATTCACAATCCCTTCCCTCAGACTCAATACCTCCCTATCACTCAAAGACTGCCATAAATTAACCACCTTCAACATCAACCCTGTGACTTCTAATGCCAAAATTCCCACCACAGCCTTGTTATCGGATGATGTACTCTTCCGAGAGACTGGCCACAAAGAACTGAACCATGAGCCGTTCACCGTTTCACCCCCCATCGACACTCAATTCCCCAATCCAATGAACTCACCTAATCAACAATCTTAATGCACACTTAATCAGTATCCTGTACACCATCAAATCCACTAACTCAAATTAGAAATCTAAAACACACCGGATCAAGAACGAACCAGATATAGCAAAGTCCAAACCATGGATTAAGACAGTAATATTTGCATAATAAATAAGAACAAAAACAAAAGGTAAAAAAACCCTAACCCCCCAATTGTCGTCTTGGTCATGAATAAGCCAAAACCAAGAGGTCAATATAGACTCATTCAAACTCACATGGGGGAATACAGGAGCCTCCAAGGGCCCAAAACCCACTATTCAAAATTCAAAATTTTTGTCCCTTTTCTTGTCATCAACACTGACCTAGTAAGACGTGAAAACAACAGCATATAGGGAGAGAAAAGAAATCATCAACATACCGTGGTGTGACATTGAGTTGAAGGAGAGGAAATTGAAAAGCGTAGAAAGAGGGAAGATGCATAGAGGCATCCAAGATTTACAAAGGTGAACGGTAACGGAAAAGAGAGTGATGTTGGAATAGGATAAAGAGGAGAAAGAGAAAGGGAAAGAGAAAGAGAATTCGGTCAAAACGAGGTGTGTGGGGTTTGGGTAGAACGTGGAAATTACGTTGACAGTTGAGGGACTTGATTGGATTTGGTAATTGCTCCAACGTTTGAGTGTGTCTCACGCTGGATGCGGATAAACCACTGTTGTTGTTTTCTTTACCCCTTTTAGCTTTTTTCCACCTTCGGGTTTAGATTTAGTTTGATTTGGTTCGGTATGGATGAATTTTATAAAATAAAGTGTAGTAGGTTTCAACAAATTCATGTTCAAAAAAGTAGTTTATGTTTAATAATGTTATGGAACACATATAATGACTTATAAATCTTGAAAGGACAATGATACTTTGACAACTCTTTTTTAACAACTTTTTGATAACAGGACACGTGTCATCATTTTATTGGTCGGTTTGAATTTATCTTTAAAAAAATATTTGAAACGGACCAATCATAGACTGCCACGTATGCGTTGTCAAAAAGTTGTCAAAAAAAAGTTGTTAAAGAGACTTTTTCCATCTTGAAATTTGGATAAGTGTGGAGGAACTAAATGATATCTATAATAATCAAGGATATACGTAGTTTCAAGCAAATGTATTGCCAAAAACATCCTCCAAATCTTTTACTTTCTAGTTCAAACTTAAATTTTACGTAACATTGAAGTTAATTCATTATTTAATGAGAAAATAATATATGCATTACTTATATGTAAAGGGTTCTTTTGTTGTCATTTAATTTCGATTTATCTTATGAGATAACCTTTTTAATTTCATATTGACCAACTTAAAATAAGATTTTATGATTAACCAGCTGTTGAGAGAGCGTTTTTTTCTTGATTTCTTTAACTTCTCCGTCGTCTCACTCCAAAGCCACAGTTGGAGTTGGAGAATTTAAAGGAGTGTGTGTTGTAACTTTACAAACTTTTGAATTTTAATAATGTCTTATTTTTTCTCCTTTTGAAAATTCACAAGGCTTTCCATTCAACATATTGAAATTGTAAAAGGATACAATGCTTTGGAATTACTCTCTTGTTTTATTTCTGAGACTATTAATTCACTTTTAGTTTACTCCGATGTTAGCTAACAATATCTGTATGCACAAGGCACAGTGAAACAACAATGTTTATTGAGAAATACTATGAAATAATAGCACGATCAAGTTTTGACAGTAAGATTTGGTACTGGCAAAAGCTACAAGAACTGACTGATACTTTCAAAGGTATATAGTTCGAGTTCCACAACCAAACCAAACAACTTGGTTAATAGTTCAAACCTAACAACCAAACCAAAGTGAATGTTGGTGGAATGTATTTTCACTCTTAAAAATTGTCATTCAATTATAAGATGAAAAGGTGGAAAAACTAAAAATTTATTTAAAAATTATTACTATTAATTTGTTTAATTCTTCTTAAGTTAAATACTTTTTTTTTTTATTTTAAATCTTTACATTGCTACGTGAGATTAACTTATTATAGTATTAACTTGTTCACTGTATGTCCAATGTAGTGATTTTGCTAAGGAAATTCATTGTGGTAGCTTTGTTCTTTCCGTTTCTAATAAATTTGTAATTTTACTCCACTCAACCTTTTATGATAGGTTTCTTCTTCTCATCAATAAAATCCTTGCATTTTGGTGTTTATTGTGATTTTTTTAATTATTTTGTTCAGGGATTTTAATTAATGGATCAATAAAATTCCTTCATTTATGTTTTTATGTAATTTTCATTTTTCTATAAACGAATAATAAGAAAGTGAAGTAACTGTTGTTTTTTTTTTTGGAAGAAGTCAATTCACGTTTAATTGAAAATACCTATTTAATTCAAGGATTTTATCTAATGGGTCTTGTTAAATTCTAACTTTTACTATATGCATGACGACCACATAAATAAAATTTGAAAATCATTATCAACCTTAATAATTTATACAATATCAGAAAACAAAAAATAAATTAAACATAAATTACAAAAATTAAAATCACATTAAATATTTTAAAAAATTATATTAAATAAAATCGACAAAAATAAAGAACAAAAAGAATATTTAAACCTTTTCATTTCCTTTTTATACTGTTTTTTTTTGGCACATAACAGCTTTTTAAAATCAAAGAAAAAAGAAGTTAAACAACAAAACGCCAAATAGATAACAAAAATTTCAAAAGAAATCAAAGATAAAAAAAAATTAATGGAAGCAAATGTGAAGACTTATTTTTACATTTAGTTGAAAACATATGCACCGACTCTTCAACTAGTATACGAACCAACCAATGTGCATGATAAAACATTGACATTAAGGAATAATACTTGTACATTAACATCTAAACTACCCAATTTCTATAGTAAAATACGAAATTGAAATTCGAATTAAGTTATTTTAATTAATATCAAATCCTCTAATTGAAGTTCTTTAATTTAAACACTAACTATTTGCCCCAGATTTCAAAAGTCACAACCGTCTCTGTCTCAGAAATTTCGCTTTTGTAAAGCAACTACACTTCTCCATAACGTTTCCACCACCGAAAGCAACGTTGAGATTTGTCTTTAGTAGCGGTTGGCAATGAAATTCGGCGCTTAAGCACTAATTAAAATTACTAATTCGAATTAAGAAGTGCTTAATAGTAGGAAAAGAAAAAGCTGAAGACAAATTAATTAATATATTTAAAAATGAGAAATAGCCTTACGCGGCTTACAAAATTGACACGTGTTAACCCGGGGGTGCAGCACGTGACAGAGAGTTCTAGCAGAACCGCGAGTGCTCCATAGTTGGAACATATCCTCCTGAACTTCCAGCACTTTCCAGTGACCAAAAGTTTCCGACACTATAATATAAAAGCACTTCAGACATTGAAGAACATCACTGAAGAAGAAGAAGAAGAAAGATAAAACTAAAGGATGAAGCCAATTGACGATAAACAAGAGAAAGTGACGATCAGAGCGGTGAGCCGCGACGAGGAAGGAAGAAAGAGGGTGGAGAAGAGAGAGGTCAACACTCACAACGTCGACACCCTAAAGTACGTCGAGAAGAAGCTCATCAACAAGGGTATCCAGCGCCAGGACCGCCACCCTTCCGACGGCATCGGCATCGGACGACCGCCTCCGAAATCCGGCCACGGCGGCAAGTTCACTTGGGAGGGCCCCTCTGACATGGCGGAGAACGAGCTCATGGCGGCGCCCGCGGCCATCGACGAGGGGGATCCGAACTATGAGGATGGTGAAGAGAAAGGAGAGGAGGTGGCGGAGTTAGTTGTTGGAGAGGTTGAAGTGGCGAAGGTTGGTCAGGAACACGACGGAGTTGCTAGGGTTGACATTGATCCTCGCCTGAAAGTTAACTAATTAACCATCATGTGTTGTGTTTTGATGTTTTCCTTTTACATAATCTAAATTTGTCATCTTAGATCAAACTAGTAAATTCTGTTATTTTGTTTTTCTATCCAAAATAAATCGCATACTAGTGTTTTTCCTTTTATAACACTATCTTCATTGGTTTTAAACTTCTCTGTTTTTTTAAAACAAAACGTTTAACCAGATATTATATATAGATATATATATTTCTGATAAAACAAATATCATACGTAATATGGTCGGATATTTTGATTTTAGTCTATTTTTAAACTATGGTATAATTTAGTTTTTCGACTTTGTTTTAGTCTTTTTTTATTAATTTTTTTTAATTTTATTTGTTGTTTCAAATATGTTATTTAACATTGACAGTGTAAAAAATTCATCCAAATGCTATAATGAAACGTACTTTATAGACCGCAAATAAAGTTAAAAAAATTGGTAGAACAAAGACTAAAATCAAAGTTTTTTAAAGTTGAAAAATTAAATTGTACCATATTCGAAAATAAACTAAAATCAAAATTGTTCAAAATTGTTCTAAAACATAAGGACTAAAAACATAAGAACTAAAAACATAATAAGGACTAAAATATAATATTTTAATTAAGACTATTATAGGAGTAATATGGGTATTATTTTGTCTAGTTTTTTTATATTAATAACAAGGATTTAATGAAACTTTTTCTTTCTTGAAAATTTAAAACAAAGTTTTTAATAATATAAAATAATAAATATAACTTTAATTAAAGAAACGGTCGTTGTCGTTTATTCTTGTTACAACCATTTATTCTTATAAATAAATAATTTTATTTTAAACTCATTTATTCCTATTGATATAGAATTAATAATTACTTCAATAAAAAATTCTGTGTATAAATAACTTTAATTAAAAAATCCTTGTATAATAAAATTGTTATTATTCATACTTATGATAGTGATAATGATAACTTTTTATTGAAAATGATTTATGATTGTTGTGGGTAGTAATATGAAGGTAATTAAAATCATATGAGAATTTTTTATCTAATTGAAAGTAAAAAAATTTAAAATTATTTTTGATCCTATATTAATTTAAATATTATTTTATATTCAATAATTTAACAAGAACTTAACTTAGTTAGTTTTTAATTTTTTTTTAATATAATTTCTTAAATATCCGTTATTTAAGAGACAAATTTCGTCCAAATCCAAATGCGTTGTCCATATGTAGAAGTTCATTGATCATTATGCTAACAAGAACATATTTTTCCGTTTTTATTTTCTAAACTTCCATCCAAATAAAAGCCCAAGTTAACACAACTATTATCATTTTTCCAAAATTATGAAATATTATTTTCGATAAATACCATATCAAACTTTCTAATATCTTTAAATATTTAACATAAAAAATTTATAAATAATCATTATTATTTATAAGATTTTATAAAAATCAAAGTTTTAATTCAATAAGCAAAAGAATCCCATGTAAAAATCAAATGCGTAAAATATTTACATTAAATTTTAGCATCTTTATATATAAACACCTAAGTTTAATAAAATAAAAATCTTAAAAAACTGTAAAATACAAATTAAAAAACTGAAAATAACAAAAAATGAAAATTATATATGCAGATTTTTGTTTAACAAAATTCACTCACTCAACACACACAACTTATTCAATGAATTTAACATTTTGTAAAAGTAAAATAAAATTATAAGTTATATAATTTCTTAAAATATTATCAATTTTGCTTCTGATTTTCATGTTTTTTTAAATTTTCTCCCACTATAAGACTTAAGGAGACATATTTTTATCTTGAACTTTGTCATAAGTTCTTTGAATTGTAAATATTCTTCTTGAAATTTTTCTCATATATGATTGAGGAGATAGTTCTCTATTATATCTTTCTTAAAGAGAATTTGTCTTCAAATTTATACCACTTAAAGTTTATTTATCTCTTTCCCCTATATGAAGAGAATTTGACCCCAAATTCTAGAAGATCCTACTCACAAACACAAACAGGTACAAATATAAAATAATCCAAAATAGAAATTATACTATAATGAGATTTGGATCCTTCATGAGGCTAATCTCAGGTATGTCTTTATAATCAAATGTTCACATGCAAATATCATCAAACAATTTTAAATTAAAAATGCAATGTTCAAGGAAGATCAAAAGAATATTTTCCAAATAAACAATCAAACTATAAGTATGGTTTTGATTATGGATAAGTTGCTTAGAGATAGTCAAACAAACTTACTTATGTGCATATATTTCTAAGTTCTTTTAATGGCTTTGAATATCCAAATAAATTAACAAATACTTAATTGGTCCCAAAATTCAGGGGTTAGTGTCAAGTTGGTCCTCTCTTTATAATTTTGTGTCTTCCTTTTCTATCATTACGTCTTCCTTCCATTGTTGATATCATGGTTTCTTGATAAAAAAATTCTTCCACAGACAACAAAACAAATAGAGACAGTTAATATTTTATTTTAATGAAATGTTATCTTCTTTTTCTCTCTTTTCTTTATTGAATACTTAATTTATTTTATATAAGTGATATGGATATTATTTTATATAGTTTCTTATATTATAAAAAAGAAAATGAAAATTTGTTTTTCTTTTAGTTTAAAAAAAATTAAAAATTTTAATAATATAAAATAATAAATAACATTACTTAAAAAAACCGGTCGTTATCCGTTATTCTTGCTAACCAACTATTCTTATGAATATAAAATTATAAAGAATTTGGTTTAAAAATCATTTATTCTGATTGATGTAAAGTGATATATTAATTTAGTAAAAAATTCCTTGCATATAAGTTCAATTAAAATCTTACTGTATGATAAAATTATTATTATTTATATTTATAATAGTGATAATGATAAAAAAAAGTATTCTTTTGTGATAAAATTTTTATTCTTATAGGTAATCACTAATTTCTTTTTAGGGTTAAATATGTTTTTAGTCTCTATACTTTGGGACGATTTTGGTTTTAATCCCTCTTTCAAACTAATGTACAATTTAGTCCTTCAACTTTAGAAAAATCTGGTTTTAGTCATTTTTGTCAAATTTTGTTAATTTTATTTGTCGTTTCAAACGAAAATCGTCCCAGAGTATAGAGACTAAAAACATATTTAACCTTTTTTTTTTTTTTATCAAGATTTATTGCATAATGGAGGCATTCCTGCATAAATGTTATTATCCTGTTAAAAAGTAATAAATAAGTCCCATTTTTCCATATGTACAACTTCAATGAAGTTATTTTATTGCATATATTCATTTTTAGTACTATTTTTTCTACGTTTTAATTAGATTATTAAACTTTCTATGACAATGAATGAGAATTTCTGAAACATCGAAAAAGAAATCATTTTGAAAACACTCGTAACCGTTACAATTAGTAATGCACGAGTTCCTGAACAATAATTACATAATCCACTGAATTTAGATGTTCAATAAGTATAGTTTGTATAACACTGAAGACACAGGCAAAAAGTTCAGTAAAAATATGAATTCCTTCTACTTACAGGATTGAGAAAAGCTTTGTAGGGTTTGTCATCAATCATCAGAGTATTTGACACATTAAAAGACCCACTTTTCTTGACATTTTTCCACATTTTATTGAATTCCTTGAAAAAAAGAGGCTTGTTACGTCTTTCCAAGGATGGGTACCCAGAATCAGTACAATGACTTCGATCCTAAACAAGTTTAGGAACCATTTATGAGAAAAAAAAAAAAAAAAGAGACAAAAAGAATCACTACCTTAGTTAATCATGCAAATAATATATATACTCACCAACTTAAATGAGATATTTTCTCTTATAGATCCCATCGCAATAGCTAATGCACCATCTATGTTACGTCTGTTCACATAGGAAAAAATAGTACATTTAAAGCATAAAAACGCAATAGGTTTAAAGGAAAAAATAAATATAAAAAAATATTCACTTACCCTTTTGAAGAAGACCAAATACCAACTTCAAATCTTTCTAAACAGAATTTCATAAACTCTTCACAAAAAGGTCTCTTGAAAACTACAATAATAATCATGTTTAGATTGTTCACTAAAAATGATATGAACAAGTTGTACATTTAAAGTAACTGGTGTGATTGATAATGTTACATAGGTTTGAGATTGTATATGTCCATACCCGCAAATTTTCCGGACCTTCCGTAGACCCCATTAGGAGCACGTATATACTGTAAATTACGATAAGGAACTCTATGCATCAGTAAGCCATTAAGGTTCATAACAAGCAACTTCTTTCCTGCCATATCTGATAGAGAAACATCAACTCAACAACTTCTATGTTTTGCTAAAACAAACAGCAGTGGTACTTTGACACAATAAAACGACAAATTAACAAATTATGCTCACTTGACACAGTTAAATAATAATATTTTGAATATAATTATATTATTTTTTAATTTAAAATTATAATATATATTATTATATTATGAAAAGTAGTGTCAATGAATGTTTTTTAATCCATGTGAAACTAACTTTTTCCTAAAACAAAATATCTATCCAGATATTATATTTAGATACATATTTCTGATAAAACAAATATCATACATATTATGGACGGATATTTTAAAATTATTATAATAATCTTTTAATTAAAACTAATGTATAGTTAAAAATATTATTATTAAATAAAGACTAATTAACTTTAGAATCTTTTACATGAGTAATATGGGAATTATCGTCTAGTTTCTTATATTAATAAAAAGAATTTAATTATTCTTTGTTTTTCTTTTAGTTTAAAAATTTTGAAACAATATTTTTAATAATATAAAATAATAAATATAAGTTTAATTAAATAAACGATCGTTATCATTTATTCCTATTAATAACCATTTATTCTTATAAATATATAATTTTATTTAAAACTCATTTATTACTATTGATATAAAATTAATAATTACATTAATTAAAAATTCTTTGTATAAATAACTTTAATTAAAAACTTCTTTTATAATAAAATTGTTATTATTCATATTTATGATAGTGATAATTATAATTTTTTTATTGTTATAGGTGATAAGATGAAAATAATTTATGATTGTTGTAGGTTATATTACATGAAGGTAATTAAAATCATATGAGAATTTTGTTATCTAATTGGAAGTAAAAAATTTAAAATTATTTATGATTTTATATTAATTTAAATACTATTTTATTTTCAATAAATTAACAAGAGCTTAACTAGTTTTTAATTTTTTTTTAATATAATTTCTTAAAGATCCGTTATTTAGGAGACAAATTTCGTCCAAATCCAAATGTTTTGTCCATTGATATAGAAGTACATCGATCATTATGCTAACCATAAAATATTTTTCCATTTTTATTCGTCAGGTCACAAGTTAACATTCCAGAGTTGTAACATTTCTACTCACTCACCGTCAACAACAACTGGACAAGCAGTGTTCACACCATACATATACTTCAGAATGAATTATAGTTAGTAATCATTCAATCCAACTCTATCAAAATCAGCAAATCACATTCCCTCCGAACATATTACCAATTCTTCCTTTAAAAAACAGATCATTCATCATCTTTTTAATTTCCAGATCATTTTCATGTCAATAGTAAATACCCCACTGAAGATACCAGAACATATAGCACTCGCATTCTGCATAATCTGCTTCCTTTAGGTTTCTCGGCCCAACCCAAAAAAAAGAAATAAAATAAATAAAAGCCACAAAAAAAAAAAAAAAACTACTTTCCGTCCGGGTCCGGGTCCGGGTCCAGGTCCTTCATGCCATCCACAAACATCACACAACACATACCACATACACACCACATTCCACTATACACACCACATTCCACTAGGCCAAGCTCAATTCACACATATCTTATTTTGCTTTTTTTCACATTTTTTTAACTCACAATTTATTTTTCACACCACATTGAACATATACACAACTTTACCTCACTATACTTACTAATTAAAACACATGTTACTTTTATAAACAAATCTTATTACTTTATTAATAAACAATATTTCAATCATTAATTTATGAGTTGTATAAATTCCACGTCTTACATTCTCTCAATTTCAAAAATTTTCGTTGATAATTTTTTTTTATTCTGTATACTCTTGGTTCCTCACCATATACCATTTTCCAAACTAAGCATCATAGGTTCACTCATCACATAAGCAGATAATCATGACACGCTTACCAATAACCAACGGCAGTAATACATATACAGTTGCCAGACCTTGGGCTTGAACAGCCCCTACAATGCCAACCCAGCGCATAAAAAAATAACCAAACAGGTGGCTCTTCCACCCTTAAAAAAACAGCATTCCCACGTAAAGGTTAAGTACCTAGTAGCAACTAATAAGCCCAGTATTACTCACATTCAAGGAGATGCGGGTAAACAAAATATCCAATCAGATTTTAGTATCGGGTAGCAAGTAACATGTCCAACCAAATGCAGTACATCAATGTCAACCACAAAGTTAACCTCAACCGATTCTGGCCCACCAGCCCTTATTATTTCATTATAAGACTTCATTCAGTTTTATCCTACTTCCCAAAACAGCCACATTTCATTTAACCAAACCTCTGTTGATCCTGATTTACCATGAACCGAACCCCAAACTTACCTAATACACCTGTTAATTAGTTAACACAGAGTAGGACAGAGTAAGGATAATGTAGTTATTGGGTTATCATGTTCATGTACAGCCTAACCAGATTCAATTTAACCTATTTCAGTCCATACAATCATTCCTATTTAACTCTAAAACACATGCCCATTCATCTATAAGTGCACATCAGACCTCTCAACCACATGAAACACAAACAGTTTATAAAATATCCCCAAACAGAGTATTGACTGATCAGAGTAGGCATTTCATTGCATACAGGTTTATTCTTAATTCAAAATAGCACGTTCCTAACAGAACAAGCATATATTGCATCACAAGGTTCCAAAATCACATAATTCAAAGTCTGCAAAGTCATTACGTAACCACAAATTACTACCTCTATGCTATTTCTTGTTTTAGACCAGTATGTTACTATCTTCCTACAATATTCATCATTTCACAAGTTAACATTACTCTATCCACAACCAAATTTCGAAAGCAGTGTTCACACCATACATTTTAGCAATCATTCAATCTAATTCACTATCAAAATCAGCAATCACATTCTGTTCGAACATATTACCTATTCTTCCTTTACAAAACAAAACATTCATCATCTTTTTAAAATCCAGATCATTTTCATGTCAATAGTAAATACCCCACTGAAGATACCGGAACATATAGCACCCGCATTCTTCATAATCACATTTTTACCCAATCATACAAGTAAATATCAGCACAGCAATACATTCCCGAACCAAAAACGAAGACAAAATCACAGTTAATTACACCTAAACAGACAGAAAGAGTTTATCTTCCCATACCTGGTTTGATTCCTCTTCACCGTCAACTCTCGACTCCAATCGACTACCACGTTCTCGCGTCTTTCGTTCACTCTCTGACCTCCAACGGCTGACTTTTACGGTGCTCTCCACTCACCTCTCTCAGCCCCTAATTAATCACTCATCGAACCCGCACTCAAAACCCTAAAAGCCCCAAAGATTGCGTTCAAAACACACCGCAAATTTGCCCGGCTCAACCCTTCGACAGAGCCCTTAAGGTTGGCTGAATCAAAAAGGAAAAAGAAACGAAGGGATGAAGGTTAAATTCTCGCGCATGGTGATATATATGATAAAACAAATATCTTATGTATTGTGGTCTGATATTTTTAAAGTATTATAATAATCTTTTACTTAAGAGTAATGAATAGTTAAAAATTGAAATAGAGAATTAAGTTTATAATCTTTTATAGGAGTAATATGGGTGTTGTGCCTAGTTTTTTCAATATCTAGATAAAACAATTATGGTTAGATATATTGAGAATATTTATATTTAATAATCTATTCGAAAAGTTATTATTAATAAAGACATAATTAACTTTGGAATATTTTCCAAATTTGTATTTTTTATTTTTTTATTTATTGTAGTTTAAAAAATTTTGAAACTATATTTTTAATAGTATAAAATAATAAATAACTTTACTTAAAAAACAGTCGTTATAATTATTCTTACTGATATTTTTATTAATATAAAATTATAAACAATTCGATTTAAAAGTCATTTATTCTGATTGATGTAAAGTGATAAATTGCATTAGTAAAAAATTCCTTGTATAAATAAATTCAATTAAAAATTTCTTGTAGAATAAAATTATTAATATTTATATTTATGATAGTGATAATGATAAAAAAAATTATTCTTATAAGTGATAATTATTTTATTCTTATAGGTAACCACTAACTTTTTATCAAGATTTAATGCATAAATGTTATTATCATGTTAAAAAAATAATAAAACATATATATGACAACGAATGAAAATTTCCGAAAAAATCGAAAAAAAACCGTTTTGAAAAGAACAATCAAAACCGTTATAATTAGTAATGCACGAGTTCCAGAAGAATGAAAACATAATCTACCGATTTTAGATGTTCAATAAGTATAGTTTACATAAGACTGAAAACACAGACAAATTATGTCCTTATTGATAAGAAACTTCAAACTCACTTTAAAACATACAGCAGAACAATTATATATAATACTGGTTACTTATTATAAAAGAATGGAAGAACAGAAAAAGATGAAGTGCTTGATTTCTTTATTCCTTAAACTATCTTTGGTGCACGTTCTTTGAGAAGAGATTGTTTGACTTCAGAATAAAACTTCCAGTGAGGATGAGCAGAAGTAATAGGAAGTTGTCCAAAAGGATGATCTTTCACATAAGAAGGAACATCACGAGCATCAGCAACAGCTTCCAAATACGAACACAGCTCACCTCTTGGATCTACAATTACAACACAACAAATTACAGAATATTGAACAAACCAATTATTTATATATGAAACGTATATTCTTACCAAGTCCTCTATCAGTAACATCATTCACATCATAAGATTCCGGGAAAATTGCGGTATTATCCTGTATTCGTCAACAAATATTAAAATACTCAAATGTGAATTCAAAAAGTTCAGTAAAAAAACGAATTCCTTCTACTTACTGGATTGAGAAAAGCTTTGTAGGGTTTGTCATCAATTAGCAGAGTATTTGACACATTAAAAGGCCCACTTTTCTTGACATTTTCCCACATTTTATTGAATTCCTTGAAAAAAAGTGGCTTGGTACGTTTTTCCAAGGATTTGTACCCAGAATCAGTACAATGAGTTTGATCCTAAACAAGTTTAGGAACCATTTATGAGAAAAAAAGAGAGAAAAAGAATCACTACCTTAGTTAATCAGGCAAAATATATATATACTCACCAACACAAATGAGATCTTTTTTCTTATAGATCCAATGGCAATGGCTAATGCACCATCCATGTTATGTCTGTTCACATGGAAAAATAGTAATAAAAACATAAAAACGCAATAGGTTTAAAGGAAATATATATATAAATATTCACTTACTCCTTTGCAGAAGACCAAATGCCAACTTCAAATCTTTCTAAACAGAACTTGATAAACTCTTCACAAAAAGGTCTCTTGAAAACTAGAATAATAATCATGTTTAGATTGTTCGCTAAAAATGATATGAAAAACTTGTAGATTCAAAGTAACTGGTGTGGTTGATAATGTTACATATAGGTTTGAATTTGTATATTTACATACCAAGAAAACTTCCATAGACCCTGTCACGGGAACGAGACTTTGATACCTTCCATAGATCACGAAGATGAACCCTATACATCAGTAAGCCATTAAGGTTCATAACAAGCAACTTCTTCCGTGGTCCAAGGTTCAGTTTCTCCAAAGGAAGCGTCAGTTCTGTTGCAGAATCCTGTTTTTCATGTTCACCTTCAGGCTCAATAACCTTGTTCTTTCCTCCCATATTTCCGGACATGATTTTTCAGTTTAAACTTGGTGACACAAACCATTTGCAGTCACTGTTCTTGATTTATAGACTTGAAAACATGGCTGTTCGTATTCCAATATTCTTCATGGGTGCAGAAAGAAATATGCTTTGGACTTTTTATATGTACAATTGGAAGCCCAACCCAGAGAAGATTTTGAAGTGTTTACTATTTGTATCACTGTACTAGATTTATATAGATGTGGAAACATGACTGTTCTTATTCCGATATTCATGAATTGAATGATGAACATTAAAATCATTCAATTCTATTTACCCTTTTTTATTTTGGAAATCTAAACATACTCTCTCTCCTGTGTATTGCATTTCACGTCTTAAAACGACAATGGATTCCAATGTACTATGGTACTTTAAACTTGGTGCATTAAAATACAAATAATAATACTTAAAAAATTTTAACTCACTTCATAATTCACTTTAATAGTAATATAATAACGTATCTCAACCTGCAATCTTAGAATATATTATATTTAAAACTGTTTTTATACATAAACTTGTGAATATAAATGTAAAATATAAAAATTTATTCTAGCTCAGCTTAACTTTCATCAATACAAGTATGTAGAATTATTATACTTTTAACTTCTCATATGCTGCTTTTCATTTTTCTTACCTTTTTTTATAACTTATTTAATCTAATTTTAAATTTAATACTTTATATATTTTATAAATTTTATCAAATTAAAAATTTTAAAATAATATATCTAAATTACAATTAATAATTTTCCTATTAATTACAAAAATTTTATATCTTTAATTTATTCGTATAAAAAACCTTAATTATTAACGATAAACAATATTTAGTGTATAATTTAATGGATTGAATTGTAATTTACAATTTATGTTGTTGATATTATAATTATAATAATAATAATAATTATTATTATTATTATTTTAAGACATGTTGAGCATATATGATTTTCATAAGAATAAATATTAAAATTTGAAGTTAAGGTTATTATGTAAATTGGAAATCTAAATCATAGTTTTATTGTATAAATTTCGTAATATTTTAAAACTTTTTTTTTTCTCTTATTACCATCTATCTAATATTTTGACTTCATTTATCAACTTTCTCCCAATTAGAAGTCTCTTTTGTAAAATATAATAGAGAGGAGAGCAGAGTCCATTCATATCAAAATTTGTTTTAGAATAAATCTTGTTTTCCACCAAATCTAAAAAGTTCTCGTTCTTTATATGGTTTGTGTGAGATGGTTAAAAGTCTAACACGTAAGATCTAATTAATTAAATTAACCTCTAAGCAAGTTAAAGTCGTATAAAATTGAAGTTATTATAAATGCACATGTCAATACAATTCAAAACATTAATCTTCTTCATCTTTCTAAAAGAAAATATTTAACGCTAAGAATTTTTGTAATTATCAAATTTATTGTGAATTTTAGAATTTAAAAGTTATCCACTATACTATTTTTGTTAGTAATTAATCTATTAATAAATTAGAATTTATAATATTAACATATGTTTTCGATAGTAATTTATTTGACAATCAACTTATTGGTAATTTATATCAATTCTATTTTCAAAGCTACAAACATTTTTAAATACATTCAAAATGTTATTATATTTGTAAAAATACTAAATTAAGAATAGGAGACCTTTTACGACTACATTTCTCTGTAATATCTGATGTCATAATTCAAACAAACAAAAACATTTAATCTTTTTTCACATTTGAGTGAAAAAATATCACGCATATAAAAAAAAGTTACTAAATCATATATTGTTTTAATTTTGATAATATTGTTTTAGGTATGTGGAGTTTGAGAGCAACAGATAAGAAAAAGAATAGCATAAGAAAACTTGCTATTCTTATTTGTTGAAGGCGGTTAAATGGATCTAGGATTTGATGAAGTTTTAAGGATTTGAACAATTAGTTGGAGGTGAGCTTTCTATTACATTAATGAAAGGTCTGGTTGGGAAGATGAACTGAACTGAAAACTTGCGATTGAAGAACTTTGAAGTTTGAACGGTTGAAGACTTGAAGTATAAAAAAGGACGTGTTGGAGATGTTACGGAATTTTCAATGTGGTTGCACTGTCATCTTTTGCAGAAGCAATTAGTTTCTAAATGTTAATGATTGAACTGCAGTTCCCACATTCATTTGCAACGCTTTGTTTCAACCACGGAAATGGAATTCGCCGCTATTTTTTATTGCTATCTTCCCACACATCGCATTCCAAATGCATTCCATGTCTTCCGATTACTCGCTTTTCAAGAAACGGAATCCTTGTCTTAACAGAGATCGTAAAGATTCCTGTTTTTTTTATCATAGATTTCTTATGAAAAATATATAGATTTTTCTTTCATAATACTTAATATAATATCAAACTTAAACTTATTCATAGATTTATTTAAAGAAAAAGAAAAGGCAACCGCACATGAATTATGATCTGAGCCACAAAAAAAATGGATGAAATTGATACAGTATATTTGGTTAATTGTTCCTTTATGTCTTAGGTACATGAGATTATCGAGGAAACTATCTGTTTTAATCATCACCATTAGGTTGATAACTAATCATAATCCGAGGTTGATTAATCGTAATGTTCTCACTATTTACGCTAATTAGTGGGTACTGATCTATTGCTAACCTATATGTTTTAAATATTAATCATTCTGAATATTATTTACTCAATGTTTTTGTATCGATTAACTTAAACAAATCAAGGAAGAAGAAGGAAAACTTATTATTTTGACTTGGACAAATTGAGGAAGAAGAAACTTGATTACTTTGACTTAAATAGAAGAGGAAGAAGAAGAAGAAGAAACTTAGTTAATTTTACTTGAATAAACAAAATAAATATTTAAAATATGTAAACGAAACTATTTAAAAGAATAATAAATGCCATCTTATAAAATAACAAATTTAGTAAAATTAAATACAATAAATAAATTTTATATTAAACTCGCTACTATAAAAAATATATATTTTACAATGCGTCGTTTAAAATAATTGATATATAAAAAGAATAAAGTGATATTTTTCAAAGACATAAAGAACTTTATATTAACTATAAATTTTATTAAAATAAAAATATTTTTTTATATGTATTAAAAGTTAGAGTCCTGATAAAAGTATTTATTACTTCAATTAAAGTTTTAATGAAACAAAAATAGGCTCTTAGGTTTTTTATCTCCGTTAAATTTTCATCTTTACCTCTTAATTCCTTCAACCTAACCTTACCATTGGAGCAGTTCCACGTATTACCACTTGCTTCTTATTGGTCAGGATTTTCTTATCCCTCAAGTCTTCCACTCTCAATAATATTAAAATAACAAATTTCTGACTTTTTTTTTCTCTGTATTTTTTCATTCCTCTTACTTTTATTTTTGTTGAATATGAAGCTTTTAAATTTAATTATTAACATAAACGACAATAACCTATAACATCCTCCATCATACCAACGACAACCACTCATATAGCTGCCAAGATGCAATTATAATATTTTTTTTCTTCTTAATATTGTTATAGCAATTAAAAATATCTCATAAAATTAAAATTTAAAAATACTATTTTAAATTAGTAATTATATTGTTTTTA
The DNA here is from genome assembly GCF_000741045.1 of Vigna radiata var. radiata. Lineage (NCBI taxonomy): Eukaryota > Viridiplantae > Streptophyta > Magnoliopsida > Fabales > Fabaceae > Vigna > Vigna radiata. Next base: position 5,638,559 of record NC_028353.1, read on the forward strand.
TATGCGAAGCGTGGGACGAGAAACGTGGATAATTTTTTTTTTTTGGAAAAACTCTAGTTATTATTTGAAATTTAATAAAAACAATAAATTTAGGTTCCCTCGATATTTAATCAATCATATTTATAGTTTTCAATAATAATAATAATAATAATAATAATAATAATAATAATAATAGTTATTATTATTATTATTATTATTAAAAGATGTGTGTATTTATGTTTGTATGCGGAGTTTTCTAAAGATATAGAATGGATCCAATGGGTCAATATGCATGGTCAATGAACAATGTTATTTCATACTTAAAGAGAAAAGACAATAATTTAAATACAAATAAAGTTGTTTAACTTTACTTGTTTGCTCTTATATCCATATGGACAAAAGTTGGATTGATGCAAAGGATAATAGTCTAACTCGTGTATTTTAATATATTAGAAGGTTTGCGAAGTAAATAAAATATTAAATTTAGTATTATATAAAATATTTGTACATTTAAAAGTGAATTAAAATATTTGATCTCGACAATTAAATTAATAAACTATTAAGAATGACGAACCGTTAATAAAATATTAAGAATGAAGAAACTCGTCTTGTCAATGAATTAGACATACAATTTGTTATAATTTTAAAAAAATAATAATGAAATTTTTTTAAAATATTTAAGAAAAAACTAAATATATCAGTTTACTTTCATTTTTACATTAATTTTTAAAAGTTTTTTTAAATTTTTTTACTTTCATTTTAAAAGTTTTTCTAAACGTTCTTAAGAATACTTAAATATTTTAATACTTTTTATAAACGGTCAAACATCTTAAAAAACACTTAAACTCTTATTTAAAATAAATTTAAAAAACTCTATCCAAACTTTTCCTTTCTAGAATTTGTCCTGTATTTTTCTTGAGATTTTCTTAGAATTAATTATTTATAATTATATTTAATTCAAAATACATTATGTTATTAGATAACATATTTTATTGTTAAATATTAATTTCTACAGTTTATTGAATAATAATGTATAATAAACTTTTGTATGAATAAGTTATATTTTTTTCTTAATTTAATTACCTCGAGGATGATTTGTTGGTTTCTAGACCAAACTTATGGTCAATTTTGTCAAAAAAGAAAAATCACAACCCATTTTAAAAGGTGAGACTAAATATTAGTTTTTTAACTTAGTTTATAAAATCTTATGGTCAAGTCGGACAAAAAATCAGAGTAAAAGGTCACACTAAAATATTATTTTTTTCAAATCAGATTACTAAAACCAAGTGTTGAATTGGATTTTCTTTTATCAACATCATTTTATAGATGTTGAATGAACATTTTTTTAATTGATATTAATTAAAAAGAATCCTAATTAAGAAAGGTTCGTAGAAAAACTTCCAATTAACATTATAAAAATAAAACTAACAAACTATTAATAAAAAGAAAATAACATCTTCTTTTGATGATAAAAAAAATTACTATAATCTTAAAAAAAATCATCACAAATTTCATTTTTAAAAAAATTACATATACCCAAATAAAAAGTCTTCCAAAGTAACAAAACCATAATAGTAGTTTTCAAAATATATAACAAGCTTAAATAATAAAATATCCACCTTCTATTAACATTAATGAAAAAACTTGAGTGGACACAAGTAATGTTAATTTGGATTATCTTTTATTATAAAACATTCTCGAATAAAGAGATCATTACTATAATAAAATCATTTATTTATTATTGAAACTTAAAAAAAAAAATATAGCTTTCAAGTTAATACTGTTTATCAAATTTTCATGAGGGTTTTGTTTTTAAATATTTTATGGTAGTTAACAGTTCTCCATCATTTAAGAATCAAGATCAAATATAGTTTATATATTTATCCTCTTTTCATTTTTAAAAATATTTAAAAAAACGAAAATTTCTCTTGCCCCCAACTAAAAACTTGTTTTAATATATTCAATAATTTTATGTCGCTTAAGAATCAAAATCAAACCTAACTTAAATACTTACTTTTTTTATTAAGATATTTATATATATTATTTTTTCTTCACTTATCAAAACTTATAAGAAAAATAATAGTCATTTTTTAACAGATAAACTTATATCTTTATATACAATAATATTCTTTTAACTGGAAAAATTGTTAATATAATTCAGCATTAAAAAATGCCACAAAATCTTTTTTATCACATACATTTGGTTGGACATGAACTTGATGAAAGATATTTTAACGGGCATTGAGGTGAAAGTTATATATATATATATATATATATATATATATATATATATATATATATATATATATATATATATATATATATATATATATATATACCCCTCAACATTTTGTAAGTGTTGTTTTTTTTTTTTTAAGTTAAGAAATAAAATAAATTTGACTGGTTTCAATAAAGTATTTATATGATTTTCTATTTTATCCTCTCTCTCTCTCTTTTTTTTTTTTTTCATTTCTACGTCACAGTAAACATATGTGTAAATTAACCAAAGATTAAGTGAATGGTAAGATGTAAATAAATAAAAAATAATTAATTGAACTTTAAAAATGTCATTGATTTTTTAAGAATATTACAAAGGTGAAGGATATATGAAATTGTTTAAATATAGATAATTTCTTAACAATAAAATGTAGTTGAAGTAATAAGTGATAAATTGACGGGAGAGGAGTTGAGTAATTAATTACTCTAAAGCAAAGAAATGTATAACACTTGAAGAAAAAGAATATGAATAATATATTATTATTATATATGGCTACGCGTCAAGGATGAAAACGATTTTCCTTAGGTTATAATTAGACACGATTGTTCATGGTTGGAAAAGGAAACTATCAGATTGGTTGGAGGAAACTGCATATTCATCTGAAGTGATTGATCCAAAGCAGATAAACAAGAAGTTTAACTCTCAAGTTTTAACAAATAAGTACATGACAATAGTCATTGAATCTTTCATCGGAGTATGGACACATTCTAGCTATGTGTATTCTATTGGAGTATTGCCTGTCACCAATCATGGGTAACAGTAAGAACAATCATCAAAAGAAGAATAATAATGTGAACAAGGAAAAATATATTTATGTATGAATCTGGAAAAGCTTTGTCAATAAAGTAAAACCAAAAAATTGATTTAGCTTAGCTGTTTCCATGATCTTTCACTGTTTTTCCTGCGAGCTTGTAGCACACCTCATTTCCTCGTCTTGTCAATTTATCCAATTCGAATCACTTCTTTCTTATGCTTCTCTCTGTTATCTTTTAGTACAAAAATAAGTTTACCAACAATTATATACAGACACATATGGAACAAACCATTATCACAAAGTTACGTAAAAGTTATAAAATAGTTGGAATGCGATAAAGCATATGAAAGATTAAGGTCTTGTTCACATGAGTGAATTTGGAACAGAGTAATTGAAAGAAAAGGATCTGAAAGTAATTTTTTTTGTTGTTTATTTGAATAGATTTGAAGGTAACTAAGAGTAGATTTGGAAGTAAAATTTATGAAAATTAATATAGAACTTAATTTATGTGACAGATTAAAAAAAATTATTTCCAAATTCACTATTACTTACCTCCAAATCTATTCAAATAAACAATAACAAAATTTATCATCAAATCCTCTCAATTACTCTCCCCTAAATCTACTCAAATAAACAAGACTTAATAGAAATATCCAACACTAATTCAAACATGACAACAATAGTTCCATTTATGTATGATATACCGCAAAACAATGTATTTTATTTAACACAACAATTAGTAAGCTTTTTTAGCTTGCATACTTCAAGCATGCTTGTGGTTATAATATTGCTTTAGTATAATATAACAACAACTAGACTTGATTTGACTTTTTTTTTTAACAAATTTCCCCGGTGATCCTCATTGGTCGAAACGTTGTTAAATATTGTCCTAAATTATTGAACTTCAGCATTTTTTCGGGGAATATGGAGCTTTTTGTTATGCTTAATAAGATTAAAAAATTACTTTTCTTTTATAGGGTATACTTTTGCTAGGGTGTTGCTTCTTTAATTTTAAAAGGAAGGGTTTTGTTACTCTTAAATTCAATTATTTGTAATGATTTTATGTTTCTCTTTTTATTCCATCCATTGTCGGATCGTTATTAGACCATCCAATTTTTAGTATCACATACGAGATGTTTATACTTCAATGTGAAGGGAGATGTTGGAAGTCTCACATCGACTAGAGATAAGACCAAATTATAATATATAAGTGAGGTGCAATCCTCATCTTACAAACCAGTTTTATAAGATTGAATTTTTAAAGTGGATTTTAAAGCTAAAAGAGAAGAAGTATAAAAGTATTTAATATAATAATTTATTGAATTATTGAGAAGTATAAAGTAATTGGCAGTAGATGATAGTCAATGGTGTGAAGATGAAGACGTGTGGACAACCTTAGGATTGAAGTGTAAGAAGGATATATTGCAGAATGGGGAGAAGGGTCAAGAAGAAGGTGCAATGTCTAGTCTTAGAAAGGCACACCCACTCCATTCACATGCAAATTTGAAAAGAATGTGAAACTTCTGAAACCAATCGTTACCCAACTCAAATGGGGTCTCTCTGCTGAACCATAATACTACATCAAACGTTTACGACATAAAATAGAAGAAGGAGCATCAATCACCCCACAGAATATCATTCATCAACACGTACAACATTAATAAACACTTCACATACAAGTACACAGAGAATAAAAGTTATATACTTCATGTAATAAAAAAAGAGATAAAATAATAAATGATTAATAACTATACACAAAATAAAAGAGTAGATGTATATCATTGTTCCTACCCCACGTATGATGTATTATGGCATCATAACATAACATCACCACTGAATTTCCACCCAAGTTAATGCATTCTACACGGTTGGCCATTGCACTGTGTTTTTTTTTTCTACAAACAAATAAAGTTTTATTTTATATTAAAAAAATGGATCCCGTATAAATATTTGTTAGAAGACCTGCACTTGCTCGTGTTGGAAGCACAAAGAAGAGTATTTTTTTAAAAACAAAATATAAATAAATATTGGCTTAATCCGCTTTTGGTCCCCAATTTGGGAGGTTTTGTTCAATATGGTCCTACCTTTATTTTTTAATAACAATTGATCTCACTTTTTGAAAAAACTGTTCAATTGACTCTTTTTTGGTTACGACGTCAATTTTCTAATGGTGCTGGTTACGACGTCAATAAGTTCTTTCATGCATTCACCTATCCAAATGTTATTTTAACAGTCCTGACATAATGCTATGTTAAAAATCATGTCATCATCGTATACAATAAGGACTATAATAAACAATTTAAACTTGAATATGGGACCACTATGAACAAAAAGAACTCAATTGAACAGTTTTTTCAAAAGATGGGATCAATTGTTATAAAAAAAAAAAAAAAGTAGGACCATATTGAACAAACCCTCCCAAACTAGGGACCAAAAGCGGTATTAAGTCATAAATATTATTAATTATATTAATTATGCCTTTAGAGATTATAAATAATTAATAGACAACAGATTAAATAAATTGAGAATCTCTCTTGGTCTGCCTTTGACAATGAAAGTTATTAAGACACTAGTTGTTGTTTTTTTCTTTCCAGAATTTAACCAAGACATTAAAGGAATTAAAATACACATGCATGTGTTATATATATATATATATATATATATATATATATATATATATATATATATATATATATATATATATATATATATAATACTTTGTGGCCTAATTAATAAATGCCGACGCTTTTGTTTAGCTGTTAAAGACAGAGACATGAAACTAAAATGATAATAATGTGTTAAGGATAATCGATATGATTCACACTTTTAAATTGGGTTTGTAGGATTGATTTGTGTTTTCATAGATTGGGAAATTTATTTTTAATTTGGTCAATGCATAAGTGGTAGGTAGGAGATTATAAACTTTTGAATATTTATGTTGATTATTATATCTTCTCTAGAAATTCCCGAGCTTATTCTACACAAAAGCTTCATTGTATAGCTCACGATTTCCTCACAACCTTTTAACAGCAAAATATTCAGAAGAAACTACAGTTATAGCAACAACGTCGTATTAAATCATCAAATCCTTTATTTCTTGATAATGCTTTGTTGTCTACATGAGAAAGACTTAAAACTAAAAGATCATGCTATAAATATTAGTCTAGGATAATTATAGTTAATGATGCGATAGAAGAGATTGTTGAGAACACGACTTTAATAAGAAAAATAATCATTTTTTAATGCTAAAAAAATTATACATTATTTGACTAGGGAAAGCGTATTAGGTGAAGATATAGAGAGATTTATGACTATTGGTTTCCTTTTGGCTGTGATAATTTTTTCTTGTAGAAGATACATTACACACAAACTTCCATTCTACTACTAATCTATAGAAATACCAACCAATATCAAAATATATTACGGTAATAATGTACTAGTACCAGTGGAAAAACGTTGTTTAATGTCGGTTATTTTGGATTTTTAACGTCAGATTCCGAATCGACGTCTATTCGAGTGACCTTAAATGAGACGTCGAACCTTATAGGTCAAACGTCTATATAGACGTCGGACTATATAGGTCAGACGTCTATATAGACGTCGGACTCTATAGATCAAACGTCTAAAATGTCGCCGTATTTGATAAGATCTTTCTCCGCTTGAGGCCTCTCGAGTTGTTCCTAGGTCATGGTGATTCGAGTTTACAACTTTATATTTTAGTTGAAGAGAATGGATTGTATGTTCTTATTTTATATTGGACGATTTTGATAATGTAGTGAAGGGAATTGAAGGAGTGCAAAACGCAAGAAATCGCCGTCCAAGAACGCTGCCTAAGGACATGAGCAAAACTGCACAAAAACTCAATGAAAACTCATTTTAATCGGTTCAAATGAAAAATAATTCATCAAACAGTAATGTAATCGGAGTATAATTAATTTTAAATAGTGCAAAAGTGAGAAAACGAACCTGAAAAACATAGCCTGTGCAGAGAAAACGCGAGGAAGATGATGAACAATGAGTGTGCGTAACTACTGCCTCGCGTTCGCAATGTTTTAATGCAGACATTTAGACGTCGGTTCCCCTTACAACAGATGTCTAAAGTGCTTTAAAAGTCAGAGTGGCGGGATCAAATGTCTAAATGGAGTCAAAAAGTGACTTTTTAAATTTTTGGATTTAGGGTTTCGACATTGGTTCCCAGAATAACAGACGTCTAAAGTGCTTTAGAAGTCGGAGTGGCGGGATCAGACGTCTAAATGGAGTCAAAAAATGACTTTTTAAATTTCTAGATTTAGGGTTTAGACATCGGTTCCCAGAATAACAAAAGTCTAAAGTGCTTTAGAAGTCGAAGTAGCAGGATCAGACGTCTAAATGGAGTCAAAAAGTGACGAAAAGAAATGACTTTTCACTCACCTGTCAGACATATAGACGTCAGTTAAGAGGGACTCCGACGTCTAAAATATTATAAACGTCGGGGCACCTTTTAACTGACGTCTATATGACCAACTTATTTACGAAAATGCCACCGGTCATCAATATACGTCGTGCTTACCTTTAAGCGACGTCTAAGGAGTGACGTTAAATAGCGTTTTTGCACTAGTTTAGGTTGTATATTTATAATAGGATGAAACGATTGATTATTGGCGAATTATTAGGATGTTGACAAAAAAAATTTAATTTATGGATATCATTTAATTTGTCTTAATATTAACTAGTTTAGGTTGTATATTTATAATAGGATGAAACGATTGATTATTGGCGAATTATTAGGATGTTGACAAAAAAAATTTAATTTATGGATATCATTTAATTTGTCTTAATATTAATAATAGAGCTATAAATATGAATAATATATGACTCATTAAATTGAGTATTTATATAGGAATGAGTTATTGGTGAAAATTTTATATCGAACAAGAATAAAATTACCTTATATATTACCCTCTTAATTCTTTGACGTTGTCTTTTAAATTGTTGCAATCGTAACAAAAAATAAAACGTACCTATTGAAAAATATACCCATTTTATATTTTTTTTCTTTTAAAGAAATATAGACAAATTTATTGCATCGGGTTCTATTTCCTACCGACAGCATTTACTCAATCAGTATGTTTCTTGCATATTTTTTTGTGGCATTGTTAAGGACAGAAAGCTAAATACTAAAGAAAGTCAAACAAAGAATCTGGTAAATGTGTACGCAAAAAATTATTCAATTTATATAACCTGTTAATATATTTGTCAAAATTGATAGTTAGGCTGTATTTGTACACTCGATGCTGGTTGTCAACAACTTTTTATTTTAATTGCTAAAAGCATATTATTATTGATATTTTCCTTTTCTTATGGCGTATACCTTTAATAAGGGTTTTGTATTTGCAATTAGAATATAGAATATATAAATAACATTTCACTTTGTTTTAATTGTAATTAATAGTTAAAAATTGAAGGGCGTTGAATAGTGCATGATTATCTTAAGGGAAATAGAAGTAAAGAGGTTGTTAATAGAAAGAAGGAGAGAAGTGAGCATAAAGAGATGAGTTTGGTTGGTGGACATTTAAGGGTACGAAAGAGACACCACGAACCTTCTTATGCCATTACACCGTCGCAACAAAATCACTCTCTTAATAAAAGAAAAACAAAAACACTTTCTACTTTTAGGACACCTCATTTCTCTCTCAATCAATTTGCGGATTAAAAACAATAAAAAAATAGACACGTCTCATGTTATTTATATACATAATAAAAATAATTAGAATTAAATTAGAGTTGGCTAATCCGTAATTAATGTCTAATATTAAACAAATTCTATTTTTCATAAAGCCTATATTTTTCCAGTAAACCCATACTAATAATAATATTTTTTCAACTTAAAAGCTAGTGTTGTCAAAACAGGTCATTTGATTCGATCCGACTCGGTCCATCACATGTTGGTAACTTAGTGAGTGAATTCAACCCACTCATTTATTAACAAATCAGAAAAATTTAAACTCGATTCGACCAACTACGGATTGGTGGGTTAAACGGATTGGCTCACTAGTTTCCTTAATTACATTTTTTTAAAATAAACAAAAAATTACAAACTTTTTGTAATTCAAATCTAAATAAAATTTAATCCTAAAATAATGTTAAACTCAAGACAATTTAAAATAATAGAAAAAAGTACAACACTATAATAAGCTGGATAATATTTTTTGGAATTTTATAAAATAATAAATTAATAAAAATAAAATTAGGTAGGTTGGTGGACCAACCCAGTTCACCACACATTCAATCCAAATAAACCGAATTTAAGTTAATCGAGTTAAAAATTGATTCACATTAAAAAAAAATACATTTTTTTACAATCTACTAAAACATCTCATAAACCAGATTGACCTGCGATAAACCCAGCTCTAGTTAAAGTTAAATAAACTTACTAATGAACCTCGATTTATCTCTCGCATATACCATTTACATCACGTCAATAATTTATAGTCATTTTCAATAACATATTTTCAAAATCCAACGTGGACCAGCGTATGTGTGTCCTTTTTAACTTAATGAAGCTCACCTTTTATAATTCTTATGTAAAGTTATTTCTCGTTCTTAAATGTTTTTTTTTTAGATGAGAAAAATATAAAAATATGTAAAAAAGAAAAATTTCAAGTTTTCTCTTATATATATAAGTTGACTTTTTTAATATTAAAATAAAATTTATTATAAATGGTATGATATTATTATGTTAGGTAAGATCGTTGTTAATTTTTTTTCACAATAAATATAAACTTCATATATGCAATTGTTTATTTATTTTTTTAAGAAAGTTTTCTATGTGTGTTTTGTGCATGAATTTAATATGATTCACATGTTGTTGTTGTTATTTTTAAAATAATATTTTTTATGTGATGATAAATGATTATTATATATTATTGTACTCAAGTAACAAATCAAAATATATTTTGCAAGGATTAAAATCGATATATAATTATTTTTACAATACTTTTCAAATAAAAATAAAATATATATATATATATATATATATATATATATATATATATATATATATATATATATATATCTTTAGATGTATCAAATTTCAGCAATACAATGTTACAATCCATAATAATGTCTAACATAACTTAGAGAAAAATAAAACTGACATTTTTATGTATTATAATTTGATTTATCTTTTATATTGTAATCTCAATTTTTCGTATTAAAGATTCTACTTATATGATAACAATTTCTAGTTCGTTTACATGAGTTCGATTTTACATTCTTGCCGTCATACACTTTTTATAAGTTGTTTACATGGCTTTTAATGACATTTAGGTAGATAACATAAGATGTTATACTCCAATTAGCATTTTTTGTTTCATGTTTTCATTATCATAATTTTAATTATTTTTTTAAATAAAATTTATAGTTAGTTTTAGAAATAATTATTAAGTTTTTAATAATATGACAAAGCATTATTAATAGCAGTACACGTTGTAAATAATATATCAAAATCAAATCTAATATAATTATAATTTTCGTAGGTTGTTGCCTCAAATTTTTATCCTTAATAATGTCATTTTAATTTTTTATTGTTTAATGATTTAATTAGTTAAAGAGTTTAATACAAACTGAGTTATAAATCCACGTTTATTAGGTTTTGAAGGCACCACTAGGACTTTTAATGGTGACATTTATTATCATAACTCATTGTTATATATTTGAAACCACTACTTTTATTTTAGGGAAAATTTGCTTTTTATCCATGATTTTTTTTTTTAAATAAAAACGTGATTTTGGGTTTTGTACTTTGAAATCAATAAATTAGTCCTCAAAGATTTTTAAAATACATATATAGGTAAGTTTAGTCTTTTTCTCAATTTTAGAAAGATGAAAAACTACAGTTATATGTTAAATTTAAGTATAGAAATAATTATAATCATATATTCTTAAAAAAAATAGAGGAATGAAACACCAATTTAAAATTAAAGGGAAAAATAATTTTTTTCTTCATTCTCTAAACCGTGCAAATTAATATATTTTTCGTATATATAAAAAATTAATAAATATTACATTTAAATTTTTAATTAATATTATTAAAATAATATTTTTACCATTACTTTAATTGAGATAGATAAAATATAATTTATACTTCATTCAAAACTAAAAACATAAAACATAAGCAAACTGGGTTGTCATGATTATAGGAGAGATATATAGCATCATATACATCATTAATTGCTATGTGTATGGCATAGTAATAAAGATAATCCTCAACATATGTTTTTTAGATTTTAAATTGACTGGTTATTTATTTAGTCGTTCTATAATAAAAAATAATTTTTAATTCAGAGTTCGATACATATGTTCTTACACTTCAGCTTATACATTCTTGTTTGATGTTCTCATTTAAATTAAAATAAATACTTTTTACTTTTTGTTTAAGTTGCAGTTGTGTGTATTCAATAATAATAGTCAACTATGCCTCTCTATCTTATTTACTAGCACGAGGTTGTGAGTTAATGTAACAGGAATGAAGAGGTTATAATTGCTGCACATATGTAATATTTTTTTATATTGTTTTCCAATATTAACATAATGTACTTTTTTTAGGTTTAATTTTACTTTTAGTTTTTTAAATTTTTTGGAAAATTTAAAAACATTTATAGTTTCTATTTGATACAATAATTTCACACATCACATTTTTTTAAATAAAAAAAATACTGAATTAATACATGATGTGACATCTAACATTTTTTAAATTAAAAAATTAAAAGAATATACATTATAAATTGACACGTAATAAATAAAAACAAATTAAATCACTTTTAAAATTGAAAAACTAATTAAATCATTTTTAAAAAATGTGAAGACTTGATTACATCAAATAAAAATAAAAGGAGTCTTTTTTTTTTAATTTTTTTAATTAAAAGAACAACTTATACTGTAGTTAATTTTTTAATTAATCTCTATACTAGTAAAAAAGAAAAGAAAATATAAATAATTTTTATAATTTCAATTAAATAAAAACATATAAAAACAATTCTTCTAATTTTCACAAACATAATTAAGAAGAAAAGAATTTGATCCATTGTAAAAAAATTTCAATTAGTTGTTTTCCTTTCCGTAGATAATATACAAATTATCAAACAAATCTTTTTCTGTTAAAGTCAATATTTCTCTCCTTTTTCAATAGGGTAACCCTAGTTCTATGTTTCAAAAACGTTTTTTTATCGACTTTAATAGAATATCAAAATATTATTTTAAAAGGGAAAAAATAAAGTTATTTTAATAATTTTAAAATAATCATTATAGTTTTAATATATTTATATTTTAATAATCATTAGAATCTTTATATTAAAATTATTTTTTAAATTACATGAATAAAATATTAAATTAATATAATTTAACAGATAACTTGGTGAAAATGTTGAAAAGCTTGATGTTTTTAAAGGTAGAAAATCAAAAAAGCTATTAGGAAGAAAATTACTTGTGTAATTTGTAAAAGCTTAATTGTAAAAAAAAAAAAGGGGGAAAGAGAGTTTCATGATTTAAAACTGACGAATCTCGTCTTAATTTTCCGGGACAGGGTATTAAGTCCACGATAAAGAAACAGTATGTTTAATGGAATAATTCTTTAGGTAAATTCATATAATTTAAAAAATGTGATTTTACTAAAATATCTAATTTGTTTGTCCCATACAATTATTGGATAGGAGTGATGTGATATTTTTAGTAAACTTTTCATTTTTACTTTATAAATTATATTAACACTCTTAAAGAAAAATTTATTGATAAAAAATAAAACTAACGACATGCATGTAATCTATATAAAAAATTAACAATAATGTTAATCCAAATCTTTAAAATAATAAATTTATTAATGTTTAGTTTTTTATTTTCATTTCATATAAAACTTAAATTCATACTTCACATTCATACCCTTAACTTTTAAATTTAAACTTTATATTTATAACATTCAATAATATCGTTATCTTCTATATTTATTATAAAAAAATATGTTATTGAATATAATTATTATACTAAATTTATTCTCAACACACAATAACCACTAAATATAAAAAATATATAATTTTCCATTACAACTATATATTTTAATAGGAAAAAGTCTCTTTAACAATTTTTTTTGACAACTTTTTGACAATGCATATGTGACGGTCTAAGATTGGTCCGTTTCAAATATTTTTTTAAAGATAAATCCAAACATACCAATAAAATGATAACACGTGTCCTGTTGTCGAAAAATTGTTAAAAAAGAATTGTCAAAGTATCATTGTCCATTTTAATATTACTCAATAACTATGAACATTATGAACATTATAAAGATACATCAATTTCATTACTATTACATATTATATTATTTATAGTTGATTTTTTTTTAATTTTATTAACTATTTCTTTTCATATTATTAACCTTTTGGTTTAAACATTAAATCTACAAATTGTAGAAAACCATAATACTTAAATATAATAATACTAAATAAATATTCTATTAAATTAAAAAACAACTATATTAGAAAATAGATATTTAAAATATATAAAAAAAAAAGTGGGTTTATGCGTAAGGAGGACGGGGTTCGGACTGGTATTAGTTGAAATAGTCACTAAAAAAAATAAAGAGAATGAAATGTCATGTGCCGGGAAAATTAAGGCAAATGATTATAACGTTGTTAATATTCTATTATAACTCGTGTGATTTCCATAATCTTTGTATTTTGATATTCCCATCCTACCTTGCCAAGGTGCTTCTTTTTTTATAAAAGCCACATACTCCTGGTTTTGCCTCCACAACTTACCACTAACATTAATCTCAACATTATAAAAACCCACACAGAAGAGAAGAGAATCTCTAAAAACAAAAATAAAAACATTCTCCTTCCTTACTTCTTCTTTCTCCATTTTCTGTCTTTTTTTTTTCTTCCTTTCTTTCTCCTTCTATTTCTTCTCTGATTCTGCATTTCGTACATGCTGTCTTCTACTTCTCTCCTGGTTTGATTGCTGAAGCAAAACAGGATTTGTCACAACTCTTGTGGCCTCCCATTTCAGGAGAATCACTCATTGGTTGTTAAAAGAAAAAAAGAAAGAAAAAAAAAGTGTTTTGAGATCTGGCATGTTATCCTTTTCTCTCTAGCTTTCTTTGTGGGGAGTGTTTGTGCTAGAGTGACTGACATTCCAGCTCTGCTTCCTTTGTTTTGCGTGGCCAAGAAGCAAAACAACAATCACCAAAAGAAAAATATATTCCATTGAAGTCATTCTTTTAAGCCCTTTTGGATCTACCACTCACACCTTGAGCTTCGCCTAGCTTTGCTTCCCATTACTCATCACTCTCTTTTCTTCTTCTCACATCAAAACGCTTCCGATGGATCGTTTTTCTTCCAGTACCGTTATCCCTGAAGCGTTCCAAGGGGCCAAAGATGACCTCACCACACAGCTTGCATTGGTTTGGAATCAAATCAAAGCGCCATTGATTGTCCCGTTGCTGAGACTGGCAGTGTTTCTGTGCTTGATCATGTCGGTGATGATGTTGGTTGAGAGGGTCTACATGAGCGTTGTCATAACTCTGGTGAAGTTGTTTGGGAGAAAGCCCGAGAAACGTTACAAATGGGAGCCAATGAAGGACGACATAGAGTTGGGAAACTCTTCTTACCCAATGGTTCTCGTTCAAGTCCCCATGTACAACGAAAGAGAGGTACATACTGCACAGTACTTAGCTCTTTCTTTCACCACTTTTAACACTTGTTATCATGTACAAAACTTTTTACTTTTGAGCCTCGATCTTAGTTAATTTTCCTTGATTTTAAATGCAGGTTTATCAGCTCTCTATTGGAGCTGCTTGTGGGCTTTCTTGGCCTTCGGATAGGATCATCATACAAATCCTTGATGACTCCACTGACCCAACAATCAAGGTTAACATTAAAACTCAACATGGTTTAGTTACCGGTGTTAGTTCCATTCGTGTGAACGATGTTACTATCCCGGGAACGTACAAAGCCTGGATTGGACATACTCAAATGAAGTGATTGTTCTTTGCGGGCATTCTGAAACATTTTGTGGTGACTTCACAAATGCAGGAGATGGTGCAGCTTGAATGTCAAAGATGGGCAAGCAAAGGGGTGAACATAAAGTATGAGGTTAGAGACAACAGGAATGGGTACAAAGCAGGGGCTCTCAAAGAAGGCATGAAGCGTAGCTACGTGAAACAATGTGATTGTGTTGCAATCTTTGACGCTGATTTTCAACCAGAGCCTGACTTCTTGTGGCGGACCATCCCATTCTTAGTGCACAATCCCGAACTAGCTCTCATTCAAGCTCGGTGGAAATTTGGTAATCTATTAATTTTGTTTTTATGTTGAGTTGAGTCTTTCTTAATTAACTCCTAACATTCAACATCAGTGATCACAGGGACAACAACCCTTGCTTAATTTAGGTTTCTGGTTTTCTTGATGGCGGCTTTCGTTGCATTAATCTAGACTAATATCTTAGATTAGACAGCGAGTCCTAAAATCAGAACTTGCTCTTAAAAACTGTCGGTGGGTTTTTTGTTTTGAACTTGTTTTCAAGAACTAGTTTGTTTGTTTGGTTGGGGAGATAGGTCCCACTTTGGGGTTGAACGACCGTGTACAAATCGCAGTCTAGCACCTTGAACTTTCGTGGTTGCCTTTGATTCAAGCCACGTATTCTTTTTCCTATCGTTTTTTTCACTTCTTTGTGTCTGTGGGGCTCACTGTTTCTGCTCCCCTCCAAAAACTATAATGCAGACTACAGGGAGCAAGTGTTCCTTCTCCTTTCCTTTTTCTTTTTCTTTCTTTTAGTTGCATTTTCCGTGGCTTTGATTTCTTTTGAGTTTTGTCCCGTGTTGTGGAAAAAGGTGGGAATGGCAGAATGGTAAACCTTTAAACTTTACATTATTTTTGGGGACAGTCTGTCATGAAAAGTCATCTATGAACTGTTAGATGATTAACCATGATATAATAATGGTTGTCACGTATATATTGTCCTGACTAATGAATTCATTTATGGCTGAATAGGGTTTGGTTGTGTCATTGTGTGGCCGAAAAGTCTGATATAACGATGGACCACTGCTTAATGCGGAAAAGGGTAATTAAATTTTAGAGGTAAAATAGATCTTTGACTGGATTAGTAAGTAACTAAGAAGGTAAAAATAGAATGTTGAAAGAAACACAAAATTTCATTGATCCGAGTCTCAAAAGTTCGTATTTGACATCTTTTTCTTCATGTAGTTCGTTTTACCAGCACTATACATGCGTGTATTCTGCAACATGCTATATAATTTTCGTGAAACAACAATGATCACATAGACTCGATTAAGCAAAAAGAAAATAAAACAAAAAGAAGATGATAATGAAATAGAAAAATGTGGTGACTTTCAAGAATGCTATAAATTCTAAAATTTGAACTGGTGAAGGGCCATATTTCAGTGACATAAAGAGTAGTTTCAATTGAATATTTGAGGGGTCCAAATATTATTATTGCTGATTTCTGCTACCAGATAGGAGGGCAATACTTGAAAGCTGCAGTGCATGTATGTATAGTTCAAAGGGTATTTCTGACTTGCGAGAAACAACACCGTTTGTGATATTATTGTGGTTGTTGTTGTCATCATTGTTCTTATTGTGCTACTTCATCTTCCTTTTTTTCCCCCTTACTTGTCTTCTGCTCCTTCCGGCAGTTGCATGTGCAAATTTAATGGTGGACCTCATTTCGTAGTCACTGTCTATCTCTACTAACCGACAAGTGGATCTCTTTTTAACTCCTGCAAAATCAATTTATTTACATAATGCCATTGCAAATTTCATGCCAGCTAAGGAAGCAATTTATTCATTTATTATTATTATATTCTGTGATTCCAGTGAATGCCGATGAATGTTTGATGACCAGAATGCAAGAGATGTCATTGGATTACCATTTTACTGTGGAACAAGAAGTGGGGTCTTCCACTTACGCCTTCTTTGGATTCAACGGTAATATGGTGCCAAATGTTTCCAACTTTATATCTGTCCATTTTTCTTCTAAGGAACAAAAAGACAACAGGGACTTTTGTGAAATAGTGGAAGCTAGGTCTAGTTTTCATGTAGCAGGAAGGTTTAGTCAATCTTTTTCTACTCTTTAAAAATGCATTAGGGACTGCGGGAGTGTGGAGAATATCTGCATTGAATGAGGCTGGTGGATGGAAGGATAGGACCACAGTGGAAGATATGGACTTGGCTGTGCGAGCCAGTCTCAAAGGATGGAAATTCTTATACTTGTCTGACTTGAAGGTTCGGTCACTCCAAACTTAAGAACATTTAATCCATTTTAAGAATACAAAAGATCATGGTTGTGAGAATTCCATGTTTTAGTGAAAGTTAACTTCTGCTTTAGTTCATGTTTATGCTGTGTATGTGATGTCAATTTTATTTTGACAGGTTAAAAATGAATTGCCAAGCACTCTCAAGGCCTACCGTTACCAGCAGCACCGTTGGTCTTGTGGTCCTGCCAATCTTTTTAGAAAAATGGTCTTGGAGATCATAAACAACAAGGTTAGTTTGTTTTGTTTACTTGAATAATAATCATGAATATGCAGGAGCAGGACAACATATGTTGACTAGTTCCAAATTCATATGTATGTCCATTGCAGAAAGTGTCATTGTGGAAGAAAATACACGTGATATACAGCTTCTTCTTTGTTCGGAAGGTCGTAGCACACATCAACACCTTTGTGTTCTACTGCATTGTATTGCCTGCAACAGTTTTGGTGCCTGAGGTTGTGGTCCCAAAGTGGGGAGCTGTTTATATCCCTTCTGTCATCACTATTCTAAATGCAGTTGGAACTCCAAGGTTTTGATTTCTCTCAAGTTTATCTCTATGCTTAAATGAACAGAGTTTAAAAGAAATAAACTTTTTTTTCAAGTAAACATTGTTGACTTTATTCCTTGTCTTTTCTGTGTTTCAGGTCATTCCATCTGCTTGTGTTCTGGATTCTCTTTGAGAATGTCATGTCCCTGCACCGAACCAAGGCAACGATTATTGGTCTACTAGAGGCTAGTCGAGTGAACGAATGGGTGGTCACAGAAAAACTTGGTGATGCTTTGAAGGCTAAAGCAGGAGGCAAAGCACCTAAAAAGCCTCGATTCAAGATTGGAGACAGGTATGACTGAGTATTCTTGCTTCACTTGTTTGATAACTTAATGTTGTATGATGTTGAGTTTCTTACCTACATTTGTTGTTTTTGTTTTAAATATCATCAGAATTCATTTATTAGAACTTGGGGTTGCATTCTACCTCTTCTTTTGTGGGTGCTATGATGTTATGTTCGGGAAAAACCACTTCTTCATCTTCCTCTTTATCCAATCTCTTGCCTTCTTCATTATGGCATTTGGATATGTTGGCACCATTGTTCCTCAGTCCTAGAAGGACTTGGCATTTCTTCATTCGGCTTCTTCACCTTCCATGCCTTCATATCAAAGTGTATTATACTGTTTTCAACGTGGTTCTGGCAAATTACAAGCTTGTTAGTGTAAAAGAAAGGGTGGTCATTCTTTAAGGTGTTGCATAATCAGAGTCAGTGACTCTAAAGAGTTAGTTTTCTTGTGAATATACTGCAAAGATATATAAGGAAATTACGGAAGTTCTTCACATTAAAAGGGAAGCATACAGAACAAGAAGGCATAAATCATGTGGCATTCCTCAGGAGCAAACATCTTTGATTGGATGGATTGTTTATAAGATTTTGTAGTTTTTCTTTCTATTTTTAACCTTTCTTTACATTGTATTTGTTTGAAGAAATAAACAACTTCAAGAAATGGGATAAAATAATGACTTCCATTTTGTATTTCCAAATATAAACAAAAATGTTAACGCTATACCAAAGAAAGTTAATTGAATTGGCTGCATTTAACTGTTGATTTAATTTATGGGAAATTCGATGGCTGGCAAAGGGATTCCCTGCTATGTATCTCAAGAAAACCTAGCAAAAGAACATGAAATAAGGGTTAACCATGTTTTTTTTTTATACTATAACATGATTTTAGTTTTTCTCCTTGTCTTAAATTTTGATCTTGCAAGATTTTCATAATTGAGAAAGGCATGGATGCAATCCTCCATACAGTATTAACTCCTTATTAGCATGACAAAAGACGAATCAAACTGACCTTTGGAGATGTAAAAAAAAAAAAATTGTAAATTGCATCTAATGTGATTTGTGTTTGGCACGTCAAAAAAAGTTAACGTTGTTGGACGAAAAGAACTGTATCGATGTATTTCTTAAATATGGACCTAATAGAATCAAAATTTAAAATAGAGATGAAAACCAAAATCACATTACAGTTTAGGAAAAAAAACATAATTAATCCATAAAATAATGAAATAATGTGACAAATTTTCTAGTTGAAGTTTTAATATACTTTTTGATTTTATGCTAAAGCTTGGCACAATGTGACAATATACTTTTCCTAGATGAAAGTTCACTTTAAGTAAGACTAATATCATTTTGATAGGGATCAAGTAGTAAACATTGGACCGGAAGAAAGGATTGCCCAAGAAGCAACCACAAAGCCCAAAGAAAGGATTGTTTACAAAAGAAAAGGAAAAAAAAAAAAACTAGATATAACAAAAGGGAATAATCCCACTAATTACACTATGTTTGCTTACAAGTGATTGACTGTTTTCAAATATTATCGAAGATGGATTTGCAGTTAAAATTATGTTTGTTTTGACATATTTGAAAGGAGAGAAGACAAAGATTTGCAGGATTTAGTGCTTCTTGAATCCCTTCTCAAATGCACTTATTTAAGGATATTATGTATGAAAATACATTTTTATCCTCAACATTTTTTGTTGACGAGCATCTTTACTCTTTGACCAGATAGAGAATCTCAACTTAAAACACACTTTCTTCATGTATTTGAAGTGAGTTATTGGTCTCAATTGAATTTTATGGGTGTGTGGTGTTGATGGAGTAACCGTAAGGGAATAATTATGGCGAGGGATGGAGTAACCAATAGAGAAATAACTTATTCTCATGATATTGCAACTGATTCCATGAAGTTGTAAAGGAAAAAGGGAATTGGTTCTTATGCCCCTAGAACCAATTCGAGTGAGAGAAAAAGAAGGTTATTTTGTTTTGGTTTTACTTTTTATTATTAATAATAATAGTAATAATAATAATAACACTAATAATACTAGTAATAATAAAAATAATAATAACATTAAATAATAATAATAATAATAAAAACATTGAGTTGTTTATCCTGACATTTTTTACTTTCACCAGTGTATCTTTACTTTGACCAGATAGAAAATCCACAAGCCAATGAGTCACAGGGAGATTCCTAACATGAATGAGCACACATTTTCCTTTTCAAACCTTTTTACTAGACCGTTCATCGAGCCATTAAATATGGTCAAGGTGATTGGTATAGGCGGTTGAGTTCATTTTGTTTTCACTGTGGTGGATAGAGTGATGTTAAAAGTTTTTTCATATGAGTTATTTGTGTGTGTGCGTGATTCATGGGTCACAAGTCTGTGTTCAATGATAGGAAGTGTGTTACTAAGTTGTGATGTGTGATGCGGAGGTGTTAAGGCGTGGTGTTGAGTTATTAAGGCATGTTATCAAGTTGTTAAGGTAAATTGTTTAACTTTTAAGGTGTGTTATCTAGGAATGCATATTTGTGCCTTCATTTTTCCTTTAATACTTGAATTCTTAATTGATTTTTGTACTTTAAAACAATATTTTATTTAGGATTTGTTATAATTGAGTTTATTGAGCATGAAATACAAAATCATGATAAAAATAACTTTTTAGTTGTATAGATGTTCTTTAGATATTTTGAGGTGTATTAGTGCAACTGCAACTAAATTGAACTCATGAAGATGTAGAAATAATTGGTTAAAGTTTCATGACACCTTAAAGATAAATATATGAATAACAAATAATCAAAATCACAGGATGTCAAACCAACCATTGCATGATTGCATGACGAAGACAAGAAAAGCATAAAAAAAAGTGAAGAAATTTGGGTAAGCTAAGAAGAGGGAATAAGCAACAAAAAAAATAATTTTTTATCATCTCTAAATCCTTTAAAATAACTATACAGTATAGTTTACTTAAATCCATTGAATTACTTTTACTCAAATACGTCTTCCAATTAAATAAGAGTTGGAGGAGAGGGGAGAATGGTTGACGTTATTATGGTAAGACCGGACAATGCATTTCCAAATCCTTTCACATACTTCTTTTCTATACCTATTTTCTTTTATTCTTGGAGATCATGCTCATTCTATATCTTCAACAAGAAAGTGAAAAGATGTAATTTTCTCAAAAAGAACAAAGAAAAGATGTAGTAAGGAATCACCAATCAGGTACATTTGTTGCCTCATTATGTTTTCCAAAATTGGTTTCTATTATGTTACCTTATTTTATCTGATACTGCTATTAGTTCTACTGTCGTGTTTGGGTATTTTTGAGGATAGAAACTTCACATCACCACTTGCTTAAAAACAAAAAGTAGTTACTTATTTTGTTTTTTCTTATCATTTTCCTTATTTCTCAGTATGGATTTCTTTGCTCTAAAAATACTCTTGTTCTTTCATTTACTACTTTTCCAGATAATTATCAACTATATTTCACTTTCCAAATGATGTCTTACTATACATTATACTAAAAAACACATTAAGAAAACAAATCACATTATTTACTTATCAATTAACATATATTTATTATTTGAATGTAGCTTTTTATTTCGTGGAAGGGCCTCAAGATACTTCAGGTAATTGTAGAACCAATTGATAACAATTTATCATTGAAATTGAATTCTATATTTATCATCTCAAGTACTATATCTTTCTCTTTTGTTTTTAGTTTCAAATAGTAAGAGAAACTTTAATCAAATAACTCGAAAATCCCATAAAACTCTATGGTTGATCTGGTAGTAAAAGTTAAAAAGAATAGTAGAAGAGATTATTGAAAAATCTCATAATCCCTCGATTACTTAATATTTATTAATTTTATGTATGTATGATGATGCTATTGCTGAGATGAAGAAAGTACTTTATAATTAGTAACACTTCATTATTGAAATTAGATTCACTTGTACTTATCATATCTTTAATGGTTTATATGGTTATCAATGAGAGTTACAGAGTGTGTGGACTTTACCTTTTTTGTTTCCTTTGTTCTGTCGAAATCACGGCATTG
The DNA here is from genome assembly GCF_000741045.1 of Vigna radiata var. radiata. Taxonomy (NCBI): domain Eukaryota; kingdom Viridiplantae; phylum Streptophyta; class Magnoliopsida; order Fabales; family Fabaceae; genus Vigna; species Vigna radiata. Next base: position 5,660,759 of record NC_028353.1, read on the forward strand.
TTCTTGATATCCAAATCAAGGAACTTTCAAAATCTGGATTTGATTTCTTGAAATAAAAGTTTGAAGTTTGCAGTTCCAAAATCAAGAAGTATTGATGACTATTAGAAATTTAGAAATTAAAATAATATGATATGCTATTTTTTAAAAAAATAAAATTTATATTAACTAGTAGAATTTATCTATTATTTTCTAAAAACTAAAAACACTAGTTTGTTAGTGGTTATAGATATCAACATTGTACATTTACGTTCAGTTATTTGCTTTATAAAATTCATAACACTTCTCAATAAAAGTTATTTGCTTTATAAAATCCATAACACGTCTCAATAAAACATACAAACAGTTTTATATTTCTCTGTTCCACTCTCTCAACCTTTCTTTCAATAAAATAACTTACACTTTTTTATTGTTCAGAGTTTTCAAGTTCTTGTATGATTGGAAGACTCTAAATTTTTTGAAGGAAATAAACTCAAGCTGTTCTAGAAAAGTTATCACCAATAACAATAAAATACATTGTTAAGTGATGGTGACATCATTGATAAACAAATGTCAACCTAGATTAACTTTGATAAATCTTTATCTTTCTCTGTTTTGTAAAAATAGTAATGACTGACACATACATCTTCATTTAATAAACATTCTCTTTGCGTGTTTGAAATTATATACCATTTTATCAAATTTCTTACTAACCAAGTGACTATCCGCAGATGATGAAGAAGGGATCTCATCCTTCTTTTAAAGTGATAAATATTGAGGGAGAAAATGAGGCAATTGCTGTAGATCCAAGAATTCACAAGAAGCATCCTGAACAAAATCATACTGTATGCACCACCTTCTTCACCTTAGCAATGCCCATGCCATTTTCTGTGGACAAGTTACGCAAATTGGTGAAGGAGAAATCACCTATAAATATTGGAAAAGCAGATCTTGAGTATACTCGACACAACATTGACTGCAATGTTCTTCCTGGCCATCATTTACACAACCATTCTTATACCACGTGCTTTTCGTGTGCATGCAAACTCGCTGCTACTTTTGATGTATTACATTTTTGAATTATCAGAAACATTGTCTGGTTGTGGTGTTGTCTGGGCTTCCACTGAAATCCCTGCTCTTTTGTTTGTCTGTGCAGGGACAATTTGCCCATTGTTGTTTATGGGCTCCATCATCATGGGTGAAGTCTTACTTCCTCTAAGTTAAATCTTGGAGGAAACTAGTTGAATAGACTTCCACTTAGTTTGGAGCATAAGTACATGAACATTTGCAATGAGATTAATGTTCACTAACTGAATAATACGCATTTAAACACTCATGAAGTATTTAAACCTTCGAGATTAGTTTTATTTAATCATTAATTATTACGTCTCAAACGTCTAAAATTACATACTATGTGTAAATACAAGTAGTTGTTGCTATGCACCACTCCTTAATTAAGATATTGTTCTAAAATTTCAATTTTTTTTATCGTTTTTCTAATCAATCATTTGCATTATTTACTTTAGACTAAAATAACCTTAATTATATTATTTTATAAACAATAAATATCATGAATTATCTCTTTTTCTCCCTTATATAAGAGAACTCAAGGGTTTTGTTTTAAAAATTAAAGCTTCTTACTATTATTTTTTTTCCACCGTATATTAGGTCATTTTGAAAAATACATGACAATAGAAAAAAAGTTAATTATATTAAAAAATTAACAAACTTTTTTTTCAAGCTTGAATTAATTATCAACATTTTATGTTTAATTAAGGATGGAGTAAGTTAGTAATATTTCAGAGAATTATTGGTTAAGAAAATGTATCATCTAAATTTAAAGAATCAACCAACACCTTATAAAGAAAAAGTTGTGCATTAACCAAACCATATATTCATCTAATTCCAACTTCCTAGTCATTTCAACAAAATATAATTATCAGATGTTGTCTCAAACTCGAAATTTACATTTCTTAAATATGAAAGAATGTTGATTTTCTAAGACAAACATAAATAAAATATATCTTATCAAGATAAACATGAATTGATTTGTCTACTAAGAAAAACACTTGACCATTGTTGGATTTGCATTGTACTTTTAGGTGCATTACGTCTACAACCACTTGCATGGAAATATGATGGGGATGTTTTGGCGAGCTATAAACCTCTAGGATAGGTATATATGTCTCTTTATCACACCATGATGACAGTGTATAGAACAAGGACACATTTTAATATATATATATATATATATATATATATATATATATATATAAACATTTTATTTATATCAATCTGATGTTATTTTATGGGAAAAAATTCTTTTAACAATTATTTTTTGACAATTTTTTAACAACGTCATAACTTGTGATTCATCCGTTTCAAATATTTTTTTAAACATAAATTCAAACAGACCAATAAAGTGATGACATGTGTCCTGTTGTCAAAAAATTGTTAAAAAAACGTATCATTAACCTTAACAGTGTTATTTTAACATATTAAAATAGATTTGATATGAGAATAAATAAAAACAATAAAAATATGTCTCTAAAATATGTTAAAACATTTTTTGAATCTAGATGTTTTAAGTGTGAAATTAAAGGTATATTTGGTCGAATTTTTTTATAAGAGTTTTAGGAGAGAAAAATATAAAAAAAAAATTAAAATTATGTTTTCTTTTGTATGCTTAAAATTAATTTAAAGGGTTGCTATGATGCTAGCAAATAAAACTTTAATGAGTAAATTTATAGGGATAAAAAGTTACATTGAGCATAGTATTGAAAAATTAGTTTCATTAATTATATGTTTCTTTGATATGGAAATTATAGGCATGTATGTTTTTTTCTACAGGGACTCTCTTTTGGACATTATTAACATATATGACAGCTCACATAAAAAAAAGCTTTCGGCCACTATTGGGGTGTCACATATTCACATCATTCACATTTTTCATTATAGAATCGAACGACCAAAAATAGTGAATAAATTAGGCATTGCTACTTCAACTATATAGTTATGCAAATGAGGATTTTGGAATCACTTATCATTTTTTAAATTAAAATTACTGTTGAAAAAATATATATATTCTATTATAAACCTAACATAACTCATCTCAAAGACATTTGAGTGTAGAAATTGAAAGAATGCGATAATGAGTAATAGAATTATAAAAAAATTGTGTATCAAAATATTATTTTTTTATGAACCTTGTGATATAAAAAAATCACTTCACATATATAATGAATTAAATTTTGAACCTAATAAAAGAAAGTGATGGGTGGGTATAGATATAAATTGGGCCGAGAATAGAGCCCAGCAACAATAACAAGAGTAATTTGAGATATGAACAATTCAAGCAGCAACGTGAAGAATTGAGAAGTGGTTTTTGAGAGCCATATGATGGTTCTGGGAAGTCGTTCTGCTCTTCGCATTCTTCCCAATTCGCACTTCAACAAATTCAGTTCCTTCTTCTGCTCCCAATCTCTCACAGTCTCCGAATCCCCCTCAGTAAACCAGCGTCGTCTTCAAAAGGTTCAAAAACTCGAAACCTTACTAAACCGCGGTCGCACAATCACCGCAAGAAGGTTCCTCAAATCCCTTTTTCTCTCCAAAACCACATTCTCCTCTCTCTCAGAACTCCATGCCCACGTCTCCAAACCCCTCTTTTCGGACACCCTTTTATGGCTCTGCTCCGTTTCCAAAATGCTCAACGAAGCCACCGACTTGTACTTTTCCATGCGGAAAGACGGATTTCTCCCCTCCACGCGTTCCGTCAATCGTTTGCTCCGAACCCTGGTGGCTTCCGGACATTTCGAGAAAACTCTTTCTGTCTTCGCTGACGTTGTGGATTCTGGTATTCGACCCGATGTTGTTACTTACGGGAAAGCTGTTCAGGCCGCGGTGATGTTGAAGGACCTCGATAAGGGTTTTGAGTTAGTGAGTTCCATGGAAAAGGAAGGACTGGGTCCTTATGTTTTTGCTTATAACTTGGTCTTGGGTGGATTGTGTAAAGTGAGAAGGATCAAGGATGCTAGGAAACTGTTCGATGAAATGGTTCAGAGAAATATGGTTCCGAATACTGTTACTTACAACACGCTCATTGATGCGTACTGTAAGGTGGGTGATTTAGAGGAAGCTTTTGGCTTCAAGGAGAGGATGAAGCAACTGAATGTGGAGTGTAATCTTGTCACGTATAATTGCTTGTTAAATGGCCTTTGTGCCTCCGGGAGGATGGAAGATGCGAGGGAGGTGTTGTTAGAGATGGAGGGCTGTGGCTTTTTGCCTTGTGGGTTTTTGAGTGTTGTGTTTGATGGTCATTCGAATGGCGCAGGTGATCGTGGTTTATTTGATGGAAAAGAAATAAGGATAGATGAACGAACTTATTGTATTTTACTGAATGGACTTTGCAGGGTTGGAAGGATTGAAAAGGCCGAAGAGGTTCTGAACAAACTAGTGCATAATGGAGTTACTCCAAGTAACATTTCATATAACATACTTGTGAATGCATATTGTCAAAAGGGTGACGTGAAAAAAGCTACGCTGACAATTGAACAAATGGAGGAGCGAAGGATGCAGCCTAACCGCATCACTTTTAATACCCTCATTAGCAAGTTCTGCGAAACTGGAGAGGTGGACCAGGCAGAGACATGGGTTAAGAGGATGATAGAGAAGGACGTTTCCCCCACCGTGGAGACTTATAACTCATTGATTCATGGTTATGGTCAGAGGGGCAATTTTGTCAGGTCTTTCGAGATTCTCGACGAAATGGAGAAGGCTGGGATAAAGCCTAATGTCATCAGCTATGGTTCTCTAATAAATTGTCTTTGCAAAGATCGTAAGCTTCTTGATGCTGAGATTATGCTTGCAGATATGATAGGTTGTGGGGTTTCTCCGAATGCAGAAATATATAATATGCTCATTGAAGCTAGTTTCTCACTAAGTAAATTGAAAGATGCTTTCAGATTTTTTAATGAATTGATGCAAGGTGGAATAGATGCAACTCTTGTGACATACAATACGATGATAAATGGACTCGGAAGAAATGGAAGGGTGAAGGAAGCTGAGGATTTGTTTCATGAAATGGCAGGCAAGGGCTGTAATCCAGATGTAGTGACATACAATTCCCTGATCTCAGGATATGCCAAGTCATTAAACACCCAGAAATGTATTGAATTGTATGATAGAATGAAGATGGTAGGCATAAAGCCTACAATTGGGACTTTTCATCCGTTGATCTGTGCATGCAGGAGGGTAGGCATGGCGGAAGTGGAGAGAAGGTTTCAGGAAATGTTACAAATGGATTTGGTTCCCGATCGATTTGTGTATAATGAAATGATTCACGGTTATGCTGAAGATGGAAATGTTCTGAAGGCAGTGTCTTTGCACCAACAGATGCTTGATCAGGGAGTTGATTCGGACAAGGTGACTTACAATTGCTTGATTCTAGCATATCTTAGAGACGGAAGGGTTTCCGAAATAAAGCATATTGTTGAAGATATGAAGGCTAAAGGGCTGATTCCAAAGACTGATACATATAGCATTCTGGTTAAGGGACATTGTGACTTGAAAGATTTCAATGGTGCATACTTTTGGTATAGAGAAATGATTGACGTGGGTTTGTCTTTAAATGCTCGCATTTGTTCCCTGCTAATTTCCGGACTAAGGGAGGAGGGAATGCTGCCAGAGGCCCAAATTGTATCCTCAGAATTGAGTAGTAGAGGACTGAATAACTAGAAGACTTAATAGGAAAATCCTTGCGCCGTTGTTCAATGCATTATGATTGGAAAAGGACAGGTGCCTAATATCAGAGAGTATGTGATATATGTCTGCTCTACATTATAAAACTCATTTTTTCTGTTATTATATCTAAAAGGGGGTTGCTAAACCCCCCCTGGCGACGAGACGAAGTTAGATACCAGAGAAAGAGGAAGTTAAATACAAGCTCAAATGGTACATGACTAATCCCAATTCTAATTTTGTATTCATAATTCTCCATGGATTTTAGTTATTGATAATTGAACGTTTGGAAAAGTTTGCTTGAAACTTTGAACATATGCATCTTTTTGAATTTTGCTATAACTAGCCTAAATAATGACAGTTTATTGAGTGTGTGTGTGTGTGTAAATACATAATTAACACGTTACAATCAGATTCTTTAAAGACACATAATATTTCTGTTTATACAAAGTCAGATACATTGACCCGTATAAACATTGCGGATGCTTGATATTTCTTTATTTGTTAAAACATATAGTGTTTGTTAATTATATCCGCAATCTTTTAGTAAAAAGTTATATGAAGGTTAAAGGGTTGGATCCAACGTATATATGCATTCAAATTTTAGTGGAGCGTATTTTTTTTAGTGCAGGGACATGTTCGGGGGAGGTTTTCATCAATATCTACTTGAAAGAAATATCGTGGGTCGTCATCACTTGGTTAAGGATCCTGCAGCTCCTAGTTGATGTCATTGTTGGTGATTCTTTGTGGGGCTGAAATTCCACCAGTATTTGCCACAAAGAAACAAACGGGAATATGTTCGTGGCTCAAAAAACCGAGGCATGGTGTCGCTCTCTTTCCCGAGTATGACAGACCGGAGATGCCAGAAGTTTCAGCATGAAAGAATAATTCCAGGCTTGTGTTTCACATAACCCTAGCACCCTACTTTTGCGTAATGAACCGGCGTTCAACATTTTTTGTAGTGGTTATTTAACACTTTAAGGATGATATCTGCCGAACAAATTTAGCACGAGGTTGGTAGAATTAGTTTATCAAAGTAGAGCTTAACCGCAAAGGTTTACTTTTAAAGGCCTGTGACTAGTGGAGGTTGGGTTGTCTTGTAAACATTATTACCGACAGGTAGGATTGTCTTGTGATTTAAGTAAATTTTATGTATATGCAACTATGAAAATAATCTCATGTGATTTTGAGAACCTTTATCAATTTTATGTTATCTTGTACACGATGAAAAGGAACAAAACTCTGATTCCGCTTTTACACCAGTACCCCATCCATTTTACATCGTTCCAAAGACAGAAATTCCTTTACCTCGTAACTTACTAATAATTTGAAACCTGGACAAAACTCATTTTGGAAGCAATAATGGTACATAAACTACTTTTATTGAGACTTTGTTTCTATTTATTTTTTTGTTTTTAATTGGTTGAGGGCTCTTTTTATCTTGGAAACTTATACAATTACCTCTATAAGAGACTTAGTTGGACCCACAAAAGATATATGCGAGTTTTGGAAAGAAATATCAGCATATAACGATAAATTGAGGATCAGCCACGATTCATTATTGAACATAAAACTAGGATGCGGATCCCCTCAAAACTATATATAAACACAAAAGCGAGAAGATGAGTCTACTTTAACATCAAAACCATGATTAGTTTAGCAAGTTGTACATGTAGCTATAATTTGAGGACCCATCCATCTGATTTCAACAAAGAAAGTAGAGCTACCTAAACTGTGCGAGGTTACTTAACCAGTGCGGACATGATTTCGACGTTACTAAACCATCAAGAGGAACATCAAACAAGTCAAAGGTTATTTTCGCTTGCATGTCTACCAGGAAGGCCAAAACGTAAATCCATCAACAAGAACTCTTCAATCAAACTCTAATTTACCCATTGTTTAAAAAAAACGATAAAAGAAGAAGATCAAAGCCAATCGCCACAAAAGCTGGACACCAGCACAGGGTTTTATTATTACAGGCAGAGATAACACTATTGAGGTCAAATTCATCGACATTATTAACAAAACTCTAAACCAATTAAAAAAAGGGTAACTCGTGCGAGGAGAAAACGAAATCCGGAGAAAGAGGAAGAAGAATTACGAGAACCGAGTTCAAAGGACATCGAGAATGTCCTGAGCGCCACTGAAAGTGAAGGCACCCCCTTCCTCCAAATTGAAGAGCTTCACAACCCCATCCTCGGCCAAGAGAGCGTAGCGCCTCGACCTAACCCCCAACCCAACGGGCTTGTCGCTGAGATCGAGCTCGCACCCAATGGCTTTCGTGAACGTTCCGTTTCCATCGGACAACAGGAGCACCTCGTCGTTAACCTTGAGGTCCTCCTTCCAAGCCTTCATCACGAAAGCATCGTTCACCGAAATGCATGCAATGGTCTCCACCCCCTTCGCCTTCAGCTCCCCCGACTTCTCCACGAACCCTGGCACGTGCTTCTGTGAGCACGTGGGAGTGAACGCACCCGGCACCGCGAACAACACCGCCTTCTTCCCCTTCGTCAGCTCCGACACCGTCGTCGTCTTCACCTCTCCATCCGAATCCAGGTAGGAGAAGGTGGCCTCCGGGAGCTTATCGCCGACGCCGATGGCAGCGGTGATGGGGGAGGAGGAGGAGGAGGAGAATCTGAGGGGCTTGGCTTGGCGGCGAGCGGGAAGGCGAATAGAGATTTTGGAAGTGAGGGTTTTGGGAGGGAGGAGAGAGACGGTGGTGGAAGAGATAAGCCTGGAGAATGTAGTTAGAGATGCAGCCATGGTGATTGAGTTGCAGAGAATAGATGAGAGTGTGGCAGTCAGTTGATGAAGAAATGAAATGTGTGTTGGGTAAGAAAAGGGGGTAGCAGCGTTGTTGGGTTCAGAGTCCACAATCATGGAAAGGCCTCTTGCGTTGGCCCAAATCTAACTACGTTTGACCATTCCAAAAGTATCTATTGTTTTCGAAGAAATAACTCTAAAAAATTAACTACTTTTCACATTTATAGATTCTTTATTTTAATCTCACAAATGCAAGATCAAAACAAATTAAATATATATGTAGAGATTAAAATCAACAGTTTGTTATGCATGATTAAATCATTCACAATATATAAAAATAGAAATTAAATAAGACAACAAATGTTTCTAAGTACTGTATGGTGAGTCGAAAAATGCAAAATAAATTGGTAATTTTTAAAAAAAGTTAAAGAAAAATGTAAGATGGAAGTGTATGAGCTGGAGAGTAGCTGTTAACATATTTTACGATGTTTTACTTGCGAAAGATCCAAGGGCCAATCGATTGGGCCATCCGTCTCCTTCAGTTTTTTTTATCCACTCGTACTCATTGGTTTACAATTTTTCTTTCCTGTTTTATCTTTTATTTTAAAAAGATAAATAATCAGTTCAATTTTTTTTATTATAATATTTTAATTTTGATCATAAGTTAAATCCTTGCATGTTTTTTTATTAAAAATAAAATCAGTTTACAAAACACATAATAAATGTTAGCATTGTTTCCATTTCCATTGTGAATTTTATAAAATTAAGTTATTTTTTTAATTTAATAATAAAATAATAAATTAAAATTTAGTTTAAAAATATTTATTATTATTTTTTCATTACGTCATATGCTTTTATAAAAAAATTTCATTTGGACTTGTCGTTTCACTCATTGTCCAATCGGTTTAAAATCTACCTTTTTAACATAAATAATAATAATATATGTTTAAAAGTAAAAACACAAATTAATTAAACAGTTAAAACAAATTAAAAAAACTAAACCTAACCCCCAAAATTGAACTTATGTCTTTGGATCCTCTTTTTTGGGCTGTACTTTTGTATTTCAAAATCAGTGTCATAACATAACTTATATGTGGCCTCTAACCAGTGGTCTATAGCTCATTGTTTTTTTTCCTTTGAATAGAGAACTTTAAGAAAATAATAATTTTAATATTTTATTTTTCATTAACAGATATTTAATTTTCTTTTATTTAAAATATCAAACGTGATCAGTTTTTGTTTAATCTTTATTTAAAATTTAAAACAAAAAAATTATGTCAACCAAAAAGAAAATTAGCTGGGTTATGAATAAAATAAAGAGTGAGAAGTAAAACAAAGAAAAAGGCAAAAGAAAATAATGAAATCTTAATTAATTAGCTGTATCTGAAATTTTCAACTGGCTTACTATTTGCCAACAATAAGACTGTATCCCATGAAATTATCCTCACTGGATGATTCTGTCACATTTAGTGTCATTGTATTCACCGATAATTTATATTGTTTGTTAGAAAATAAAAAGTGGAAATAATTTAAAAATATGTTTTATTTTATCATTTTTTTTAATTTTATTTAGTCTTCACAGAAATATATTTTATAATTTATCTTTTCAGTTCTTCAAAGCTTTTGTGTATATTTTCGTAATATTTCATCAATGTATCTAGCACACGAAATCACAGAAAGTCAATATCACAATCATAATGAAATACAAAATATATAAAAAAAATAAAAGTCTACAGCATATTTTTTATTTATTAAATTGTGATATAGAAATATGGTTAGAGAATTAAAGAAGACATAAGAAGAAAGAGGCGTGCCTAATGACGGAGAAATGCACGCTACAGTTCATAGATTTGTACTACCACTCATTAATTAATGATAATATAAAATAATACAAGTAATTTCTTCTTAACTAAAATGATTTCGAATTTTGAATACCTGTAAATAAGATTGAATAAATATTAAATAAATTATAATGTAATACTTTTAAGGTTAAAACCATTTAGGCGTAGTAAGGTATTTTCAATTTGGTTCCCTTCTTTTAAATCTTTCTAATTGAGTCCTTATAAGTGCTAATTTCAAACAAATTAGTCCCTGTCGTTAAAAATCGTTAAGAGTGTTAAAAATTGTGCAGTGGGTAGATGACGTGGTTACTGCACAATTTTAACACCTCTAAAGGAGAATTTTAACAACGTCATCTACCCACATCTGCACAATTTTAACATCCTTAACCATTTTTAACGGCAGGGGCTAATTTGTTTGAAATTAATACTTATAAACAATCAATTGTAAAGGTTTAAAAGAAGGACCAAATTGAGAATACCTTACGAAAATAGAAACATCTAAATAGTTTTAACCTACTTTTAATAAATATTAAATAAAATAAATAAATAAGCTTTTGAAATTGAACACGCATGGCTGGTGGTGACTATGGTCTAAGCATCTTAGGCAACAGGATCGTCACTGGTCCATGGAATATTCCATGTAATATTCTATTTGGTCTGTATACTTTTTTTTAACTGAAAAAAAATTGTCTTACTCCTGAAAGTTACTTTGTTATTATTATTTTTTACAATGAAAAATATATAAAAAACTCTATTACAAGAAGATTTATTGAAATTTATCTTATATCTTATTGAATTTTTTTTATGATTAATCTATAAGATAAGTTTTATTCTTAAACATTACTACTCAAACACACTACTAAAGTGTTTGAATTTCACTTACAAAATAAATTAACTTTTGTAGTTGATTGAGTTTCAGTTAAAAAATTAAACTATTTCTTTATTTTATTTTAATAACAAATATTTTATTATAACTTAAATTAATTAGAAATTGTAGTAAGAAAGAATTTAGGTTGATCAGGAATTTGGCAAGGAAGATCGGGAGAAGTCTTGTGCCGATGAGAAAGGATATGATAGTCACTAGATATATAGCTGACATAGTATGCGAATTGAGTGAAGAGAAAGTTGAGTGGATTGGGAATACCACAAGGAAGATCGGGAGAGAGAGACATTACGCCAAGAGGGCAGAAAGCAAATGTGATGGTTGTTGAATAATTAGTGGAGATAGTGTGCGAATTTGGTGGAGCGGAAATCTAGGAAGTAGGAAGCAGTTATGACTGAGAAGAAACTGATTAGAGGAAGGAAATTACAGAGTACCTGGGCCTAGTCTAACGTGACTCTTATTATGGTGGAATGATTCCTCTATAAATAAAAGAACATGACTCAGGTATGTGGTTAGATTGTTTTTCGAATATAATTGCTTGGGTAACTTTGCTGATTTGAGCGTTTGAGTGCTAACTTGCATGTACTCACTCTTGAGTTTCCAAATCATTACTAAGTACATTGTGAAGTGGATCATGATTTTAGGTTATGAATTGTGGTCTCATTCCAACCGAAACAGAAATAAATATTTAAAAAAAATATATTTAAAAATGTTAAAAACAATATTGAAATATATGCATCGGATTTGACAATTGAAGTGAAGTTCGATTATACTTCTCATTTCTGCAACGTGCAATGACCCACCACTCTTGCATACCAAGTAAACTACACAGCAAGACAAAGAGTCAAACATACGACCAGACCCACACAATCACCACTGTTCACGTTTTCTTCATCATTACAAAACAACATCGAATAATAATAAAACAGGTTCTAAATACTGAGGTTTTTTTTTATTTACTGAATATGTTGTCATTTTGTTATTTCTATATATTCAGACAATGGGGTAATATATGATAATATTAACCTTACTATTTTAAAAATGTTTATTAAATGTAAAAATTTACATTAATTAGCTTGAGTAGTTCCTAAAATTAAAAGCAGTCAGATTCGATGTTCTTAGGGTACCTGTTTGAATAGGACTTTGCCGATGTGATGCCTGTATCCATCCACCAAATCATTCACCTTAGACTCTTTTATTTATGCTTTTCACTTGAAAATATAAATATTCGAATGCATATTTTTTGTTTGTTAAAAGATTATAGAAATATATTTTTAGATGTGTTTTATTCTGAAAAAAAAAACTATATTTTGTTGATGCAAATTTGTTTCGTACCAAGGAGTTAAAAAGTTATATTTTACATAAATTAGTATGTACCCTTCATAGTAATTATTATTATTTTATGTGATCAATCTAAGTTATATTATTTTTCTGATTATTAGAATATAAAAAAGAAAAATTCCTCCTCACATTTTTTGTGTGCCCGCTAGCTTTGTATTGCACTTCAAGCAAATTAAAAAGTCCACACAAAGAAATATATGTCGGCACACTTGCCAGTTTGCATGTAGTTATAATTTTTCACCGATTATGGTTTTCCAAAGAAATAAATACACAACACCTACATTAAAAATTTGTATCTGTAAATTTAATGTTACATCTAATAATAAATTAGGCAAAATTAAATTTCGGAAAAATCCTTTATATACTTTCTAAGTTTACTCTTTTCGAGTATTTACTTAGAACTCGCCTTGATTCAAAAAGCACTTTTAGAATACATATTCAACGTTTAGATCGAAATTTATATATTTAAATTTGAGTTGAGCTTAAATTTTCAAACTGAATTTTCTAAAATATTAAAGTTTTTTTTTATAGAATTAATTTTCCCAAATTTTTTTAGCGTGCATTTCCCTTTTGAAAATAATTAACTATTCCATTTAGTACTTAGTTAAAAAAACCAGATGTAACAATGATTCTTAAGCAATATGAAATTACTTAATTATACTCAAGTATACAGACATTAACTATACTCATAGTTAAGCATAGAGACAGAATGTCATTTCTAAGCCCTGTTTACTTTATTTAATTTAAGAAAAAGTAGGGAATAAGAATCAAACCCAAGAAATACGAAAAAAAAATAAAAAATTAAATATATCACTAAGATTTGCATAAAGAATTATATACTTTAACATTAATTAAGTATATTGGAAATATTCTATTAATATTTAAATTCTTATCTTCTTATACCAATTTAAGGAGAAGAAAAGAAAAAGAAACAAACTTAAAAAGCTAAAGTAAAAAAAAAAAAAAGACATCAATAAATATTAAATATCTCACATAAATAGAAAGATATTTATATAATCCATTTTTACCAATTATATTATATCAGATATTTTATTTTCTTTCAACCTTTCACTCTAGTTATTCAATCTGACAAACGTTGTGCTTGTCTTGGAAAACAAACAGCTAAGAACACTTGTTTATGACAAAATATTGAAATTTTTACCGTGAAACTGGCTGAAAGATTAATCTCTGAACTTGAAATACGATGTCTAATACATGAAAAGATTAAATACAGTGAATAATTAAGGTATGGAAAAGTTGTTTTTCCTTAAAGTGACATGTGACTAACAAGAAGCATCACAGGAAGTTTAAGCTTGGTAAACCTAAAAGTGAGTGAGGCATAGTTTGGGGATATAAATAAACCCACACAGCACTCAGGCCTCCTCAAACTCTACATCTTTTTTCCAACAACTCACTCCAGATCTCACTCTAATCGCAATCCATGGCAACCATCGTGAGCATCAAGGCCCGTCAGATCTTTGACAGTCGTGGCAATCCAACCGTAGAGGTTCACTTTCTCCCCCTCCTCTCCTCTTCCATTTTGATACTTCCAATGTTTCTGTACCATATTCACTTTTCCGCCTAATTTTTCTGTTATTACTGTTTCAATCCTTCTCGATATTTTATTTATGTATTTATTTTCGGATGGATTTTTTATTTTTACAATCCGCTTGTTTTTTTCTGTTTTTTTCATCACTGAATTTGAATCTGACTAGATAGAGCCTTGGTTTGTTATCAGAAACTTTTCTGATGTGTTGGATGGTTCCTATGTTAGGTTGATTTGCTAGTCTCGGATGGTACTTTTGCTAGAGCTGCTGTTCCAAGTGGTGCATCCACTGGTATAGTTCATATATTTCTCTCAACTATGATTTGTCTCTGCAAAGTTGTTGGTGTTGTTTTCCTACAAAGTTCCAATAATAAAAAACGTCATTATTATAGTGTTTTTGTAGTATGGTACAGCTATCTTTTTGGACAGCTTCCATTTTTATTTTTTTAAACAGAATGTAGATTTTTTTCACTTGTGTACAGCCCATGTATTTTTGGTGGCTTGCGTGTTCGAATTATCGCTGAGACTTTCTTGTTTTTTTTTTTTTTTTTTTTTTTTTTTTGAAAGAGGTTTTCGAGGCTCTTGAATTGACAGATGGCGAGACCGGTTCTCTTGGAAACGGTGTATCAAAGGTGAGTCATGTATTAGTGTACTAAATAGTGTGAAGGGGTTGTCTTGTTAGATTGATCTATTCGTGTGATTTTTACCTGGTCTT